>NC_063265.1:358000-716000 GCF_019578655.1 Ricinus communis | reverse complement strand
TGAAATCGACTTAGAAACCCAAAACCCAGAAGCAAGAACACTGTCAATTTCATTTCTGAAAGAATGGTTTCCTTAGAAGATTCACATTCAAATGCAAATCGGTTCCCGTTAACCCGAACCAACAACAACTTCTATAACCCATCTTCGGTTTCTAATACCAGAATCAACCGCCATGTGGGCCGTTCAATGCGCACAATACGCTCTAATTTTTACCAAAATGACAACAGTGGTAGCTGCTGCTCTTTCACTACGGCCGCCGACAACGACTCCACCTACGTCTCTGAGAATTTAACCGATTCGGTCATCGACATGCGTCTCGGCGAACTTGCCTCCCGAAACAGCAAAACCGAAAAGTCCGCAAAATCATCCTCCGATGAAGATTTCCTTGATATCTCACAAGCATTCAGCGATTTCTCGGCTTGTAGCAGCGATATCTCGGGAGAATTACAGCGCCTTGCTTGTTTACCGTCCCCTGAAAACGCACCTAAAGCAGAAAACTCTGAATCGGCTGAGCCGGAACCGGAACCTTGCTTAGGGTTTCTGCAGAGAGAGAATTTCTCAACTGAAATAATGGAAAGTATTTCGCCGGAAGATCTCCAACCAGCGGTCAAGATCTGTGTAGACAGCCTCCAATCACCGTCGGTTGCAGTTAAAAGATCAGCCGCAGCGAAACTCCGGCTTCTTGCTAAGAACCGGTCCGATAATCGGGCATTAATAGGCGAATCGGGTGCTATTCCGGCTTTAATTCCACTTCTCAGATGCAGCGATCCATGGACCCAAGAACATGCAGTGACAGCTCTGTTGAATCTTTCACTTCATGAAGAAAACAAAGGTTTAATTACAAATAATGGAGCCATAAAATCCTTAGTGTATGTGTTAAAAACCGGTACTGGAACATCAAAGCAAAACGCAGCGTGTGCTTTGCTTAGTTTAGCATTAGTAGAAGAGAATAAAAGTTCCATTGGAGCATGCGGAGCAATACCACCACTTGTTTCTTTACTAATTAGTGGATCAAGTAGAGGCAAGAAAGATGCTTTAACTACCCTTTACAAGCTCTGTTCGATTAAACAGAACAAGGAGAGAGCAGTGAGTGCAGGAGCCGTGAAACCATTGGTGGGTATGGTGGCGGAGCAGGGAACGGGGATGGCGGAGAAGGCGATGGTGGTGTTAAGTAGTTTGGCGGCAATAGAAGAAGGGAGAGAAGCGATTGTTGAAGAAGGAGGGATTGCTGCGCTTGTTGAGGCTATTGAAGATGGGTCAGTTAAAGGGAAGGAATTTGCTGTGCTTACATTGTTGCAATTGTGTGCTGATAGTGTTAGGAATCGGGGGTTGCTTGTCAGAGAAGGTGGCATCCCTCCTCTTGTTGCGCTTTCGCAGACTGGCACTGTCCGTGCTAAGCATAAGGTTCTTGAATTGATCCTTGTACATGTTTTCTTTTTCTATAATTATTTTCCTTCATACTAAGAGGCATTCTTTAGGCTTAACCCCCAACCTGTGCTTCATTCTTTGTGGCAGGCTGAGACACTTCTTGGGTATTTGAGAGAACCAAGGCAGGAGGCTTCATCTTCCAGTCCTTAATGGAAGTGCGCTTTTTTTTTTTTAGAAGAATTTATAAGAGGTAATAGTTACTAATTAGACTGAGTGCTTGTTGTTTGTATATAAGGAGTGCTTCTTGTTGGTTTGTACAGTGTGGCTGGGGAGGGAGAATGTGGAGTCTACTGCAATTAGGGGAAGCTAGTGTGCATGAAACTGACTTTGTAGATGTATGATGAGTTTACAACTAGTTTTTGGGGCTTTCTTCTTCTTTTTCTTTTTCTTCTAGAGGAGGAATACTGGTTCACCTTTGTGGGAGTTTTTGGGCGATTTTATGAAATATTTTGGGTTTTCTGCCTAGCGTTTTGTTTGGATGACCCAGATTATGTTATTGATTTTGTCGACGTTTAAACTAGTGTGAAGATCGATGTTATTACTTGAAGCATATATATGTTTTTAATTGCATCATGTAGCCTGGATTTCAGTATTGCCAAACAAGTCATTCTAGTGGTAGTCTTCGTGGATGCAATATTTCCAAGGATGTAAACCTATTCCTATTTGTTGGATCCCTTCCCAGTTCTGCTACAGTTTTGAACTGGGATTTCTTCATTTCTTCTGTTTGAATGTCTGGTAGCCTTGGAAAAAGAGAATGAATCCCCTCTTCCTGTTCACTTACATTTTTACTGTCCAAAAAAGATATATATTTTTTACAGGAGTGATGATCTCTCTCTTATCAAATAAGAGAACCCATACCTGCTGCTTGATTGTGCAGATCTCAGTCTCTGCAACTTTTGTACTTGAGCTGAAGCAAGCCCATAATTTTTTATTCTTTTTGGTAATGGATGCAAGCCCATGTTTTAACTTTGCTTTTCGGTTGCCTGTATTGATCTCAGTCACTGAGTGTGCCAACCATCGGATTAAAATTTCCACTCGCATCTGACAGCTAGCATCCGCATGCAGCAAAGCCGAATCATTTCTTTTGTTTTCCCCGTCCTCTTTTGAACTTTCTTGGCTGCCAAATGGTGAAGGCCTTTTTGGACTGTTTTTTGTCAAGAAATGGCTTTGCTTGAAAACCTAAGATTTGAGAAAGATTTTTGTATAAAGATGGGGACTGAGGTGATGTCTCGGTTGGATGGGGAGGCCCCTCAATCTGCTTCTTGTTTGGTGTAAAGTCAGTTGTATCAGCTACATGCATACCATAACCACCTGTCTGTCTACAAGTAATGGTAATCGGAGCTGCAAAAGGGTTACCAAACCAACCGCTGAAACCCCACCATAGATTTTACTTGATATGATATGATTAAGTTTTTCCTTGTCGTTGTTCGTAATGTATTAGCTGGCATAGCAGGTATGTTTTGTCCTGCTGCTTCCCCCCCCCCGCCCCCCCCCCCCCCCCCAAGTGTCGGTAGTAACGTTGAACTCAAATACAAGAAAAAAAGAGGGGTGGGGACATGTATAGACAAACTGTTGCAGTTACATAAGAGGGGGCTCGCTCGGACGGCACCGAGTGAGAGAGAGAAGAAGATGGCGAGAGACAAGAGAAAAGAAAAAACAAGCCAATCGGCTACTCACATATCCACTGGCTTCACATGTATTCAATTCACATCCTAGACATTTCATGTTCTAGCATCCTAAATGAATTACCAGACATGTAACCTGATGGCTAGGGCCTAACATATGCCCTGAACGGGTCTCGAGTTCGCAGAGAGGGATGGTAGAGTAATGACTTGAAACCATTTATAACCCCAAATCATAGAGGAGAGATATGACCTCTAGGACTAGCTGTCTCCATTTTTCACCTTAACTATATTCGTCAACACCTCCTACTGACATAGTAATGCCAATGGATATGGATAAGGTACCTACCATTTAGTTCTACTAGTTAGTACTTGTACATTTAATTGTTTATTACTCCTTGTGTCAAATTCTATTATGACTTTGACATTATTACCAAAATCCTAAAAAAGGATGCCACTGTTACTTGTATTTGTCCCAATTTTATTTGACTCACCCGCATGTCGACCGTATATACTAATACTATTGATAGACAAAGTTAAATAGCTTGCCATCTAGAAAACAGAATACACCCCTCTAAATAAATAAGCAAATTTTTAACTTTTTATAATACTAAAAGAATTAATTACCATAAGAATGTGGATAATAATTATAAAATTAATACTCATAATACAATATGACGACAAACAAATTCTATAATACTCATCTAAAACTTTTTATTCATATTAAATCGATTAAAAACTTAAGGCTAAATATATATTTTATATTCATGAACTTATATCGATTAGTCAGTTTAATATTTTAATTTTTAATTTAATTTAGTATGTGTCTGAACTTTATTTTGTTTTAATATCTAAATATCTTTAATATTCAATTTAACTTAGCCTTGCCCTTGAACTTATATTTTAGTAATATTTAAATAATTTCGTGTAATATATATGGACATATTGAATGAAAACACATATTAAAAAGTATTAAAATATGATAAAAAAATTTAAATATCTATTAAATTACATCAAAAATTAAAATATTAAATTGACTAAAACGCCAAAATCCATTAGCATAAATATTTATTTAGTCTAAAAATTAATTACTCTCAAGGAAATAGATAATTATAATAAATAATAATAGTAGTAAAACATAATTGATAAATCAATCATTTTTTTGAGAATAAATGCAATTCATTGCTACGAAGCCAATTTGCTTACATGTTGAAGAACCAAGAGCTCAAAGAATGGGCTACAACATTGGCTGATCTTGCCACCTTAGTAATACTAGAAACTATGAGTTGATTGGTCATAATCTATACATTTTAATAAGAATAAAATAAACGTAACATCCTACATCAGAAACTAAAATACAAAAGAAATTACTCCAACAGCTACGTAAGAAAAGTAAAATAGTTAAACTAAAAAAAAGCACTCTTCTGTATATTGTACAACTTTGTAATTACATTTAAACCTGATTTTAGAATTCGTAATTTGTAAATCAACTATCCATAATTACCCCACAAAATTCGCTAATCAAAACACTTTCTAAATTTTTTTGCTAAGATGCTTAATTATTTAAATAATTAACAGATTTTTAAAGTTATATATATATATATATATATATTAAATTTTTCTATTTATTATATTATACCAATAAAGTCTTTAACATGTCAAAATTTCTATGACTATTTTTATCTTTCAAATTTAAAATTTAAAATTTTTACTATTTTATTATTATTTTATTTTTTAACATATATTTTATTGTAAAAATAATAAAATTTAGTATTATTATGTAATAGTTGTAATAATTATTATACTTATTATAGTATTTATTTTAATAATATAAAATTTTTATATTTAAACAAGTCATAGATTTTTACCATATTTATTATTACCATTTAAAATCACATTTAATTTTTTTAGAAATATTTATAATTAACTTTTTATGAATATGCCACATGTTTCAATAGAAAATAACATGGCACGGCTTCATAAAATTCTGCCATGTAAAATCTCATGGAAAAATTTGACATTTTTTATCATATCATAATACATATAAAAGTGCGAAAGAAGAGGGGGGACAGACAAAATTTACTAAAACATCTTGACTAAATATTTAATTAATTGTATTAATAAGTAATATTAATAATTCATGGAATATATATCTAATTTTAGAAGTCAAACTCTATTAGAAGTTTCAATATCAATTATATTATATATATAATTATCTTTTTTAATTGTTTTATACTGCTAATTTCTCTTATAAACTTTTAATATTAATAATTCATTAATTATATATCTAATTCTAGAAGTCCAACTCTATTAGAAGTTTAATATCAATTATATTAATATCTATAATTATCTTTTTTTAATTATTTTATATTTCTGGTTTCTTTTATAAACTTTTGGACAAATATTAGAGCATGATTTTAGTAATCTTAGGTAATATTTATGGATTTACATTTTGAACGTTCATTACTTTCTTTTTTAATTTCATATTCCCACGTATGAAACTAAAAAAAATAATTAATTTACACATAACTAATTAATTAGGGATGCTAAAAATTAGTTTGGCAAGTCATCTTAGTGGGGTGCTTAAATTGTTTATGTAGGGTAAAATTTTTTTTTAATTAGATAACTGATATTTTTGAATTAAATTTTTTAAAATTATGCATAGCTATATATAGAAATAAAACAAGTATAATTGACAAGTTCAATATCTATAAATTATGTATAATCTACATGAATAAAAAAATTAATAATTAATATGATATATGAAAGTATAAAGAGGGATTAGGAAAGGGATAAATAAATTCAGTAAAATTTTTGTGCCAATATTTTTATAATAATGAGTTAATTCAGTAATTGTGGATCGTGGTTTCAGGCGTGCATCTAAGTGTCTCTAGCGACTATGGTACTATAAGACTTTTCAACCTAATAGGAACATGCTAACTAATCATAAAGACTAGTGCATATATGGGAATGGCCACCCAGATAATTTTCCGGGACACTTTTACTAATTTGAGTAACATATTAGATTCCATAAGGAAGCTTTGCCACATCCATAAATAAATTCATAGGCCAACTTTCTTATTTGTGTATTTTAGCCTTTAATTTTATTATTTAACAAACTATTCTCTATAAATGCAGTATAATATCTCTACACATCAAGCACTACAACATATGAAGTCCACCTAAGTCTACCCATTTTAGGTTTAGCCCAATTCTCAATTATATTGTTATCCTAAATTAACTATTCAATTACGCACAAAAAAGACTACATAGTCTAGTCAAATTACAAATTATGCTTTAATTACCAGGTTTTTAACCTAAATGAGCTACATCTTACATGCTAAGACTTGATTTAGTGATCCTCTTGTAGGTGAATTGATTAATTAATTAAATATGGCAAAGTCCACTAAGTCTAATTGGATTTTAATTTAAGTTCAAACTTTACTAATATGTCAATCTAATAGACTACAACTTCCATGCCAAAGTCCAAGTTTTAAGACCTAAGTCTAGATATCCAATTTTAGTTAACAATCATAGAGCAGTTATTTGCCATTATTAAAATAAAGTAAAAAAATAAAATAAATAAAGCAGTATATCTAACTATTACAATCATTCTTACAACTAATAAAACTTTAAGAAAAATGACTAAACTAAGTTACAATATACAGAAATTGCATAAAAATCCGAAAATAGAGACCAAATTGGTGTAGAGCCAATTGACTTAGTGCAGAGCCGTATCAGCACTGCACAACGCTGATCAGCTCTAGGACTTGGTAACGACTAGTTTTGTATCTTTTCTCCATCCTCCTTTGTCCAGAAGCCAATTTAATATGCACAAGAGATAAAAACATAATTAAAACTCAAAAAATGAAGTAAGAATTATAAATAAATCAAATTAAGTTAAAAATTATAAAAAATAATACAAACCTTAGAAAATAAAAAAACTGATAGAAGGCAAATAAAACTTCACATGGCAGATCCTAAATTTCATTCATGCAACCCTAGAAATTCATATGATCATATAATCAAAAGAATAAATCTAACATATCATCTTAATTATTCCAATCATTAGATTCAAAATTCAATAGAAAATATATTATCAGATTCAAAACCCAAAATGTTCTTATTATCATATTCACAGCCCAGCATGCATAAGCATTACAGAAACATATAAAACTATTGAGAATCCTAGATTTGATCACATAAATCATATAAAACATTTGAAGTCAATCCTAAAATATTTCTAAAACATAAAATGAAAGAATCAATTTTGTGAAGATAGGAATGCTGATGATATTGGATTTGGAATCCTTCAGGTTGTCACTGTTGAATATTGATTTTTAAGTTTCTAGAGATGATGAGGTGGTGAAATGAAAGATTGGTTGAGAATCTAGTGCTACTTAGATTTGGAAAATCTTAATATCATTCAAAAAATAAAGTTTCCATATCTTAATTCTTACTTAGTGACTTTTTTTTTTATTCTTTAAAACTCATTATGCTTTTTGAACGTCTGTCAATTCACCTAGATTGCTAGTAATCTGTGCTTAATGATGTAGCTAGTGCTAGACCTAGGATATTATATTCTATTTATAGTAGTAGGATTAGGAAACCCTAGACAAGCAGATAAATACTTAATTATTTAAATCAAAAATTGAATTGATTATCTTTTTTTTATCATATTAATGGATTATAAATATAATCCCATATATCCCGTGGATCTATTCAAATCAAATAGTATTAACGGTAATTGGTCAAGTAAATATTTTTAATTTTTTTAATAAATAAAAATATTTATAGAATTAGAAAATCTTTAACTAAAATTTTAAGTCTATTAGTTCTTTCATCTCATTTTGATACTTTTTTATCGATCTCAAAATATATTTTATCTTTTAATTATTAATGTAATAGCTAATTATCAAATATATGTTTCATTAGTTATCCCAAATGATAGTAACAAAGTATGTATTGGAGTATGATTTATTTAATTCAAACAAATGTGTAATAAGAATATTTTAGAAAAAAATTGATATAAAATTAATGATATTGACTTAAAATTTATATTTAATAATTTATGTGTAAATAAGAGTGGCCTATCAAATGGAGATAAAGGAAACATTATTTTATTAATTGTTTATTTTAATAGATTTGTTATTTGCTAATGTTAGTCTAAGTGCATTATCATATGGTTTAATACCTTATTTAGATATTAACAAATTGAAAATTTGATCTAATGATCTTCCAAGTGTTAATGTTGTAGAATAATTCAAGTATAGTTACTTTAAAATCACGACCGCACCAAGATGGCGCGTCCACGAAAGGCAACATTTTCATGAAATAAATTTCAAGTCTATAAAAGCTCAAATTATGACTGCACCACAATAGGTGCGACCACGAAAAGCAGAAATCTCAAGGCAGAATAAAATGGCTTGAAAAAGCTCAGAATCGCGACCGCACCATAAGTGGGAGCTCTGTTTGAAGTAACCATTAAAAATCACCAACGGTAATATTGGAGAGCCGCTAATGCCATGTCACTACATCAGATAGCCATTGAGGCATTTTAAGATTCGCGACCCCGAAGCAAGAACTGTGACCGCAATTTCACAGTCTGACAAGTGTATTTAATGCACCGTCTTAAAACAAACTGTGGAAGATTTTGGGATACTTATGTAACATCATTTTAATATTTTTAGGCGATAAAAACCACATTAAATAGCCATTAATAATTGATCAATAACCTCCCAAAGTCTATACTAGTGTGCATTCAATATTTCTCATTCTTGCAATCAATTTCTTAAGTCTTGGTTGTTGTAAGAGCTTGAATGCTCTTGTAAGGTTTGAGTATTAGCCTAAATACTTGGATAAGGTTTAAGGATTGGCCAAGGAAAAATTCTTATAAAGGTTGTGTATTAGCCATTAAAACACAAAGTGTAAAGTTTAGTGTGAGCCCTAAAACACCAAGTTGGGAGTGAGCTTGAAAAACTCCATTTTGTAAAGATTGATAGTATAGTGAATTTTCAATTGTGAATTAGAGAGTGAACATGGAGTTTGTTAACACTTGAACCTTTATAACTCCTTATGTCTTATTCTCTATACTCTTTTAATTTTTCTCAAACTAAATTTTTTATTTTCCAACATTCTCTATTCACCAATTCAACCCCCTTCTTGGGTTAAAAAGGCAAACAAGTGGTATCAGAGCAATGTACTATTCATCAAGCTTAAGTGCAATAGTGAAATATCAAGATGGCCAATGAATGTATCCACCTCCTTAGACCATACTTCGATGGGTCTAATTATGCCTATTGGAAGTACAAGATGGAAATTTAAATGGACAAGATATGGTGGATATATGAGATTGTATGAGAAAGGAGTGGAAACCCCCAACCAAATAAGAAGATGGCATAGACATCCTTCTTGATAGAGATGAGTGGGTGGATGCTCAAAGAAAGGTAAACAGGAAGAATAAAAGAGCTAATGATCATCTCCTCAGCTCACTCTCTAGAGAGGAATACAAAACATTTCAACATCTTCCAACTGCCTATAAGATATGGAAGACCTTAGAGAACTGCCATGAGGGCACAAGACAAGTTAAATCCAAGAAGATCTAACTATTTGTGAACTCTTCAAACTGAAGCAAAATGAGAGCATCACCGACATGACCAAATGGCTTCTCACCATTATCAATAATCTTCAAAAATTGCGCAAGCACTACGAGCTTGTTGACATCAACAACAAGATTCTAAAGGCTCTTCCACTTAAGGACTATAGTTTGAAAGTGGCAAGTAGAGAAGAAGCCGATGAGGACTTTGGGAAGGTGTCTACAGATGAACTTACTTATGAGATGACTCTTAAGAAAGAGGAAGAGCAAGAAAAGGAGAGGGAGACAAAAAGGAAACCCTTAGCTATCAAAAGCTCCACCAAACCTCGAGAGAGTGAGAGCTCTAATGGATCCGAATCAAGTGAAGATGAAGATGAAGATCTTGCAATAGTTTCGAAGAAGGTCAATAAGATCATGAGGAATAGAAGAAAAAAAAAGAGGCCATTCAAGAAGTCATTCTCAAGCTTCAACAAAACTCAAACCTCAAAAAAGCAAGGAAAAGAAGAGTGATCCCGCTTGTTACATATGTGAGAAGCAAGGGCACATCAAGGCCGATTGCTTCAAGAGCAAAAATAAAAAAAAATTTGAGAAGAAAAAGGAGAAGAAAAGAGCCTTTAAAGCCACATGGAATGACATTTCATCAAGTGAAGATGAAGATGAGGAAGTGGCCAATTTATTCTTCGTGGCACAAAAAGATGCACCAAGTGAGGTATGTTCTACATCTCACTCGTGCGATGACCATCAGTGTGAAAATTATTTGCATTCCATGGATGAAGATGATTTGCTTGAAGTAATGAATTTAAAATATAAAAAATATCGCTTAAAGATGAATGTTTATAAAGAAAAATGCTTCAAATTTTGAACAAGATTTAAATAATCTTTAAAAGAAAATTTCTATATTAACTCTTTCAAATGATCACCTTAAGAAATTTCTGAATAAGCTTTCATTCCAAACTATCTCGCTAAAATCTCTTTCACAGGAGAATGATTTCCTAAAGGTGGAGGTTGAAAAATTGAGAAGCCTCATCTCAAAATTTGGTACATTTAAATATAAATATAGATAGAACTCGTGTTGTTCATATTTTCAAAATTATTTTTAAATTTAATATCTTATATTTTGAGAAGTGAATGAATAATTCTATATATATAATTTCTTAAATATTATTTTTTAGAAATCCTATTAATACAGAAGAGAAATAGAATTTCAATACTAATATGTATCATAATTACCCCTATATTAAGGCCAATTACCTTATGTTATTACAAGCCGATGAGTCAAATTTTTAATGATTTTATTAAATTTTATTTTGTGAAATTTAGTAAAATTATTAAAAATGATATTTAGATTTTGTAGTAATTGTAAATGTTGAAAAAAGTAAGATTTATGAGATACATAATGAATTAGAAAATAATATCTAACATATGTTGATATTTAAAAGTCATACAATATTTGTAAGAGTCATATAACATGTAAAAGATCGTGAATAAATGATAAATTTATATATCTATATTAATTTTTGAGATATAAAAATTGTTTTGATATATTTTAAAATATAAAATTTTATGTGTATTTATTTTTGATAAATGATTTTTTAATTTACGTGTAATTGTATGATTTTTCTATTAATTTATTAATTAATAACTTACATCTTTAATTAAACAATGATTCTAATCATAAAAATAGTATTTTAAGTTCGATATTATATTAACTAATAAATAGGTGTTTTAATTAGACAATAATTTTCATTCTAGAAAATAAAATTTCAAGTAATATTTTTAATATTATATTAACTAATAAGTTAGTTTTTTAATTATATAATAATTTATAATCTTAAAAAATTAATAATACCAACTAAATTTATAATATTAATTTATATAATATTAAGAATCAATTAATAGATATTTTTAACATAATTTCTATATTATTATACTAATAAAGTTCTTTTTGAAACCAATAAAATATTAAAATATTAAGAAATTAAAAATGAGATTTAAAATTATTTAATTCATTAGTATTATTTTAAATATTATATATAATTATAAATGTTAAAATTTTTATTAAATTTTATTTATAAACTCAATTTATATTAATATTTATAATTAAAATATTTATAACAGTTGTGCAGGAGTTAATCATTAAATGCTAAAGAATATGGATATTAAGATATCCAAATTTGGCCGAGTTATCCACTACCTTATTCCCCTCTCTAAATATATGAGAAAGTCTAAAACTCATCTGGTGCATATAAGAAAGACACTTAGTCCAATGAAGCCTGAGCTGCCAAGGAACGGACGTTGATATTGTTTTGAAGAGCTCAAATACATACAAAGAATCACACTCTAAGCATAAGTTATGCCAACCCCTCTCCACGTATCGCTGCTGTAAGCTCCGCAACATAAGCAAAACTGAATGCAAAGCAACCACGAGCAAACCCCCTAGTGTTTTGAAATATATCACCGGCGCCTGACAGGTTAAATGCCCCGCTAGTACAAAATCTTACCACTTATATCCATTTGGTACTAAATCTTTAATTTGTTTCTTTTTGGTACCCCTCCTATTATTTCTGTTAATTTTGCTGGTACCAATGAGAAATCTAGCAGTTATTTGCTGATGTGGCTGCCGGATTTACAAAATGCCACAGACCTGTTGCCATATGTGTTGCTGACTTCTTTATTTTATCCTAATCAACAAATAAATAACCCTATTGAATATCGGCATGAACTGAATTAGCTGCCAAATCCAAATCCCACCCAGCTTTTCTCATCGACTCAATTAAAATCTTAATAAATTTGTGTGTAGCTCTACAATTATCTTTTAACACAGAATCAAAAACAATAGCAGATCGGCGGAATTAGTAATACTTCGAGTATGAGAGGAACTGTTTGTTATGTTGCTCATGAGTATGGAGGCGGTGGTCTCTTATTAGATAAGTCTGATGTTTATAATTTTGGAGTTCTTTTGTTAGTTCTTATTACTGGTAGGCGTCCACTTCAGGTTACTAGTTCTCCAATGTCTGAGTTTCAGCGTGCCAATCTTATACACTGGGCTCGTCATCTTGCCCGTGCAGGAAAGCTTCTTGATTTGGTTAATCAGTCTGTACAGTGTTTGGATCGAGATCAAGCTCTGTTATGCATTATTGTTGCTATTCTCTATTTACAGAAGTCCCCTACTCGCCAGCCTTGTATGAAGAAGGTCGTTGGAATGCTTATTGTTGCTTCCAGCTGATGAGGATGAAGATGATGATGAGCGGTTACTGCTGCGATTGATTAAAACAGAGATGGAGAAGAGCAGTGAACAGCGGTTGCCGCTGCCTATGCCGATCTACAGAGATGAAGAAGAGATTTGATTTTGTTTTAAGAGATTAGGGTTATTTATTTGCTAACTAGGATAAAATAAAGGAGTCAGCAACACATGTGGCAACAGGTCTGTGGTATTTTATAAATCCGCCAGCCACATCATCAAATAACTGTGGGAATCCTCATTGGTACCGGTGGAAGTAACAAAAATAATAGGAGGGGTACCAAAAAGAAACAAATTGAAAGTTTGGTACCAAATGGATATAAGTGGCTAAGGTTTGGCACCAGCGGGGCATTTAACCCGTGCCTAACATACACAGAGCTCTCATGGCAGACCCATATGTGTTTAGTATGGTCTAGCGAGCAGGTGAAGGTCGCCACACCATACTGAGAATAACCGGAGCTTTACCATCTATTCCTTATACATTCAACAATTTCAGTAGGTGCAGCTCCATTGCAGAGTTGAACATGGTGCCATATCTAAAGAAATCACATGACTTTATACTTCTCCATAGCTGCCGCAACAATTGAAAAAGATTCACCTTCTCCCTTTCGAAAATAGCAGCGTCAAAAGTGGACCAAAGAATCCAAACTGTATCGACAAAAGCTGAAACCATAAGGCAGGCACTTGAGAATTGAATATATGCTTCATGACATCGGGTAGAAGATCTGAAAAAGAACCAGATGGCACTAACAGTTGATCAAATAGAGAAGCAAGCGCTTTCCAAACTGAAGATCCCATCGTCCATCCTTAATAAAGCCGAAACATTATCCACCATCTCCTTTTAGCTTTTTGTTTCAACACCAAGCTGACTAGTCACACTAGGATCAATCCATTTATCTGTTCATAAATTTAACAAACTATGCTCCCCAATAAGCTAAGTGGTATTATCATAAAAATATAAAAAGTAGCTTTAATAGAGCTCCAAGTTGATGAATTAAATGGAGTATCTCGAGGGATACTTGACTTATGCAGAAAGCACTTGCATAAGAGGTTAATAAGAAAATCCTTCTTGGAGATATAGCTCCAAGCAAGCTTACTAAGCATGACTGAATTCAAAGTTGCTAAATGCTTCAATCCCAAACCAACTTCTCTTAGCGGCAATAATAAGTACTCCAAGGAATCGTAACCAATATTCTTTTATCAACTGAGCCTATCCATAGGATGTTTCAAATCATTTTCTCCAAATGCCTCATAAGAGACAATGGCCATTTATAAACAACAAATGAGTAAAAGAATGAGCTTGTTAACACAGATTTAATAAAAATTAACCTCCTTACCAATATAATTAATAGAGAAAATATATGATAGTAATATAGATTTGTAAACAAAAAAATATGATAGTAATATAGAGATAAAATTTTTATACAACTAGAATACTAAAAGAGTATATAAAAAAAATTGTTTAAAAAATAATAGAATATATCTTTCTCTTCATCTGTAAAAATATTAATCTAGGAAGGACTCAGAATAGTTCAGGTGTTTGTCTTCATGTTGTGGGTAGTGGTTTTAGGCGCGCACCTAAGTGTATATAGCGACTAACGACACTGTAAGGCTTTTCAACCTAATTGGAAACTTGCTAACTAGTCATTGAGACTAGCGTGCAGATGGGAGTCGCCATCCGGGTATTCACCGGAATACTTTTACTAATGACTGATGTTTCTCAGATTCCATAAGGAAGCTTACGCCATAAAACACAGAGATGGATTCAGAAGCCAACTTTCTTATTTTTGTATATTGGTTTTTAATTTTATTTTTAATAATTGATTCCCTATAAACACAAGTAGTTCATACACAGGTATACCAAAAAACACACATAATTTACCTAGGTCTGGCCCATTTTATTAAAGCCCGACACATACTCGAAGTTATTAACCTAACTTATTAATTAATTATGTACAAGTCCACTTGGTCTAGCCTAATTACAAGTTATACTTTAAATTCCCATCTTTAGGCTTAACGAACTACTTATTATGACAAGGCCCGTTTTATGTGAACCTAATTCTAATAAAGCCCAATCCTAACTAGGACATACTAAAGCCCACTAAGTCTATTTCAGTTTTAGGATTTAAGCCTAATTAATATTGTTTAGCCTATTGAACTACAATGTTCATGTTGTGTCCAATTTTAACCCTAATTCTATGTGGCCTGTTTTAATTAATCAATCACATAATACATATTTAATCATACAGTAAGTAGAAATAAATAAAATAAGATGTATGAAATAAACCTAACTATTACAACTCGCCTACAACTAAAACTGTAAAGAAAAAGACCTAAGAATCTAATATAGTATACAAAATATATTAAAACTCGACAAAAAGCCAAAATTGAGACAAAATGTTGCATAGCCGTCGACATTAGGCATAGAGCCGATCGACTCTAGGGTTTCCAAGTAGATTTTTTGATTCTCAATTATTTTTCACATCCCAGAGCCGATTTTCACATGCACAAAGAGTAAAAATCAATTAGACATGAATGAAATAAAATAAAAATAAAATAGAAATCATAGAAAATAATCGATTAAATTAGAAGCCCTAAAACTAAATGCAAAGTCCTAGAAATTAAAAGAACAGTAAGCAAAGATATTAGATTAATCATACAATTATAATATATATATTTAATTACTGAATCATATTGAAAATATAAATCTAGTCATTAATCTTATACATATGTCTAATTAGATCAAAATCCTAATATTGGTAAAAAAATCTTAGTGTTCTTATTATCAGATTTCAAAACCCAATTAACTATTAATATGCAAATCCATAAGAAACCCTAATCTAATGCTATTAATCATAAAAATAATAACAATAACAATAACCTAATTATGTTTCTAAAAAACCCTAAAAAATATATTAAAAAACTAGTTTAGGATGATGATGGATGCATGTTTGGAGGAACTCTTAGGTTGTCACTATAGTTGATGATTCAACGAGTCTCAAGTGATGAAGATGCAGTTGAATTGAAAACAGGTTGGGAATCTAATGCTGGAGTGATGTTAAGAAAACTTCTATCCATTGAAAAAGGGTTTCTAGAAAAGGAGGTTCTTTCTTGAGTATGCCTTCTTTTCTAATGACTCAGATCTTTTGCCTAATGATGAATGACAAATTTTTCTCTCAAATTAGCTTTTGTTTCTTTTTTTTCCCCTATTCTTGTCTCTATTAACTCTTGTTGTCTCTCTTAGTCTTTTTTCCTCCTTAAAATCCTATATACCTCTTTATATTTATAGAGGTAGGGTTTCAAAGGAAATCCTAAAGGAAAAAATTAATCTCCATTATTTTAAAAAATAAATTGATAAATATTCAAATTTAAATTTTTAATTTTAAATAATTGTCATTAAAAATCCATGATTGTAATAAAAAAAACTTCTAGAATCTGTATCTGGATGTAAAATCGTCAAGAAAAAACGATGTCGAAGTAAAAAAATCTTAATCCACAATATGTAGAGCTGATTGGCTCTACATAAGGAAAGTTTAAGAAAAAACTTATAATTAGGTCCCTGAATTTTTAAAATTTCTTGTTTTGACCTCCAAAATCTATTTTTCTTGACAATTGAGTCTAAATTAATTTTTAAAAAGGTAATTTTGATTGGTTTAACCTCAACCGTAATCTCGGATTCGCCCGTTCTTTGTCTCTCAAGACCAAGAAGGCAGTAAGTTTCATCACAGGATTTCCGTAATTCCTTCAAAATCTAAATCTGGTAAAGGGGTGCTGACACATGTCCAACTGTAAGAAATAAAACATGAATGGGTAATCATATTCTTAATTAAAAATCTATCTTTTTCCTTGTTCTTTTTTCCTTTCTATGTATGTACTTAAATATTTTCATTAGAAGATCATAATGATCCAATGATACCTTCAATCACCATGATTATAAACTACGATAATAAAATCCTAACTAAAACATGTTCTATTACAACCTTTTAAAAATTTATCTATACTTCTGTTATATTATAGATAAAACCTTTCTACAATGATACTTTAAATAAGAATAATCTCTACATAGTTATAAAATATTTCAGTCTTAATTTGGACCAGTTATAAATAATAATAAACTCTGTTTTGTAATCATTTATAAATTTTTTAAGTCCCGTGTTAGGCAAATATTCCTAATATAATAATATTTGTATATATCTTAAAAAAAATATATATTATGCTAAATATTTGGTCTTATTTTATTATTATTTTATCTCTTCAATCTCATTTGTATAATATGATAAGATATTAATATATTTGAAAATGCAGAATAGACGTCCAAGAGGGGGGATGGGGGTTGAATTGGACTTCTCAAGGTTTTCTACCTTAGGTACCTTACTAGTTTATCAACCACTTATAAGATAGTTCTGCAAGAGTTCTATTGTGAGCTTAAAACTCACTGCACAGATATTTAACTAAGCTAGAAAAGCTTCCTGTTAGATACATACAGCAGGAAGCCAACTATTTCAACTGATACCTCAATTGCCGTAACTTGTAAACTCTTGTAGGTTATATGAGTGAGAGGATGCAAGGAGAAAGATATTTGATGTTCCTTTTAAAAAACAATTAGATGTCTAAGCAGTAAATTCTCATATTTAATATGTAATAGAAAACTAACAAAGCATGTATCGGTATCAGATATCTAATGAATTACAAGTTAATAGGGATCAATAAAAAGATTTATCCTAGTTTAGTACTAAGACCTACATTCAGTCCTTAAGGATTGCACCTTAAGATTGTCTCCACTATTTGACTATATTAATGGCTAGAGATCAAGCCTTACAAGGTTCTGATGCTAAGATACCTTATACAGTTTGAAATATCTTCTCATTGACTAACTTACAGAAGTTGTTAGGCTTCTATCAACCTTGCACTTACTTTCTTAGGTGCAAATGGATCTCTCATAGACTTTTAGAGGGAGGCTATGGCACCATGCAAACCACAAGCTTTAACACAAGGTGCTTAGTAACCTTACAAAAGATTTTCTCTTTTGGAAGTAATAAATATAAATAAACATAATTTCTATATGGACTAGATGCAATTTTAATGCAAGAGAAACTGATTTTGAAAGATCATAAACTGATTTATAAAGTAAATGCTATTCTTCCTTATTGATTTAGCAGGTGAAGCCTTTATTTATAGGATAACAAAAAGTACCTATTAGAGAAATTTCTTAAAAAGTTTAGATATATACACAAAGAAATTTTTTTAAAATTTGCTTTAAAGACTTTACAGCTGCTGATTTAGACATATGATAGACTTTATAACTTTTTGTCAATAATTAGTAGGAAGTTGTCAGAAAAAGCCTGTCGCTATGATAGAAAAATAAAGTTAATAGTGTGAGGTTGTTTCTACTTCATCTAATAGAAACTAGCCATTTGGACACGTGAAGAATATTTAAGTATGTGAAAAATGATGTGTCAGACTAGATAACAGATATATACATTAAAGGTATCTAATGGATGTTTAATCTAAAACAGATATCTCAAAAATGTGATATTAAAAAAATAAGAAATTTTACTTTCTAAATCACTTTAAGAGAATCAAAATATATCTTTTCATGATTTAGAATTAGAAGAAGATTTAAAATTTTACGATGTGCAAGTAAATCATTTTGAAAAAGCAACTTAATCTATTTAACAAGATATCTAAGACACACACTTTCCTAAATGGAGATTGATGATACATAGATTCTATTTGGGGCGTCTGTTGTTGCCTTTAATTCAGGTAGATGTTTGATGAGACTTTCAAATTTGCTAGTTATCTTATCATATCCATTATGTACTTGCATTATTAGATGTCCATACACAGTATAAAAACATGCAAAATTTTATTATCATCAAGATCTAGATTATTAGCTTCTTAGGGCTAACAATCTTTCCCGTGTTAATGATTATAAAATACACTATTTGAAAAGTATGATACTCTTCAAATTATTCATAATTTTCACACAGTAGAAGTCTAATTGTGTAGTTAGATGTATGCTCTTGTAAGTTAGGTAGCTGAAGATAAATATATGCATCCAATATCAACATTTAAACACATTTATAAAATTTATGCAAGATAAAACAACTAGTACTACACTAGCAGTGGATTGAAAAAACTTATTCAAATTGTTCTAAGGCATGCTCCTCCTGAGCATATGCCTATTCGTGTTCCTGAATAGAAACTCAGGATAGCTCCCCTTAAGCGTATCCAACAATCCAATATGCATAGATATTTCCCCTTTTTTGTCATCAATAAAAAGAAGGATACTTAGCATTCATAAACAAAGATTATTCAAATTGTCAAAAGTTTTTAAAAGACTTTGAGATAGAAGAAGAGAAGATGGAGTACTAGACGTCAAAGTATGGGCTTAGGCAGATTTATGCTTTCTTTTCCTTCTTAGTGGTCTTAAAGACCTTTGCTGCTCATGGCACCCTTCTCTTCTACTCGTTCCTCTGCAAGCTTGACCATCTCAAGCTTGATCTTCTTTAACCTGTCTCTTTTCATTAGTGGAGCTGACTGGATTCTCGCTTTCAGATGCTTTTCCTTTTCTTTTCTTTTCAATGTGGAAGGAGATGCTTGAAGCAATTGAAGGACTTAAGCGCCTCTCATCATCAAATTTCTCATTGGTGCTGGACGTCTGACTTTTTGTTCCCTCAACTGATTCCTCTTGAGCATCTAACGATTGCTTAATGGGCTCCCCTTTGACCTTTTTAAGTATTTCTTTTCCTACTAAGTCTTGCTCCTCTATTCTAGCCAAAAGTCCTCATTCTAGTCAATCAATTCTTCTTTTCTCTCTTCTTCAGATGCCTCAGCCTTTTCTTCAGATTTTTCCTTCTCACCTGTAGTTTTCTCTTTCTCAGGTTCCTCATTCTCTTTACTGTTGTTATTAGACCTCTCATCCACTAAACTTAGATGTCACTTTGCTCTGGTCTTCCTCTTCCTTATCTCACCTGTTCATATGAGAGTTTCCCATTGTGTTTCAATTATTTCAACCTCATCATTTTTTCTGTACTTACTGTTGTTAATAGTGAGTTTTCCAAAGACATCACTTGATTTAAATTATGTTCCATCTTTAAGAGGAACACCAAAGTGTTTAAACAACAACGTGAGGCACATGCTGTAAGGCATTCCATTAGTTGGGTTCAAATTTGTCGTTACGTTTAATAACAGATAAGGAAGGTTTAATTTCAATTTCTTAGCTATGCCACATGATCTTTAAATCTAGTTTAGTGACATAATCTAAGCTACTCATCCTTGGAATAAAACATTAAGTAATGAACTTGTGCAACATTTTTCCATGAAGACTATACTCAATAAAGAATTCTTTACTAGGGGTTAGTTGATTGGCCCTCGGTTCTTGAATGAGTCCCTTCTTGTCATATCCTGGAACATCTTTATCGCTGGTATGTTCAGTGATTTTTGCTCTTTCTACTGGTAAACCCAGAACATTTCCTAAAGAGTTGGTGTGATTTCCTTTAGCTCGCCATTAATATTCACCCAAACCAGCTCATTTGTCACTTTTGTGATTGATCTGTAGAACTCAAGTGTAAGCTCCTTATAAAATTTCTCTTTGATCTGAATAAATGAAACCCAGCCTTGAAACTTAAACCACTCCTTGAACTTCATAGACTTATCACCAAATATCTTCCAATCAAAAATCCTAGGTTGCACCATCTTATAGTTGTCTATATGGATGGAGATCTCAGGAGCTTAGGATTTCTTTCATGTTTTGGTTTGTCTCGTTGAGGTAGTGGACGTGCTAGAGTCTTTTGCTTTTCTAGCCATGTGTATGAGATGAGTGAAGAAGGAGGGCTTTCCTTGTTTAGCACAGAGAAAGATCGAAGGACTTTGAGATATGTGAGAGCGCGAAGTAGGGATTTTGAAATATAGAGCTTGAAAGAGAGAAATCGAGATAACTAAATATTGAATAGATGAAGGTTGTTTTTTTCTTTTTGAAATGGAGATGGGGATAGGAGTCTCAAATACCCAACAGTTACTCCTATTTCAAATTCAATTCTTGATAACTGTTCCTCTTCTATCATTCATCCACTCTCCCATATTTGTGTTAGTTTCTTTATCTTCCCTAGTCTCATCAAGTCTCTTTCTATGCTTTTTACTCAACCATCAAATCATACTTTCTTTCCTTTTCTTCATGTTTTATAAGCCAAATATAAGGAATCTTTTCTTTATTTGTAAAATAAATTTTCAATATAGATTTTGTGCACATGATGAAAAATAAATTTTTTTGGATTTAATATCTTTAAAATAATTTATGAATAATACTTTAAAATAAATGAACAATAAAGGTAATGTGAGGGGATCACATTAAAATGAGTATTAAAATAAAATGATTATGTATCTAAAAGTATATGACAAGTGGCATAGTTAGATTATCATTAGAGAGCAAATTAGATATAACTTAGCTGAATTGAATACCCATACCTAGGGTTCTAATTTTGCAAAATTGATCTTTACAAGAGGCTTAGTTAAGATCTCTGCCAGTTGCTCATCTGATGGGACAAATTCTAATTAGATGTGTCCCTTTTGAACATGATCTCTGCTTAAATGATGTCTTGCTTCAATATGCTTGGTTCTTAAATGCTATACAAGATTTGTTGAGAGGTTGATAGTGCTGGTGTTGTCATGTCGAATTGGTATCTATTTCAAGCTCACCCTGCATATCCTTAGAATATCGCTTACAAAGAAAATCATTAGTAGAACCAAATACAATATCATCTACATATATTTGAATAATGAGCAAATCATTTGATTTTGATTTTATAAACAAGGTGGTGTCATTTTCTCCTCTAGAAAAGCCCTTTTCTTATAGAAATTCATTTAGCCTTTCACACCAAGCCTTTGGGGCTTGTTTTAAACCATAGAGAGCCTTTGTATGTTTAAAAACATGATTAGGCATCTCATAGTTTTCAAAACCAGGTGGTTATTCAATATAGACTTCTTGATTTAGATATACATTTAGGAATACGCTTCTTAAATCCATTTGGTAAAGTTTAAAGCCTTTAAAACACGCGACAGTACATAAAAGTCTAATAGCTTCAAGTCTAGCTTTAGGAGCAAAAGTCTCATCAAAACTAATACCTTTTTCTTAGTTGTACCTCTAGGCGACTAAACTAGCTTTATTTCTAATACATTACCTTGCTCGTCTAATTTATTTCTGAATACCCACTTAGCTCTAGTGACTGATTGCTTCTTTGGTTTAGATATCAACTCTGAAACCTGATTTTGTTCAAACTGATCTAGCTCTTCTTGCATAGCATATATCCAATTTTCATCAATTCGAGTCTCATCACAAGACTTTGGTTCAATTTGTGAAACAAATGCCATATTTTTATGTAGGCGTCTATATTCTGCTCTAGTCATTCTTCCATGTGATGGACTATATAATATATTATCACTGGATGATATCGATGATACCTCCAAGCTCTTAGAAGATTTGATGTTTGTTGAATAGAGATGTCTGCAGGAGCTGAATTGGACATCTTAGTTTTATCGTTAGATGTCTCCCATCATTGTAGGCATCATCTCTTTCTTCTACATTTTCTTCCTGGACATTTGCTCCTTTTCACCATCTTTTCTTTCTTCCTCATCTAAATCTGCATCTTTATAATTTCTTCCTATAACATGTTAGATTCATAAAAAAGATAACATGCATTTGTCAATAATTAGAGTATAATTATTGAATACTCTATATGCTTTGCTTGATATTGAATACTTAGGAAATATTTCCTTGTTTGATTTTGAGTCAAACTTTTTGAGGTAATCATTCTTGTTATTCAGTATGTGTTAAAGACTTGATAGGCTATTTGTGTAGCTACAATCTAAGGCAGTGAACCTATCGATATAGTCTAGCACTAATGGCGAGTATCAAGGTCGTATCCCCTAGGGAATGGGTGAACCTAAAGCTACTACTGTACTAAGTGTTATCTAACCTTAAGCAATTGGTGAAAGGTCAACTTAAACTGTAAACTAGAAATGATGAAATGCAAAAGTAAAATGCCAAACAAATTATAAAGATAATGAAGCAAACACAGGAAGACAGCAAACCCAAAGAGGACCTATTTGCGATGGAATTACTAAAGGTGATTATCTTGATCACCAAATTGATTACCCGTGCCTGAATCATAGAATGAACTCGGATCCTCTCTCAAGCTCACCGATTTCCTAACTTTGAAAACTAAACGTTGGAATCTCTGCCTAACAATTAATCTCAGAACAACATTAAGATTTGATTCAAGTTTATTAAGAGTTGTTAATTCTTAATCTAACTAGCCAATTAACCTTATCTCTAAGTGTTATTAACCAGTTCTTGCTCAATTAAGTTCCAATTATTTAACGAATTTCTGAATACCAATTAAACAATCCAAGCAACATTCAACTCAACGTCTCAAGTAAAATGAAACAAACTTTTATTACTGTAAAGCAAGAAGGATTACAAATTGGAAATTTAATAATCAAACAAATAAAAAACAATCCATCAACAATAAGAACACTAATGAGTTCGTTAGCTCTAGCTAGTCATACACACACAAAAATAACTAGAAGAAAAGAAAAATAGAAATGAAGTTGGAACATGTACACCCTTCTCTCGAATCAAAGTGGACAACGCCAAAATTAGATTGAATGGTTCAGAATCCGTCTCCTCGATCTCTCAAAACAAGCTTGAATCTCCTGAAATCCATCCTTCAATATATGAAAATGGTCTCTCAAGGTCAGTCAAAAAGTCTAGAAAGCAGAAGGTCATGCGCGCGTAAGAATCTCGGAATCAGAATGCCGAACCCTTTTCTCAAAAACTAAACTCATACATATAGGAAATGTGTGCACAGGCTGTGGCCATGGGCCATGTAACTTGCACAGGCGTCCACTGGCTTCAAAAAGCGTCGTACTCCTGGAGAAATGACTATGTTGCCCTCGCTTGAGCATGGGCCGTGCTCGAGAATGAAATCCACTCAGCAGTCTTGTTTAGGCCTTGAAGTCCTTCGGTTTTGTCTCCAGAGATGATGCTGAGAGTCCAAATAACCTAAAAACATAAATAGATACCCAATGTGTGAATCTAGCATAAAAATGACTCCAATACATGCATAAACATGAATAAATGAAGTATAAATACATGTATAGAATGCAACACATCAAAATTACCCCACAATTAAACTTTTGCTTGTCCTCAAGCAATCAATAATCCAATCCAAAAGCAAACATAATAATGTTCATCCAAAATCATGCAAATAGTCAGCTCTCAACAATACCCAAACATCACAAAATAATTTCATTAGTAAATTAAGTCAAGAAGCTTTAGCAAATAGAAAATGCTGTAAGTACAAAATGATAAACAATCCAAACTAAAAATTTGAGAATCAATGCCTCGCATGGGGTCACTCAAAACACTCAAGTGTATGAAGGTGTAAATCAATCCCTCATTGCAAGTATACAAGATCCTGTTTACCATAAGCTTGCTCATAAATTCGATCTCCACCACTGCGAACAATCAATAACCATGATCAAAGAGTCTTAAGCAAGGTTGTAATAAGGCTTAGGTAAGGGTAGGAAGAATATGGTGAAGTAGGCTAAAGTTGCTGGAAAGTTATGCAAGTAAATAATGAATTCCCTAGGATCAAATGCTAAACAAATGGAAGAAAAATATTCACTAAGTTCTCAATAATGAGGAATGATGCTCAACTAAAGATCAAAAGCAAAGAATAAAGAATAAAGAATCATTTTTATTATTTATTTATTTTTATTTTTATTTTTTTATATATATGGTAACAACTAAAAGAATGTTGTAGTAATCAAAATAATGATACTATTTTGGATTGAAGAGAGTATCCAAAAAGTTAAGAACTTAGTGAAAATGAACAAATGAACTGATGCAGTTTGATCCTGAAAAAGAAAAAGCAAATACTTACACATCTCCCAGCAACATGGGTAAAGAGAATGGAAAATGATCAGAAAGGTAAAATGAGTGTAACAAGTGTAATAATGAAAGAAAAAGGCTTAAGGCTAAAAAATGGTTAACTAGGGGAATATAAGGTCAGGCTTTTGGCAAAATAGTGTAAATCCTAGTTGCCCAAATCATTTCATGGTAATCAAAAGTTCATGTAGTCTTAACAAGCATCACAGAACAAGTTCTAGAAACAAAAATCAAGCATACCGCACACTTAACAAGAAAATAAATAGCAAAAGTATAATGGATGCTCACAATTGGTTCAAATCTTATCATTTGAGTATGGCTAAATTGCAAAGGATTCTCAAAAATTTCGTTTAAATCATCAATCAAATCATAAAGCAGCAGCATTAATGAAGTTCTAAACTAAAGCAAAATAAATCGAGAAACCAAAGAGAAACACCGGTTTAACCCGGTCGAGCTGATGCTATAGATACCATCAATTGCTTTCCTTTTACAAAATAACAGAAGAACAAAATAACGTCGACTCATAAACCAAATCATCAACTACTCAAATTGAACAAAGCTTAAAATAGAGTATCTATAATAAAATAACTACCCAAACATTAAAATATGCACTCCACTACTATAAGGTTCACAATGAAGCTCGGTACCTGAAAATAACGAGGTTACCCACCCACACTTGAAGAAAACACTGTCCTCAGTGTGAAATAGGGGGGTACCCCATACTTGAGTAGCAAAATAAGCAAAAAGTAATGTTCAAGAAAATAAAGAACTAACATCTATCATGAAAATAAAGAAATAAAAGTCATAAATCAAAAATAGTATGAACAACTAAGTCAAATGGAATAAAGCATAAGAAAGAGGTAACCCTCTATATACTACCTTGATCATCATGTCTGAACTCCGGAGTAAAAATGGGAACATCCTCTAACTGGGGCGATGGTGCTGGTGCAGATGTGGATGGGACATCTGTAGCAAGAATAGCTGGAACTGGAGCAACCTAGGCTGTGCTAACTGTAGGGTGACTAGTGTCCATCATCGAAGCATCTCTAAACGTCTCCCAAAGGCTATTAATATCAAACGGTGATTTTGAATCCTGAGATGTATGGAAAGTCTGATCTCCTACATGAGATGCTAACAACTGGGACATCTGGTGGGTAATATCCTACAAAGAATGACGAAAAGAAGTAAACTCCTCTCTAGTCTCCTGGCGAAAAGCTGCCAAGTCATCCCTATGCAGTTGTAACTCATGTGCCTGAGTCTAAAGCTGCTGTCGTTGAGCCCGGGAAACATCTTTGAATTCTGTTTGAAACTGCTGAAATGCCTCCCAATGCTGAGGTATCTGGGTAGCCATATGCTCCATCTTGCTAGCAATGGGAGGAGGTGCTATAGAAGAAGAAGCTCTTGCAGTCAGCCTGAAAAACACTAAAGGACCTGGTAACTCTGTCGGCTTAAGGGTCGGTCTGGTAGGTGGCATCGGAGGCTCCTCAGTGTCCTCTTCATCCTCCTCAGCATAATCATCATCTTGCTGTGCTGCAGGCTGCCCTCCTAACTGTTCAGCTGCCATAGGACTAGTCAAATGATACTCAACTCCTGTTAATGTTTGTATTCGGGTCACTATCCTCATATTGTACATCTGCTAGATGCCAGTGGCTAACATAGTCCCTATGTCTGTCATCCCTGCAATCACTGGTAGAGTCACAAGGCCAAGGTTTCTTGCTAACTTTGTCACATAAGGCCCAAAATAAATGTGTGCCTTCCTTGCCGCTCGCTGAATACCATCCATTAAAGTAGCTATCACAGACCCCAAATCTAGTTGAGATCGATGATGTATGTGCCATAAAAGAGCTACTTCCACCTGGTTGAGACATGCCTAACTCTTTGCTCTACCTGAGATAGTGTGAGCCAAGATGTTATGGCGGTATCTCAAACTATCTCAAGCACAAGAGGCCTTGGTCTTACTAGAGATAAATGGCCACCTGACCGCTCGAATATCCTCCCAGTAACTATCATAGTCTGTCCCAAGGTGGCGGATAGCCTCTGTATACTTATCTGACTGTGTCTCCTCAACTGTCCAAATGCCTAAAGCTACTCTGAACTCAGCAATTGACATGGCAAAAGAGTGGCCAGTCAGTTGGAATGTGATGGTGCCTAGGGCAGTGTAATCCTGGAGATGCGACTGGAGCCAGAAAGTGCTGAAGAACTCTTGAGTAATCTCCTTGTATGTGGTCTCTTTGATTTCAAAAAATCTGCGCCATGGAAGTGTCTCTAAAAGGGAAGACACCTCATCAAACAATCTGACATCTCTCAATGCCTGCCAGTCCACACATCTCCTTGTACCCAGTGTCTTGCTCCTGACTATTCTGAATCTGTCTATTTGCAAAGTGTTGGTGAAGGTCAGAAATCTATGTCTGGGTGGTGCTGGTAGTCGCAGTCGAGCTCTAGGTTGATCTGCAACTCTAGGTGCTGGAGGTGCCTGTGAAAGTGGCTGCTGATCATGCTGCTCAGAGGATGACGTGTCTGTTCTTGCCCTTTTTCTTATAGTGCGAGAGGGGTTGTGTCAGCATTGTTGATCCTCTGCTATTTTACCTGATAGAAATTAAAGTTTAGCATCGAGCATTCATAATCATTCAATGCAAGTAAATGAATTAAGCAACAAATAGATTGAGACGAAATCTCGACAGCTTAACGGGTAAGGTTGGGTGCCAGAAAACTTGGGGTAAGATACCCAAGCCTCTAAAACCTGCAAGGGATAGAAAATAGGATGCCCAATGACATTGGCAGCAACAATTCACAGCAAAAGAATATCAATAAACCAGCAGCATACAACATACAGAATATTAATAGTCCCTATAGTTCATAAATTTAAACCCAGCAATAAACCCTATAATCCAACATGCAGAAAAATGAAATCAAAAGTAGAATCAAGCTAAGTAAAATCTATACTAAGAATTTCAGAATTCAAAAATGGAGTAAAAAGCAAAAGCGAAAGAATGATAATAAAATTAAAACTAAAAATACCTAGATAAAATTGAAATAAAATGCAAAGGAAAAAAACAAAGAATCAATGAAATAGAACAGAAAAAAAGAACAGATTTAAAAAGATAAAAACACAATTAAAAATGAAAGGAATATGGGAAAAAGACTTACTTAGATCGTGATAGCAATGAAAATAAAGAAAGAAAAATCCTGATTCAGAGAGATAAGGAGATAATGGAAAGCCAAAAAGAGCAAAAATGGAAGAATGACCGAAAGGGCGTGTAGCGCATATGTGGGTGCACGGGTTGTGCAAGTTGCACGGGCCGTGCCCCCGATCGTGCACCAACATTTTCTCGCGCGTCGATCCTATTTCTAGCTCTGAAACTCTCCGAAAACCTATAGAAAATGAAATACGCGATCCAAGGCATCCCAAATATGCAAAATCAACCCAAAAATAACCAACAAAGGAAAAAGTTATGAATCAAACTGAATAAACTAACACTAAACAGTTAAAGAAAATGAAAATGAATAGAGTAAAAATCAACTAAGTAAATAGAAATGCTTCTTTTTGTTCTCGAGTCGTATAGCTGGACTCTGAAATGGATCATCCTTGTAAATACAGAACCATGTCAACTCGCTGCTCAATCTCCAACGAGTTTCCATGATACAATTTGAGCCTATGTCCATTAACCTTAAAATAACCCTTCTCAGGATGATAAAGCTCGACTGTGCCATGTGGGAAAATCAGCTAATGCACCACTAATAGGCAAATCACCAATAATGCAGGGAACAGTAAAATTCCCCGGATCTCTCATTTTGAGTGGCAGCTTGTTCTGAAGAATAGCTGAACACTTCTCATTCAGAGTCACTAGTCCCAAATCCTCTAGCTTCCTTTGTTACTCAAAATTTCCTTTAAGAACTTGGCATACTTCGGCATCTACGAAATAGCTTCAACAAAAGGTAGGTTAATACGTAGTTGTCTAAACAAGTCAAGAAACTTACCAAACTGCTTATTAACCTTATCCTGCTTAAGTTGAGCAGTGTAGGGGACTGGTGGCTGGTACTCTCTTATAGGGCTCTTCTGCCTGTCTTCCACCTTCTCTACTTCTATCGCCTCAGGCTCTAGCTCCTTCCTAGCTGGCTTATCCTGCATGGAAACATCATCATCATCAGCTAATGGTAAAGAGCTAGATAACTGCTTACTTGATCACAAGATGATAGCCTTGCAATGCTCCCTCGGGTTTGACTTTGTAGTGCTAGAGAGCGCTCCTTGTTGGCTCTCAAACAACATCTTAAAAATCTGCCCAATTTGACTTTTCAAGTTCTGAATAGATGCCTGTTGATTTCTAAGAGCACTGTCGGTCTGCTGGAACCTCGTCTCAGTAGATGTGACAAACTTTATCATCAGCTCCTCTAAGTTAGATTTCTTCTTGGTTGGTGGAGGAAGCTGTGATGGTCTAGCTTCATGTGGTGGTCACGATCTCTGAAGCCCTGGTGGAGCTTGGGAGTTGTTATTTCTCCAACTAAAATTTGGATGATTACGCCACCTTGGGTTGTAAGTGTTACTATACAAGTTCCCTTGCTGCCTCGGGCCATTGCCTATATAATCTACCTGCTCAAAGTCAGTGGATAAAACAGAAGAGGAAGAAGGAATAAAAGTACTAGCAAATAAACCTCTAATATTACAGTTCGTACTGAAATGCATGCCACCGCAAAACTCACAGCTGCTCTGAGCTGCATGTGCTGCCATCTGGAGCTGGTCGATCTTCTTAGCCAATAGCTCCACCTGAGCTACTAAGGCTGTTGTAGAATCTAACTGATTGACCACTCCCTGCCTCACTGGTCGGTTCCTAGAAGACTACCACTGGTAATTGTTCATGGCCATCTCCTCTACCCAGTTCTGAGCCTGCTCGGGCATCTTATGGTTCAGCATCCCTCCTGCTGTTGCGTCAACCATCTATCTAGCAGCAAGGTTTAAACCACTGTAAAATGTTTAAACCTGCATCAAGACTGGTAGACCGTGGTGTAGACAGCATCTCAACAAGTCCTCACTTTAGCACCAAAGAACAACCTCTCCTAGGCATCATACATGCTATCGTCTTCCATCTGCACAAAAGAAGAAATGTCATTCCTCATTTTAGTAGTCTTAGCTGGAGGAGAGTACTTGTAAAGAAATTTCTCAGCCAAAGAATTCCAAGTAGTGATGGTGTTTGGTGGAAGGGACTGCATCCATCTCTTTGCTCTATCCCTCAAAGAAAATGGAAACGACCTCACCCGAATGACATCATCAGTAGTTCCATTTATCTTGAAGGTATCACATATCTCCAAGAAATTAGCAATGTGAGCGTTAGGATTCTCGCTCGGCAACCCTCAAAACTGAACACTATTCTAAACCATCTGAATCAGTTCGGCTTGATTTCAAAGTTATTAGCTGCCACTTGCGGTCTAAGCATACTCGTCTATGTCCTAACCAATGATGGTCTAGCAAACTCGTACATCGTTCTGTTGGCGTCTGCTGTAACATTTCCATTTTGATTCTCCATCCCTACTAGTCTATCAACAAGTATCTCAGCCTTAATCTCCTCCTCTACCGATTGCATACGCTTTCTCAAAAGTCAGAGGGATCGCTCTAGATCAGACAAAGGCTCTACAAGATTAGAGCTAGAGCTTCTAGTCATAAACTACCTAAAATGGAAATCATAACCAACAAGGAATGAATAAATGAAATACAAATAAAAAGAATAAAATATACAGAAAATAAAGAATGAAAGAATAATGGCTAAATTAACACAGGTATAATTCACTTTAGTTCACCATTACAAAGTTACCCGGCAATGGTGCTAAAGACTTGATAAGCTATTTGTGTAGCTACAATCTAAGGCAGTGAACCTATCGATATAGTCTAGCACTAATGGCGAGTATCAAGGTCGTAGCCCCTAGGGAATGGGTGAACCTAAAGCTACTACTATACTAAGTGTTATCTAACCTTAAGCAATTGGTGAAAGGTCAACTTAAACTGTAAACTAGAAATGATGAAATGCAAAAGTAAAATGCTAAACAAACTGTAAAGATAATCAACCAAACATAGGAAGACAACAAACCCAAAGAGGACCTATTTGCGATGGAATTACTAAAGGTGATTATCTTGATTACCAAATTGATTACCCGTGCCTGAATCATAGAATGAACTTGGATCCTCTCTCGAGCTCACCGATTTCCTAACTCTGAAAACTAAATGCTGGAATCTCTGTCTAACAATTAATCTCAGAACAACATCAAGATTTGATTCAAGTATTAAGAGTTGTTAATTCTTAATCCAGCTACCCAATTAACCTTATCTCTAAGTGTTATTAACCAATTCTTACTTAATCAAGTTCCAATTATTTAATAAATTTCTCAATACCAATTAAACAATCCAAGCAACATTCAACTCAGCGTCTTAAGTAAAATGAAACAAACTTTTATTATTAAGAAGTAAGAAGGATTACAAATTGGAAATCTAATAATCAAACAAATAAAAAACAATCCATCAACAATAGGAACCCCAATGAGTTTGTCAGCTCTAGCTAGTCATACACACAAAAAACATAACTAGAAGAAAAGAAAAATAGAAATGAAGTTGGAACATGTACACCCTTCTCTCGAATCAAAGTGGACAACGCCAAAATTAGACTGAATGCTTCAGAATCCGTCTTCTTGATCTCTCAAAACAAGCTTGAATCTCCTCAAATCCGTCCTTCAATATGTGAAAATGGTCTTCCAAAGTCAGTCAAGAAGTCTGGAAAGTGGAAGGTCGTACAAGAGGTTTTTCAAACCAGAAAAGATTTTTTTTCTATCAATATTTCTAACTTCGAATTTTCTTGATTCCCAAGAATCTCGGAATCAGAATGCCGAACCCTTTTCTCGAAAACTGAACTCATATATATAGGAAATCTGTGCACGAGCCGTGCTAGGTTGCAAGTTGCAGCGTCGTGCCATGGCCCGTGCTTGATGCACAGGCCGTGCACTGGCTTCAAAAAGTGCGATACTCCTGGAGAAATGACCATGTTGCCCTCGCTTGAGCATGGGTCGTGCTAGACCATAAAATCCACTCGGCAGTCCTGTTTTGGCCCTGAAGTCCTTCGGTTTTTCTTCAGAAATGATATTGAGAGTCCAAATAACTTGAAAACACAAATAGATACCCAGTGTGGTGAATCTAGCATAAAAATGACTCCAATACATGCATAAACATGAATAAATGAAGAATAAAAACATGTATAGAATGCAACACATCAAGTATATTTATTGAATACTCTATATGCTTTGCTTGATATTGAATACTTAGGAGATATTTCCTTGTTTGATTTTGAGTCAAACATTTTGAGGTAATCATTCTTGTTATTCAGTATATGTCACGACCCGATCTGTTGGTCCGTGACTGGCACTAGGGAAAGGGTAGGCGTAAGGCTACCGAATCCCGTAGTAAGCCTGACCATTCACTAACTTAATCAAATTGAAACTCGAACTCAATCCAAGGCACTGATTCATAATTAACCTTAACATCAAATTCTATATATTTAATTCAGTTTGTCAGCATAATTAGGTAAGACCTGAATTTACATAAAATTACAAACTGATAAGTCTACAATTTCTACTGCGAAGATTCTAGAGTCTTAAAAGTTAACATACTAATGAATTCAGTTATATCTAACCCGAGGATGAAGAAGTTGGGATGCTAGAGAAAAGAACTCAGAAAACTAACCACACTTGAAAATAATGAAATTGAGACTATCGGTCTCTAGAGTGAGTTAAAATCATATATCCCAAAATGAATATAAATACTTTAATAAAACATTTATTTAATTAAAATAATATACGTGTCATGCTATGCTTCTGTAGAATATGATAAATTTTATTTCATACTATGGGACAGAGTACCTCAATAGAACCCTAGCCCCAATACTAACAGTCTCAACTTTCTCATTCCAATAGAACTGGAGCCCAGAGAGCGAAGCTAGACTAAGGTCCTTAAATCAGTCCGGTCACCTAATTATCACTAACAGTCTTAGCCTTTCGGCTCTCTTACTCCAATAAGACTGGCACCTAGAGAGCGAAGCTTGACCAAGGTCCTTTACTCCGATAAAAACACTCTACTCAGCCTAGAGAGCAATGCTCGACTAGGACAAGTCCTAAATTTACCTTTTAAAATTTACCCTTTTTACTATCTGTCTCAGATTTCTATCAGTGTGCACACGGTCTTAATGCAGCCCATCAGGTGGTATGTTCTACTGTCGTCCCATCCTGAGTCAACACGCAATCAATAAAATCATAATGCAGAAAATGAAACATATATAAATAGTGAATAAATAATAATTAAAATATTAAATCATGTAATCAGAACTATCTCGTAAAATCTTGGCTTGACACATTTAAACAGACATATGACTTTAACTCACAGTTTTGAAGACCTCCTAGCTCTGCTCCGATGCCTCGGGTGGAGGGAGCTGAACTGACGAATTATCTAATCACGGAAAACAATTCAATCAATAACATTAAGACATTTGACAATTAACCCTAGGCCTAGACTCCTAGGATATAATGGTCTAAAAAATTTTCAACTTGGGTAAATTCTACTGAAAATCCGGCAGAACCTTCCCTAAACACGGATGTCTACCCCCTGTATTACGGGTCCAGGATCTGCCAGAAAACACTTCAAATATTCCATTAATTTAGTTAACAAGAGTCGGGCAACCACAATATATTATTTTTTTCGACTCCGCCACACAACACAAATCACGATAACTAGTAGACGGTCCGACAATTATTTTAACTAATAACCCTCACATAATTTTTTCTAATATTCAACACAACAATTAAACACATAATTTTCATTAATGAACTCTAAAATCCACGAGCTAGAGAATCACCGAGACGCTTGATCATTCGGTCGACCCGCCTCTAGTTGCGGGAGTCCGATCGATAATCCGAGCGCCCCTCCGAACTCGAGACAACACGCTGATGATGATCCCAGCTTCTGATCTTCTAATCTGACCCCCGATCATCCGGAGGGATATACAGATGATCTCGGTCGTCGATTTTCAAACGGAGTCCAATCGCCGCAAAACCGGTGCCATTGGAAAGCTTGAGCTGAGGAGAGTCCGGATATGCCCCCCGATCATCCATCCCTCGCCGGAACTCGCTGAAAAAGCTCAAAATTCTAGCTACCCCTAAACTTTTCACCTCACCGGATCTTGCAATTTCGGCGGCCTCAAGGGGTGACGATGGTCGGAAAAGGGAGCCCCGAAGTTAGTGATCATTTTGAGTCTAGAATCATCGACAATGATTGTCTGAAACACTATGAACGGCGGTAAGAAACGACTACCATTTCTGGCCATTTTACACGCGTGCTGTTCGCGTGAACTGCACCTCCGACGTCGAAGCCACCCTAGGCTGAGCCTCTAGCGCCCGTCCACCATTGAAGCCGACGTCTTCTTCTTCTTCCTCTTCTCTTTCTTCTTCTTCTCTTTCTTTTCTTTATCGGCATTTAGTCCCTGAACTTTTATTCTTTACCATTTAGTCCCTCAACTTGTTAATTACTAACAATTTCGCCCTGCAGAAATTGTTGATTAACCTTAAACGTTTCTTTAGTTTTTTAATTAAGCCCCTAACTATTTAATTTGGGCCAAATTAGAATTATTGAAAATATATAATTACTTATTTACCCTTGCTTTTAAATGTGAAAAAACCAAAATACCCTTACCGACACACTTAATTACGAAAACACCAACCATACAAATTTTCATTAAAATCCCATATTAATAAAATTATATTTTTAGTCCTTATTTTAACATTAATTATCAATTTAATCCTAACCCTTAATTAACTTAATTAATCAATTTTGCTAACTATTTTTCAATCAAAATTAACATTATCTAGTAATTAAAATTTTCCATTTCCTCAATAATTCTTTTATAAAAATATTATTTACTAATTCTTCCATAATTTTTAAATATAATATTTAATTCATATTTTCATATTGGGAGAAAATTAAGTGACAAAAATAATTTATTTTCTAAAGAATTTACTTAATTATTTCTTAAAAAATCAATTAATTAAATATAGAAAATAACTCCCTTATTTTTATCTAGCATTGAAATTCTATTTTAAGTCATCCCAATTAAATTAAATAAAAATTAAGTAAAATTAATTTAAATAAAAACTATTTATTAATTATTACTAATATTATTATTATTAAAAGAAAAATTCTGGGTATTATAGTATGAAACATTTGTAACCAAATACATGAAAATATGACATATTTGGCTTTCTTCCTCTCCGCAACTCTTAAGGTGTCTTATCCAAAATTGGTCTAATTGGGACTCTATTTAGTATGTACTAGGCTGTGTTTGTTGCCTTTGCCTAGAAGTATTTTGGTAGGTTTCTCTCATGCAACATGGTTCTGCCTATTTCAGCTAAGGTTCTATTCTTATGTTCTACCACACCGTTTTATTTTGGGGGTTCTTGGGGCTGAGAAGTTATGATATATCCCATGGTCTTTGTAATATGCATCAAACATTTCATCTCAAATTTCCTCCCATGATCACTTTTAATAGATATGATGGAATAACCTTTTTCATTATGAACTCTTTTGCAGAAATGTATAAATGTAGAGTAGGTATCTACTTTTGATACAATAAACAAAACCCATGTGAACCTTGAATAGTCGTTTACTCTCACAAATGCATATTTACTACCATGTAGACTTTGGGGAGTTATGGGCCAAACAAGTCACAATGCAACAGTTACAAATGTCTAGATGTGGACATAATGGATTTTGACTTAAAGGTAGACTTTGTTTGCTTGCCCTTTTGACATGCATCATACATATAATCTTTTTCATAATTTAGCTTGGGTAGACCTCTAACAAGATCTATTTTACTTAGTTTTGAAATCAAATGCATGTTGACATGTCCTAGACGCCTATGCCACAACCAATTACTATCCTTAAAATTAATTAGGCATCTAGCTTTGACACTACAAAAATTTAGATTGAACACATATACGTTACCCAATGTGAGGACCAATGAATAAGGTCTAATTATTAATAGTTGACTGCACCTCACAGTGAGATGCCTCAAATATGGCTCGTTTGTTCTTTTCACATAGCTGACTAACAAGTGAAACATCGTCAATTTGAGGATTTGATTTGATAACTCCTTTTCCTATAATCCTTCCTTTACTTTTGTCTTTATATTTCACATATCCATCACTAGTTTTATCTAGCTTTGAGAACTTGGATGAGTTCCTTGTCACGTGTCTCGAACACCTGCTGTCGATATACTAGTCTTCTGTTTTCTTCATACTGCTTAGACATACCTGCAGATAACCATTTAGATTTAGGTCCCTGATGTGCGTAAAATACACACATCTAAATGGGTTTTTAAGATTGATTTTATGGACATTTGGATGTGAATTTGTCCCAACACTCACCCTATGCATCTGTTTGTGTGCATTAGGTCCAAAAGAAGTCAAATGATGATAAAGGGAAGAATTGGAGCATAATTGGATGCCGAAGCTGCCGAAACAAGCTAAGTATGAGTAAGAGCAAGCTGAATATGGCCGTGTTGGTTTCAACACTGGCCGTGTTCTCAACACGTTCACCAACACGGCCGTGTTGGTGATTCAAACATCAAAGAAACATAAGTTTTAAGGAGCACGGCCACAGAGAGTAACACGGGCATCAACACCAGCCCGTGTTGGTAACACCGCCATAAACACGGCCGTGTTGGAGGCGACAGGGGGAATTAGTTAAAAGAAAGAAGAGGGAAAAAAAAGGAGGAGGCTAGGGTTAGAACGTCCCAAACCCTAATATTTCTCTCTCTAAGGGTTTTTCGAGCTAAAACCAAGAGAAAAGGAGACTTGGATCAAGGTTTCAATCGGATTCCCTTCGAAGATTGAAGATTGGGCAAGGTTCGTCGATTGGTTTTCAAATCCAGCAAGAGAAACAAGGATCGATTCAAGATTGAGCAAGAGGAATTGGGGCTGTTTACTCTCATCCAAGGGAGTAATCGGGTTTTCTCTACCTTTTTACTCATTGTTGTAATTGAATTCTTGTGTATTTTGATAATGAACATGATTACCTAGATTGATTAAATCCATTGGGATTTCTTTACTATGTTGGCTTAGTATTATATTGTTGGATTGTTTGGATTAGTTTTGTATTCTTCTTGCCTTCAGTATTAATAAGATTATGCATTATTCATGAGACGTTGTGAATTGTGATGTTTAGATTGCTTTGTGAGATTAAGAAATCTGTTTGGCAATTGGAATTTTGAATAGCAAGAACTGGTTAATAATCGCTTAGAGATAAGGATAATTAACTAGCCGGATTAAGAACTAACAAAGCTTAATAGAGGCGGATTAAAGCTTAATGCTAATTTAAGAATCAGTCATTAGGAAGAGATTCTAACTTTAGGTTATTGGGTTTAGGAATTCGGTTATCTCGAGAAAGAAACCGAATTCGGTTAAGAATTCATCCACGGGTAGCATAATTAGACTCACCGATCCTTTATCTTTTGTTTGATTGCCAACTAGTTTAGATTCCCTTTGGGTTTGTCTTCTTGTCTTGATTATTTCATTAATCAATTACTCTTGCATCTTCCTTAGAACTTAGTTTATAGCTATTAGTTAGTTTAGAAATTATTTATCGCTAATTTTAGGTTAATATAACAAAGAACAAAGGAGTAACTCTGGGCTTTCACTTTCCCGAGGAATACGACCTTGATACTCGCCATTAGTGCTAGACTGCATCGATAGGTACACTGCCTTAGATTGTAGCTAACACGAGTAGCACACATCAAGTTTTTGGCGCCGTTGCCGGGGAATTATTTGGAAACTAGAGTGAAATTTGCTATTTGTTAATTTAGCCATTTTTTTCTTTCTTATTATTTTATGATTTTTATTTTTATTTGTTTATTTATTTTATTTTATTTGTACATATTTATTTAGTTTAATTTATGATTCAGATAATGAATGATAAGGAGGTTCAATGCTAAATTCAAACTCTTTGTATGACGCATTGGAAAATGGGATTAGGAACCAAGAGAGTGCTAAAAATTAGGATACCCGTGCATCTTTAGAAGCTCGAGTGGAATCATTTTGCAGGGCTACCGATCAACTCTCCACTCCTATCCTTTCATCTCAAGTTTTTTATGAATTTTGTTGTGGTTTACATTTGAGTAATGATTGTCCATTGTGCAGTGATTTTACTCATTCTTATAACTGTGAACAGGTGAATTATACGGGCAATTGGCCAAATGACTCTTATGGAAGCACCTATAATCAAGAGTGGAGCACTTATTCACCCTTTGGATGGAGCTTAGATGGCCAAGAACCACCAGAATTTCAGCAGCCTAATCTTGCACCATCAACTCAAGGTGAAGAGTTAGTGTCAGAGGAGCTGATGACGAGGTTTATTGCAAGTCTTGAGGATAGATTCCAACAAACAGAGAGGATACTTGAAGATTAACAAGCCTCGATTAACAACATAGAGCATCAAGTAGGCTTAATCTTCAAGTTACTAGCTGAAGAGCAATTGGGAACTCCATCAAACGCTACTGAATCCGATGAGTATTTGAGCGCCATCACTTTGCGTTCAGGTGAGAATTTTTCTGGTTTATCTACTATGTTTGACGATGATGCTTCTGTGCAGGACGATTTCTTGAACATGGAAATGGAACCAGAAAAGGAAGAGGCGAACATAATTCCTTTGAAAGACTATCAACAGGAATGTACAGTTGATGATGCTGAGTTGCAGTTAGAGGAATTGTTGGTAGAGTTTCCACAAGTCCCTTCGATGATGGAAGATGAGCACGAGTTATCTAATGAAGAAGTCTTGGAGGAGCTCGAGTGTCTTCTAGCAAGTGAACCAAGCCAAGGACTGAAGAAAACCATCGACACTCTTGAAGAAATTGCCCAACCATCGATCCTTCCAATTGTTGAAACTCCAGCTTTCAAATTGGAAGAGCCCCTACAGCATCATGACTACATTCAATTATACGAGGAGCGAGTTTTTCCCATCATACTGGCAACTTGCTTGACAGTCCGGAAGAGGAAGTCGACAATTATCCCTTTAAGCGGATACTTGAAGCCATTTGCTTGGAAGAAGGATGGATGGTCGTCAATCCCCATCGTTTGCCTTTCACCATGAGTCCAGCTAAGAAGACTCATCACATAAAAAAGAAGCACTTTTGGGAGGCACCACAAATTTTATTTTATTTTTTCATTTTCAATTTTTTTTACCCTTTCATTTTGAAACATTTTATTAGTTTTAGTTTTCATATTTTATTTAATTTTTATTTCAGTTTCGATTTTAATTCCTTATTTTATTATTTGCAGCCACTCCTCTACCACATACTAGCAAGTGCCCTGATATCCCTAATGATGCACATCTTTTCACTCCAGAGCTATAGTCAAGGCAGTATTAGTTCTTTTCCCTTTTGCATTTCTTATATTTTGTACACTCAGGACAATGTGTCCTTCAAGTGTAGGGTGGGTGATATTTATCCCATCTCAGTTTTTTGTTTATTCTTTGTGCAATTTTTTTGTAAAATTTTGAAATTTTTTCACTTTGTTTTGATGCTTTTACTATTGACTTGCTTTTAAAATCTTGTTTATGTCCATGTGATCGGGCAAAACCGACAATGTTGAGTTTTGCGGAAGAATGTAAGATAATTAGTTTGAGTTTTGCACTAAGTTGTTGGTTTATTTAATTCTGTTTTGATGATTTTTGTTTGGAACCTACTCAAAAGCATACTTGTGAGAAATTGAGCCTAAATTGTAAGCATACACTTTATATGCTTGTATTTATTTCTTGTTGAGAGTGCCAATTACTGTCTTTACTTTTAGAACTTGCTCGGTAATGTTTATGAGGGCCACAAGGAGAGTTTAACACTTTGGTATGATAGAGGCACTTAGGTTTTTCATTCTAGCCAAATAGCCTTCATTCGTTTATTGATTCTGTAGATAACCCTTTCTTTCACCATTTTTTATCATATTCCATTATCACTTAGTTTTATTCTGCTTTAGGATATGATTTTGCACATGAGTTGTTTTTATTGGGAATTTTTATCTTGGGAATAGCTTTGGAATCTTGTAGCAAACCTTACTTGATCCAAAAGAAATTCACTCTATTATGTGAATGTTCTTCCCTTATGAAAAAAAAGAAGAAAAAAAAGAAAAAAAAAAGAGAAAGAAGAAAAATATATAAAAAGAACAATAAGAGGGAAAGGTGACGAAAAGAAAGAAAGTAAGTGAGCTAAACATTTTGACTTGATTCCTATTTTCCACCTTGGACTACTATCCATCGTTTACCACTTGTGATTATTGTGACTTGTGTGCATGTCATATATTTCATTGCAGAACACCATAGGTTCAACTCTTACCAAATTTACCTACCCCTACCTAATCCCCATTACAACCCTTATAAAGACCTCTTGACATGGTTGTTGACTCTCTATAAGTGGTAGGAGTAGGATTTAAGAGCAAGCATATAGTAAGTAAGGCAGTAGTTGATGCATTGAGCGATTAGACACTACCCTTTAAACACTTTGAGTGATTTAGAGTGAATCTGGTGAGGAGTTGGTTCTAAACAATTTCGTTGAGACAGTATTGTGTGAATTATTGGCATCTTGGTTGTGATACTTGAATTGATTGCTTCGTTTCTTTTTGTTTGACTTATGCTTGTTAGGGATATGTGTAGGAGCTCTCTAGCTTGTCTGCCAGTTTAAGTATTGTTCCTTAGTGGTTTATTTTCCTTATTTTACTTTTGATTGCTTGAGGACAAGCAATGAGCTAAGTGTGGGGTTATTTGATTTGCGTAAAATACACACATCTAAATGGATTTTTAAGATTGATTTTATGGACATTTGGATGTGAATTTGTCCTAACACTCACCCTATGCGTTTGTTTGTGTGCATTAGGTCTAAAAGAAGTCAAATGATGATAAAGGGAAGAATTGGAGCATAATTGGACGCCGAAGCTGCCGAAACAAGCTAAGTATGAGTAAGAGCAAGCTGAACATGGCCATGTTGGTTTCAACACTGGCCGTGTTCCCAACACGTTCACCAACACGGCCGTGTTGGTGATTCAAACATCAAAGAAACATAAGTTTTAGGGAGCACGGCCACAGAGAGTAACACGGGTATCAACACCAGCCCGTGTTGGTAACACCGCCATAAACACGGCCGTGTTGGAGGCGACAGGGGAAATTAGTTAAAAGAAAGAAGAGAGAAAAAAAAGGAGGAGGCTAGGGTTAGAACGTCCCAAACCCTAATATTTCTCTCTCTAAGGGTTTTCCGAGCTAAAACCAAGAGAAAAGGAGACTTGGATTAAGGTTTCAATCGGATTCCCTTCGAAGATTGAAGATTGGGCAAGGTTCGTCGATTGGTTATCAAATCGAGCAAGAGAAACAAGGATCGATTCAAGATTGAGCAAGAGGAATTGGGGCTGTTTACTCTCATCCAAGGGAGTAATTGGGTTTTCTCTACCTTTTTACTCATTGTTGTAATTGAATTCTTGTGTATTTTGATAATGAACATGATTAGCTAGATTGATTAAATCCATTGGGATTTCTTTACTATGTTGGCTTAGTATTATATTGTTGGATTGTTTGGATTAGTTTTGTATTCTTCCTGCCTTCAGTATTAATAAGATAATGCATTATTCATGAGACGTTGTGAATTGTAATGTTTAGATTGCTTTGTGAGATTGAGAAATCCGTTTGGCAATTGAATTTTGAATAGCAAGAACTGGTTAATAATCGCTTAGAGATAAGGATAATTAACTAGCCGGATTAAGAATTAACAAAGCTTAATAGAGGCGGATTAAAGCTTAATGCTAATTTAAGAATCAATCGTTAGGAAGAGATTCCAACTTTAGGTTATTGGGTTTAGGAATTCAGTTATCTCGAGAGAGAAACTGAATTCGGTTAAGAATTCATCCACGGGTAGCATAATTAGACTCACCGATCCTTTATCTTTTGTTTGATTGCCAACTAGTTTAGATTCCCTTTGGGTTTGTCTTCTTGTCTTGATTATTTCATTCATCAATTACTGTTGCATCTTCCTTAGAACTTAGTTTGTAGCTATTAGTTAGTTTAGAAATTATTTATCGCTAATTTTAGGTTAATATAACAAAAAACAAAGGAGTAACTCTGGGCTTTCACTTTCCCGAGGAATACGACCTTGATACTCGCCATTAGTGCTAGACTGCATCGATAGGTACACTGCCTTAGATTGTAGCTAACACGAGTAGCACACATCAGTCCCCAATCTATGTAGGGTCCTGATTTGTTAGCAGGTTTTAGCTTTGTACCCTTTGGTACCCAAAACAGAAACTTCCTAGAGCATGTTATTAATAGAGGCCCATTATGATGACAACGAGTACAATGCTTTTGGATGTCTGTCTTACTGGCAGAAATGGTCTAGAAGATTTAGATGAAGAAGCAATAGATTCATACAAAGGTTTCTCAATCATTTTTTATTTGTGACCCTTATTAAGCCATTTTGCTTTTTCAAAACCCTTAGAAATTGAGTAGGATACAAAATTTCCCTTCCTTCGATCAATATTAGACTTCTGTTTCTCCATGAATTTTAAGAAAGTTTCTCTTTCACCCTTTAGCTTAGTCATGAGAGAAGTATCTAAGCTCAAAAACTCTTGTAACTTGTCATTCTCGTTAGCTATTCATTCATTTCTATGAATGAGACAACTATTTTGAGTTAAAGAATAAGATTGATCATTACTTAATTTTTTTTCATGACATGAACATGCAAGGAATTATTTAATCTAAGAGTGACGAAATTTTAGAAATGTAATTTTGTGAATTTATCAGTAGACAATTGTACTTCCTCTTAAGCTTTCTATATTCTCTGAAAGATTCATTGAATATATTTTTCTAATTATCTGAATAAAAAAGAGATAGTTGACTGTCTAGTGAAGATTGGTCATCTATATCTGCCATGAGACATAGGTTGTATTTCTCTTCTTTATTAAACATTTCATCATCGCTTGATAGATCATCACTATCACTCCATGTGGCTAAGACTTTCTTCTATTTCTGTTTATTCATTTTCTTCTTGAGTTTAAAACAATTAGGCTTTATGTGACTAGGCTTGTTGCATCCATAACAAATGACATCAGAAGTCTCCTTCTTTTCAGTGTCTAGTTTAGCAAAGTTAGACTTCTGAAAAGCTCTTATGTTCCTTGGACTACCTCTTTTGAAGAACCTTTTCATTTTCTAGTGAAAGCCGCCATTTCCTCATTTGATGAATTTGAATCAGTATTCTTTGAGCTTGCTGCCAGTGCTATTCCTTTCATCCTTTTATCTTCTTTAGATGTCTCATCATTCTGCTTATTCAATAGCATTTCGTGAGTCATTAAAGGTCCAATTAATTCATCATGGATATAAATGTCTATATTCTTAGACTCCATTAATACGATCACTTTAGCATCCCAAGATTTAGGCAAAGATCTCAATAGGCTTTTCACTTGTTATGGTTTTAAGATATCTTTCCTAATATACTTAAATTGATTTACTCTATTTATAAATCTTGTATTCGTTTTTTGCAATGCTCTCAGTTGTAGTCATTTGAAACATTTTATAATCTCTTGTTAGAAGGTTGATTTTTGATTCCTTCACTTGGTTTGTTCCTTCATAAGTTACTTCTAACTTATCCCATATGTGTTTAGCTATTTTACAGCTAGACACCTGATTATACTCAATGGGTGTTAAAGCATAATGCATGATGCTTATAGCTTTTGCATTACAAGCTATCTGTTGCCAGTTAATGTCTGTATATCCAGATTCCTCTTTAGGAACTCATGATGTATGAACTCTTTATATTAGAACCTTTAGTCCAATTATGATATTGGTCCAGATGACTATTTTAGTAGCCTGAGTGAAATTGATCATTCTATTTTTCCAATAGGAGTAGTGTGTTCTATTTAATAAATAAGGCCTTATAATAGATTGCGCTTCGGGCGGCATTGGTGTATTAGTCTGAGATGTACTAGCAATCTTGGATCTTTACTCAAGGATATTAAGCCTTATATTATAAAGACTTATTATGCTATCAAATGAAAGTGCAAAATAGACATCCAAGAGGAAGGGGGGGGGGGGGGGGTGAATTGGACTTCTCAAAATTTTATAGCTTAGGTACTGATGCGCGCTATGCACATGGCAAAGTGCATTGGTCATTTCAAGTAATATAGAAATGAGTACAAGTTATCATTCCATTAGAGACCAATTGTGAATACTATTTCAAACTTTGACTAATGTCTAGCAAACAAATTGTTGTTTGAATTATTGGAATTAAAAGTAACTAATTAAAAATAAGAGTTAAGGCAAATAAGAAGATTGATTAAAGGGAAAGTCTATTTAGGTGTTGAATTTTCCTAACCATTTATACATTTCATGAATCAAATAATAATTAAATCAAACCTAAGAGTTGATTGATATTCCTATAATTTAGGTAAAATTTCAAGTGATTAAACCCCTAATTCCTAAGAGGAGAGCAAAAAATCTCTTCTCTAGCCAACTCACTTAGGTTATGCATTAAGTTTAGGGAATTATCATGCGAAAGAATCATGTAGATCTATGTCTAATATCCCAATCAATTCTTTATTTCTAAGAGTGAATAAATTACAAAAGATTATCTTTAAATAATTATATGAAAGCAATATACAATTGATGTGTGCTAAGTCAAGCAAGACTATGACCTAAGGCAGTGTACCTATCAGTGGAGTATAGCTAACGGCGAGTACCAAGTGTCGTATTCCCCAAAGAACGTGTGAACCTAAATCTACTCAATCTTCTCTGTTATCTAATCACAAAACATAAATGGTGTTGATGAATAATTTCTAAAATAAATAATAGCTACTCTAATTGTTGTCGAACTAGGTATACTAGGGAATGATTAATTCAAGTAAAAGAATAACCCTTTGGGAATTCTTGTCTCTAAGGAATGGAAACTAACGGTGGAATTGATTGATTGAATCCAATTTCCGTGGGAAAATCTCTACACAATTAACGCCTTTCTCAAGGACACTAACATCTTAACTTAGATTAATTAGGTTGAAATCTCTTCCCAACTCTAATTACCCAAATTAGCATTATGTACCATTTAACACTATTGAGAGTTGTTAATTCTCAATCCGGTAGAACGAAAACCCTATCTCTAGGTGAATTCAATTCTAGGTTGCAAAGGACAATCTAAACCTAAACGTCTTTCTCAAGATCATTCAAATTTCAAAAATCATTCAACAAGATATGAAGAACAAATCAATAAATACTTCCATTGCAAACCAATATTGACAATCAATACATTCAATTCAAAATTTAAGTACAAAAATCCCTAGATAAAGAATCCCAATGGGTTAATAAGCTTAGGTAATCATGTTCATAATCACAACCAATAAGAATTCAATTACAAAAAAAAAGAGTAAAGGTAGAGGAACCCGAATACACTCTTGGATGAGAGTGAATAGCTCCAATTCCTCGTGCCCAATTTTGGATCGATTCTTGTTCCTCTTACTCGGATTGAAACCAATCGACAATCCTCACCAATCTTTGATCTTTGAAGAGAATCCAAGTGAAACCTTGATCCAAGTCTCCTTTTCTCTTAGTTTCAACTCAGAAAACCCTTAGACAAGGAAAAAAATGAGTTTTGGACGTTCTAACCCTAGCTGCCTTCCTTTTTTTCCTCTCTTCGTTCTTTTAATTAATACCCCAACACGTACTGTCCCCGCCGTGTTAAGGACACGGGCTGGTGTTCTTGGCCGTGTTATTCTCTGTGGCCGTGCTCCATAAGATCTACTTCTTCTTTGATGACCAACACGGACGTGTTGGGTCCCATGTTGCTAATACGGCCTGTGTTTATGATCGTGCTGAGAACACGGCCAGTGTTGAGACCAACACGGCCATGTTCAGCTTTCTCATGCTCGTACTTAGCTCGTTTCGGCAGCTTTGACGTCCAATTATGCTCCAATTCTTTCCTTTTTCATTCTTTGACTTCTTTTGGACCTAATGCACACAAACATACGCATAGGGTGAGTGTTGGTACCGATTCACATCCAAATATCCATAAAATCGATCTTAAAACCCCATTTAGATGTGTGTATTTTACGCACATCACCAATCAATACATCGACTTATCTTTTTAAACAGACAATAAGCAACCAAAGAAATAAGACAACTTAAAAGATCATCTAATTGCATAAAATTGATTCATTCTATACAACATTGGTGGGGTACATCAACAGCTAAATAACAAAAGAATTAGTTCCTACATATTGAAATAAAGAGAAGAATAAGGAGAAGAAGATCTGAAACTATTCATGGATGAAACCTATGAAAACCTTCCACTTTGATTCTTTAAACCTTGACGGTAATCTGTAAGTTTTGATGTTTCTTCCTTCAATATCTTGACCAAAAACCTAAAAATCTCTATAACATGATTCTCTAAGCTATTCTCTATTTAAAGTTATATAATAGTCAGATCCCTGAAAAATAGAACATAAAATTCTTAGATAGTAAAGTTAAAACAACTTCACACGAATGGGACATGGGCAAACATATGGGGGTGTGGCAAAAGATCAATTTCACAACGTGGATTGAAAACTAGGTCACACAGGGGTGTAAGCTCCCCGCGTAAGTCTGTTGAGTTTTTGCCTATTTCAAATTCACTTTCTTATTCTGGACGGGGGTCTAGCTTCCTGTGTCATCCCGTGTGAACACTACAACTTGACTTTTATATATGCTCTTTGCTCGATTCTTATGCTTTCCGACTCCTTTTTACTCCTCGACATGAATTATCCTCATATTGCCTAAAAGAACTAAAAAAATGAACAAATAAATAAAACTCAATCGGAGATGTAAATTAATATAAAATAAAGCTCAATATTAAGTACTTTTAGCACCTATCAAACTCTCCCAAACTAGAACAGTTGCTTATCCTCAAGCAAATAGAATAGAACTAAGAATAAGAAATGAAAAATCTTTCTCTAATAGATAGATATCAAACAATTTAGATGCTAATCATTCGCATCACCATAACCTAGAATTATTAGCCAAGAATCGATCCTCAAACAAGATACAAAAACTAGAATGAGCTCATGATAGGAAGTATAGAAAATCAATAAGTTGAAGTATAAAGTTATAGGAATGAGTATTCCTTCTAAACAACTCAAAGCTTTAAAGAAATAGAAATAAAGATTTTCCCCCTAAGCACAAAACAAATTCCTATAAAACTTAATTACTTATTTTTTCAGAGATTTAAACATGTTTAAAGTTGTCATTCTAGTCTTGTGGTGTGAGCATAGACATTAGTGATGCCGACCCTCGGTTACTCAACTAGACTTACTGTTTTGAACAACTATTCATATCCTCAGGCTCCCTTAAATCTTGTATTGTTTTGGATATTTGAGAATAGCGGAACATAGAAAAAACCACTTAGGGGTATTATATGTGACTACTTCAACAAAATCAAGAGAAATTCGAAAAATCTAATATTCATAAACATAACTAAAGTTTCAAGAAAGAAAACTATGTGGCAACTATTAATAAAAAACCCTAGCATGGATGCCAAATTTGATTTATAAGACAAAGCTAATTTAACTAGACATGATTCAAAAAGCAACAAAAATAATCATTATTTTGAACCCATAAATTCGAGAGAGAGAAAATCATAACAAGTAATTAATTCAATTTAATAAACTTATGAAGGAAATTAGTTACTCATAGATAAAAGAATTAATATACCCTTCCCCCACACTTAATTGACAAATTGGTCCTAATGTGTTTGGTATACATCACATAAAATAAAAAGAAAGAAGGAGATTGCCCTGAATACACTGATTTCCTTTTGAGTCTGATGTGCATAAAATACACACATCTAAATGGGTTTTTAAGATTGATTTTATGGACATTTGGATGTGAATTTGTCCCAACACTCACCCTATGCGTCTGTTTGTGTGCATTAGGTCCAAAAGAAGTCAAATGATGATAAATGGAAGAATTGGAGCATAATTGAAGCAGTCCTAGCCAAACAAGCTAAGTACGAGTAAGAGCAAGGCCGAACATGGCCGTGTTGGTTTCAACACCGCCGTGTTTCCCACACGCTTCACCAACACGGTACGTGTTGGTGATTCAAACATCAAAGAAACATAAGTTTTAGGGAGCACGGCCACAAAGAGTACACACGGGCATCTAAAACCAAAGGTTGGTGTGTTGGTAACGATGCGTATTGGAGGGCATATTGTGGGAATTAGTTAAAAGAAAGAAGAGAGAAAAAAAAGGAGGAGGCTAGGGTTAGAACATCCCAAACCCTAATATTTCTCTCTCTAAGGGTTTTCCGAGCTGAAACCAAGAGAAAAGGAGACTTGGATCAAGGTTTCAATCGGATTCCCTTCGAAGATTGAAGATTGGGCAAGGTTCGTCGATTGGTTATCAAATCGAGCAAGAGAAACAAGGATCGATTCAAGATTGAGCAAGAGGAATTGGGGCTGTTTACTCTCATCCAAGGGAGTAATCGGGTTTTCTCTACCTTTTTACTCATTGTTGTAATTGAATTCTTGTGTATTTTGATAATGAACATGATTAGCTAGATTGATTAAATCCATTGGGATTTCTTTACTATGTTGGCTTAGTATTATATTGTTGGATTGTTTGAATTAGTTTTGTATTCTTCCCGCCTTCAGTATTAATAAGATAATGCATTATTCATGAGACGTTGTGAATTGTGATGTTTAGATTGCTTTGTGAGATTGAGAAATCCGTTTGGCAATTGGAATTTTGAATAGCAAGAACTAGTTAATAATCAGTTAGAGATAAGGATAATTAACTAGCCGGATTAAGAATTAACAAAGCTTAATAGAGGTGAATTAAAGCTTAATGCTAATTTAAGAATCAATCTTTAGGAAGAGATTCCAACTTTAGGTTATTGGGTTTAGGAATTCGGTTATCTCGAGAGAGAAACCGAATTCGGTTTAGAATTCATCCACGAGTAGCATAATTAGACTCACCGATCCTTTATTTTTTGTCTGATTGCCAACTAGTTTAGATTCCCTTTGGGTTTGTCTTCTTATCTTGATTATTTCATTCATCAATTACTCTTGCATCTTTCTTAGAACTTAGTTTGTAGCTATTAGTTAGTTTAGAAATTATTTATCGCTAATTTTAGGTTAATATAACAAAGAACAAAGGAGTAACTCTGGGTTTCACTTTCCCGAGGAATACGACCTTGATACTCGCCATTAGTGCTAAACTGCATCGATAGGTACACTGCCTTAAATTGTAGCTAACACGAGTAGCACACATCAGAGTCCATAATCCATAGCACTTCATGTCATATTTGTTTATATATAAAAAAGCTAAGAGACAAAAGTAAAGGTTATAGCGATTTACAGTCATCCAATAATAAAAGAAAACAAAAACACCAAATATAAAAAACCACAAACATCCTAATTAAGTATAATGTGTATATAATCTCTATTTTGGAAGAGTCTTAATGTTGACCTAAGAGTCAATTGATCTCTTTTTTGATCTTAATACCCAAATTGATTATTGCTAACTTCATGTTTGAGTGTCTATATAATAGTGTATCAAAAGAGTTCAAAGTGGCCAAAGCTTCCCTAAGCTTTCAAGAAAGGATTGTAAAAAGTTCTAAAAAGCGCGAGAGCGCCTTGAAAGTGCAAGGGCACTTTTCATGTGGTTAAAATTATCAAGCCGTGGAAAAATCCATTTCACAACTTTCCAATAATGAATTGACACCTGATACTCAACTGTTCAACACCTCAAGGTGTGTGCAGATGCTCAAATTTGAGGCATAAGAATCAAAGTGGCAAATGGTTTCGCAATAGGGAGAGCGATGGGAGTTTTCACATTTAATGCGATGTCAGTAATTGTTATAACCTCAACCATAAAGTCAAAGCCACATGTCTGGAGCCGTTGAGGCTCAAATGAGTCTTTTCAAAAACGCGAGGGCACTAGAGAAGCGCAAGGGTGCTTTTCATGCCTAGAGGCAACTTTTTGCCATGTCACCAAACTTGCATTTAATAAGTTTGGTTCCTTTTGTAACGTCTCTGAGAGATAGGTATGAGCATAATTACCCCTCATACAGACTTAAAGAATTATGTGTGTGATTGTGTTATGTCCAAACCCTTACAAATTTATTTTCAACTTTTCTATACTTAATTTTCTTCTTTGTATAGTGTATTAAGTTGAAACTCATTGTTCAACTAAAACTCTAATGTGTTGTTGTGTGAGCCTAGGTATTATAAACACAAGGGGTTGGTAGTTGAACCATTCAATACTCAAGAGTTAAAGGATTTAGTGAGAGATTGATCGCTAAGGGAATAGGTTTAGCATTAGCCTAGAAACACCAAATTGTTGGGTGAACTTTAAAAATCCAAAGGTTGTGATTTTGAAGATTATAATGGAATCTCAAGTATGATCTTGAGAAGTGGATGTAGGGAGAATTGTTCTCGAACCACTATAAACCTTTGTGTCAATTTCTCTAACCCTAACTCTCTTCCAAACTCCTTTAATCTTCTTGAAATTGTGTGTTTTTATTACCTCAACATATTTTCCGCAAATTGAAGTTACCGATTCAACCCCCTTTCTTAATTCCAAAGGACAACAAGTGGTATCTGAGATAGATTAATCTTATGAAGCTTCGTCGCAAGTATAAAGACTAATGGCAACTAATGAAGGAGCTCAACATCTCAAGCCATTCTTTGATGGGTCCAACTATGCCTTTTGGAAATTTCGTATGAAAATCTACTTGGATTCATATGGCACTGAAGTGTGGGACTATGTGATGAATGAATGGTAGGCTCCCATCGAAGTCAAAAATTATGAACAAAAAAATCTCCTTAGATAAGAATGGGTGGATCCCCACAAGAATAAGCAAGCAATGGTCGTTCTTGTGAATATGGAAGAGAGCATATTGCACAATGGTTCATCAAATTTGGACTACTTTGGAGAACTATCATGAGGGCATCAAGCAAGTTAAATCAAGAAAGATCTAAATGTACATCACTAAGTATGAAATGTTCAAGATGAAGCTAAAGGAATTCATCATCGACATGACAAATAGGCTTCTCACAATCATCAACAACATGAAGAAACTTGGAAAGTATTATGAACTAGTGGATATCAAAAATAAGATCCTTAGGGGTCCTCCTTTGGATAAATATAGTGTTAGAGTGACTAGTACTGAAGAAGCAAATGAACACCTTGAAAAGATTCCTATGAATGTTCTCATAGGAATACTTCTGACCCGTGAGATGTCTCTCGTCAATGATGAATTTGATAGAGATGGTAGAAGAAGAAAGCACTAGCACTCAAGGCTAGCACAATAGCTCAAGAAGGAAAGCATATCCCAAGCGATGGTGAAGATCAGGAAGAAGCTCAAAGTAAGATTGATGATATGGCCCTCTTCATCAAACATGTCAAGAGAATTCTTGAGGCTAAGAGGAGAAGAAGTAACAAGCCTTTCACAAGCAAGAATCCCTTCTCAAAATCAAGATCAAATAAGGAGAAGAAAGATGAAGTCACTTGCTATACGTGTGGTAAGCAAGGACACATTAAGCCAGATTGTCCCAAATACTTGAAGAGGAAGAAGGGAGACAAAGAAAAGAAAATGGGCTTGAAAGCTACTTGGAGTGACGCGTCATCATCCTTTAATAATGAGAATGAAAGAGAAAAGAAGACCAATCTTTGCTTCATGGCCAACTTAGAAGATTCATATGAGGTATGCTCCAATTCTCATTCATGCAATTCTTTTCCTTCTTGTTCATCTTCTCATTCTTTTGGTGATGATTTGTTGGATGATGAGGATGAGCTTTTACAAAATATGCTTCCAAAGCTAACTTGTTATAAAAACAAGTGCTCAAGCTTGGAAGAAGATCTTGAGAGGTCAAAGAAAGAAATTGTTTCTTTAAAAACTTCCAATGAGGATCTAATGAAATCATTGGATGAAATTTCAAATGTAAAGCTTTTTAAAGAAAATAATTCTTTAAAAGATGAATTTGAGAAGCTTAGGAATTCAATTTCAAGATTTGACAAAGGGAAAGAGTCTCTTGATATACTAATTGTATCTCAAAGACCTCTCACGGCGAGAGATGGAGTTAGGTTCAATGGAGCTTCATCTTCCACACCTCAAACATCAAACACCACATTCTTTGTTAAGGCCACTCAACCTCTAACCGTTGAAAGAAACTCTAATAGAGTCTCAAAGGATAAAGTACACTAAAACTTCTATCTAAAAGAAAGGGAGAGGTACACATGCTCTAAAGGCTAAGCCGAAAGGAACAAGACATGCATTCAAGTGTAGAAAATCAAAACTTAACGAGTCTTGCTCATGCATGTGTAATGATATGAATCATGTCAGGTCCAAACCTTAAATAAAAGTGGCTAAGAAGACCAAATCTAACTCTCACATAATCCCAAGGTCACTTGTCACTAGTGCATGAGAGTTGAACATATCAATGTTAATGCCAAATAAGGAAGATGCATCTATTCATATATGGATTTTCCAAAGCTAACTCCAAAGTACTCAACTTTGTCTGGATACCTAAAATTAAGTGATTTAATCTTCTTTTATAGGTATGTCTTAAGTCAACAAGCACAAATCTTGAGCATATTTATGGTAGATGTTCAAGGCACATGTCGGGTGACAAAAGCCTCTTTGTAAATGTCAAGAACTATAATGGAGGCAAAGTCACATTTGGAAATGATGCTAAGGGTAAGATAATTAGCATCGGCTCCATTGGTAAGGATGGTAAATATTTTATTGATGATGTTTTCTTAGTTGCTGGATTGAAAGATAATTTGTTAAGTATAAGTCAACTGTGTGACAAAGGCAATAAAGTTACTTTTAACTCCAATGGATGCCTTGTTAATGCCCTAGTGAATGATAATAGGAAAAAGAAAGAAGTAGCAACACATACACAATTGACCTACATAAAGTTGCTAATCAATCTTTCAAGTGCCTTCTGTCTATTAGTATGAATCTTGTCTATGGCATAGAAGACTTGGTCACGTAAGTATGGAGCTTCTACACAAATTAGCATATTGTGATTGTAGATGACTACTGTAGATTTATTTGGGTTAATTTTCCTTGCTCATAAGAATGAAGCCTTTAACATTTTTAAATCATTTGCAAAATGTTTCCAAAATAAAAAAGGATATTTGATTTCCTCCATAAGAAGCGATCATGGAAAAGAATTTGAAAATGATCTTTCTGAAAACCTTTGTGAAGAATTTAGAATTTCACATATTTTTTCATCTCCTAGGACACCACAACAAAATGGCATTATGGAAAGGAAAATATAACACTAATGGAAATTCCTAGAACAATGCTCTATGAGTATAAACTCCCTTCTTGCTTTTGGGCGGATGCCTTTAACACTAGTTGTTATGTTGCAAATAGAGTTTTCAAAAAACCTTTATTAAATAAAACTTCTTATGAGCTTTGGATGGAAGAAAGCCTAAGGTTTCATATTCTAGAGTATTTGGATGTAAATGCTACATTTTGAATACCAAGGATAATCTTAGAAAATTTAACTCTAAACCGATATTAGAATCTTTCTAGGCTATTCCACCTCAAGCAAAGCTTATAGAGCTTTTAACAACATACTTTAGTAGTTGAAGAGTTTACGAATGTTGTTTTTTGATGAATCAAGCAAGCTTGATCTTGGGAAAGGTACTTGTGAATATGATCCTGTAGTTACATTTGAGGAGCTTCACATGAACCTTGATGACCCATTAAAAGAGGTTTACAAATCCAAAGAGAGAATCAAGAAGATCAACAAGATCATGAGTACTATGTGATGAATTTAGGCTCTTTAGAGAGAACAAGACCCTTACTAGACCTCAATTCTCCTCCATTCTTGGGTTTCAAGAGAGTGGCCATCTTTCCATCATAGAAAACTTTGTTGAAATGCCCGTTTCTCCTTCCTAATTTTGGAGACAAATATCCACCAAATACACTCACTCCAAAGACTTTCTCTTAAAAGATCTTAAATTCTTGGTTCATTGGATTATGCATAGGATGATAGCCACAAACATCCATACAAGAGACAATGAGGTGGAAAGAGTGTCTCAAAAGGATCTCCTCTTCCTCTATGCCATGATTAGTGGTAAGTGAATTCTCACTTCTAAAATTCTTTCTTCATATCTTCTTTACCTTGGAAACACTAAAAAAGGTGCAATTCTTGTCTCTTCTCACATCACAAAAATTACTAAGCACCTTCAAGTTCTTTCTCCTCTCAACTAAACCTTCCTCACCCCTCCTTTTTCTCGTATCTTTTTAGGTCTCACCTTCTTTGAGTATGCAAAAATCATAAGACTTGGGCCTAAATGGAAAGTTGATAGTGAATTTTTTCTTCTAATTAGAGAATATGTAGATGATAGGAAGAAGAGAAAAAAGGATAATAGAGTATCAAGTGAACCTACTCTCTCTACCTTTCATGGCCAACCTTCTCTTTCCTTTGAGGATAAGGTTCTCAAGCAACCCTCAACAAGCTAGCATAAGTAGTGAAGGCAAAAGAAAGGAGCTTATGGTTATAGAAGAAGAAGATTGATCTCATCTCAATTCTTTTCTTTCTACTCTTTCTTTTTCACATTTATTTTTCCCCTTCATACATTAATCCAACTTTTGATCATACATTTTTTATGTAATATGTTTATTAAGGCATTAGTCTTAGTTTCATAATTATCTCTTTGTGCTCTTTTCTCTTGTTTATTTTTTATTTATTCTTTTTAATTTTGCCAAAAGGGGAGAAGTTGGTATAAATTGATTAAGTAAATTGCAAAGAATGAAAATGGGAAAAGAATGAATAAATTGATTAAGTAAAATTGTAAAGAATTAAGGGAGAGAGAATGCTTATATTAAGGGGAGAGAAAAGTAAAGTCAATAAGGGAAAGCAACAAGGCACAATTCAAATCTTAAATCACCTTTACTTACTTAAAATCTATTCTTTACCTAACCAATTGCACTTATATATGATTAATTTTGTATTTCTAATCAATTTGGTTGTCAAAATAAAAAAAGGGGGAGATTGTTGACCTAAATTCAATTGATCTCTTTTTTGATCTTAACCCCTAAATTGAATATTGCTAACTTCATGTTTGAGTCTCTATATGAAAATGTATTAAAGAATCTCAAATTGCCAAAGCTTCCCTAAACTTTCAAGAAAGGATTGTAAAAAGTCCTAAAACTCCATCTAACAACTTTCTAATGATGAAGTAACATATAGCAATCAATGGTCAACATATCAAGAAGCGCAAGGGTGCTTCTATGTGCAACCAAGACGAGCATGAGGGTGCTTCTGAGTATGACCAAGATGAGCACGAGGACAATTTTCACATTTTAGGTAAAAAACCAAGAGTTGAATTGACATTCCTCTAATTTTAGATAAAAGCCTTTCTCAAGTGATTAAATCCCTAATTCCTAAAAGGAGAGCAAGAAATATCTTCTCTAGCTAACTCACTTAGGTCATGCATTTAAAGCTTGTAGAATTATCATGCGATAACCCTGCCAGGGCTAGGTGATTTGCACCTCTCAAGAACCCTCGCTAGTGTATGGTGGATGGCAGTGTGGGCGCTAAACAAGAAGACGCCCGAGCAAGCTTAACTGATGAGGAAATGGCCATGAACATAACTATCTGGCCAATCGGTGGCCCTCGGAGACCACTGTGAAGACAAGAGTGGTCAACCAAGTGGACTCAGCCTTGGTACCAAGTGGAGCTTCTAGCCAAGAAGATAGACCAACTCTAGATGCTCAACAAACGCTGTCATGAAGTTTTGTGGTGGCCCGCATTACAAGGCGAACTGCATCATGGGAGGTATGTTTGCTTCATCTTCTATTAGTTTTCCATCTAATTCTACTACTATATCTTCCCGATGTTGAACAAAGTTGATTATACTGGGGAATGCCCTACATGTAATAACCCCCTACAAAGAATACATACAACCCTAGATGGCGCAATCACCCCAATTTTAATGGAGGAACAATAATGCCCGTGGTCCGCCAGTTTCCAAAGACTTCATCAAGCAATGACAAGAACCTGGGCCAGGCTCCTCGCACAAGCTCCTCCTCCCCAAGAAAAGAAGTCAAATTTAGAGGAGCTCATGATGAAGTTTCATGACATCTACGGGAAATAAGATTCCAGCAGATCGATAGTGCACTTAGGAATCAAAGCAGTCTTGATTCGAACTTGGAGACTCAAATTGGCCAAATTTCTAAGATGCTTTCGGAAAGACCTTCAGGATCGCCTCCCTAGCACTACAGAGTCAAACCCGAGGGAGCATTGCAAAGCTATCACCTTGGCGCTCGTAAGAATTTGACCGGTTCTTCGCTTTTAGCCGATAAGGATATTACAATCGTGTCGAGCCACTAAGGAAGGACAGACCTGAGATGGTAGAGAATGAGAGAAAGAAAGAAGATGTATTAAAGAGATTCTCGGTATGAGCATCGCCTTTGCATCATATCTGCAAGGTCGTGACAGATATGGACAAGCAAATACAGAAGTTTTCACTTATTTAAGGCCGAAAATTAATCATTTACCTTTTGTTGGAGGCAATTTCATGCCGAAATACGCCAAGTTCTTAAAGGAGATTTTGAGCAATAAGAGGAAGTTGGAGGATCTTGGTCAGTGGTGCTTAATGAGGAGTGTTCAACTATTCTCCAACAAACCGCCACCAAGCGACGAGATCCAGGAGTTTTACTATCCCTTGTATGATTGGTGATTTATCAGTTAGTGGTGCATTGGCTGATTTAGGAGCCAGTACTAACTTAATACCCACTAGTTTATTTGCCAAATTAGGGTTGCATGAGCCAAAGCCTACTAGGATGAGTGTTCAATTAGCGATAGGACCTTAAAATTCCTAGAGGTATTGTTGAAGATGTACTTGTAAAGGTAGATAAATTTATCTTTCCTGTAGATTTTGTGGTAATGGATATAGAGGGTGATAGCACCGCTTCTTATCTCGGTAGGTTTTCCTAGCTACATCGAGGGTCGTTATCGATGTAAGCGATGGAAAGCTTAGAGTTAATGATGAGACCATTACCTTTGACCCGGCCACTTCCATGAGATGATTAACGGACTATGATAATACCAGATGTTCTATCGATGTGATTGCTGATGTGGTTGAGTCCCATTTACAAGAAATTTATGTTCTGTTACCTTGCAAGTAGCATTAGTCGGGATGAGGAAGAGTTGTCCAACGAGCAAGTGTTGGAGCAACTCGCTTTATTGGCTTCGGCCGAGCTTGTCAATCGATCCCTATCTTTTTCTTGACAGTCCGGGGTGCGGAAAGTAAAGACTTCATTCGAGGACCCACCCGCTTTTAGAACCAAGGAGTTAATGAGCCACTTGGTTTATGCCTTCCTGGATGAAGAGAAGCGCTTACCAAGAATCACAGGCATGATCTAACTCCAAGAACAAGCCATGTCATTGGAAGTTCTAAGGAAGTACAAGAAGGCCTTTGCTTTCAATATAGCCGATATCCCGGGCATAAATCCAAGTTTCGCTCTCACAAGATTTCATCAGGACAGCTTGTGCCTTCAAATTTCAAAGACGACTCAATCCGAACATGAAAGAAGTGGTAAAGAAGGAGGTAATTAAACTTCTTGATATATCCCATTTCGATAGCCTCATGGGTTAGTCCTGCGAGTTGTACCCAAGAAAGGAGGCATCACAAAGGTGGTAAGGAATGAGAAGGATGAGGCCGATCCTCGACTCGGACGCAGAATAAAGCCCGAGTTTGCATTGATTATCAGAGGCTTAATGATGCAACTCGGAAGGACCACTTTCCTCTTCCTTTCATTGATCGATGATTGAACGTTTAGCAGTCACATGTATTATTGTTTTCTTTGATGGCTTTTCGTGTTACTTTCTTGATTCCTATTGCACCGAGGACCAAGAGAAGACTACCTTCACCCGCCCTTATGGACGCTTGCATTATAGACTCCGATGCTATTCGTGATCGGTAATGCACCGCACATTTCGTCAGGTGCACGACGGCTATTTCGAGGACATGATTGAGGGAGTCTATGGAGGTATTTATGGATGACTTCTCTATTTTTGGTAATTCTTTCTCTTTTGTTTGGCAAACCTTGAGCGCATGTTAGCTAGATGTATTGAGGCTAACTTGGTACTAAACCGGGAAAAATGTCATTTCAGCGAGAGAGGGGATTGTTTTAGGTATAAGATCTCAGCCGATGGAGGTGGATAGAGCTAATAGAAGTGGTAATATCTAAGCTACCTCCTCCTAGTTCATATACTGCGGGAGTTTTCTGGGCCATGCAGGTTTTAAAGGAGATTTATTAGAGATTTTTCTAAGATTGCTGGGGCCCTCACTCAATTGTTAGTTGGCGATGTACCTTTATTTTTGATGATGCATGCGTGGCGACTTTTGAGTTACTTAAGAAACTTTGACTTGTTCCCAATCATGGTTTCTCCCGATCACGCTTGAACCGATGTGCTGGCGTTAGTGATTATGTATTGAGTCAAGCTGATGTAGGATTGAAAAGAAGTTTCAACCCATTTACTACGCTAGCAAGACCTTGACAGGAGCCCAGGAACACTACACCACCACAGTAGGAAGGAGTTATCAAGGTGGTTTACGCCTTCGACAAGTTTAGATCATACCTCGCTCTCTCCAAAACCATTGTCTTCACTTTAATTTAAGATTGAGGTACTTATTCCTGAAAATGATGCTAAACCGGATTGATTCGGTGGATTCTTTTACAGGGAATTTGACGTCGAGATCAAGGGATAAGAAGGGCGCGGAGAATCCGGCAATGGACCATTTATCGAGATTGGAAAATCCTCACTTAGATGCACTTGATGAGACGACTATAGATTATCGATTTCCGGAAGAACATTTGTATGTCACCGTATACACCGATACTCCCGGTTTTCCCGATTATGCTAACTATTTGTTGCTAGGGTTCTACCACAGATAGGGTATGACGTATCAAGAAAAGAAGAAATTCTTCACTGATTTGATATACTATATTTGGGAAGATCCTTTGCTTGCGACAGCAGATCGTGATTCACCGTCAAGGTATGGCGCAGGAGACTCTCCAAATATTGAAGCAATGCCATGAGGGACCCATCGGAGGTCATCAAGCAAAGAAACCATACCGCGAGGAAGGTGCTAGAGGCAGGATTCTATTGGCTCACGCTCTTCCTTCAAGATGCACGAAATTTGTTGTTCAGGACGGCCATGTAATATCTCTTCTCGTGATGAGATGCCCCAAACCGCAGTGTCGCTGAGATTTTTGATGTCCGGGGAATCGACTTCACGGGACCCCTTCCTCTTCGTATGGTAATAGTACATTCTCGTTGCTGAATATTTCAAGTGGCCTCAAGCTCGTCAGAGCTATCGATGATGTTGTGGTTATCTCGCAGTTCATATTGTTCATGGTAGGTTTGGCATTATTAATGATAGAGGAACACATTTCGCAACACCCAATTAGAGAAAGTACTTAAGCGTGTATGGAGTTACCATCGGTTCTCTACTCCCTATCACCCCTGCATCTAGGCAAGGTGTCGAGGTAACCAATGGTACAAACTATTTTGCAGAGACCGTTAGTACAGGGAAGATCGACTTTAAGTTAGATGATGCATTATGGGCGTTTAGGACATCTATAGGTTTTACGCCTATCGCCTTGTTTATGGAAAGTCATATCATTTGCTCGCTGAAAGCGAGATGTGGCACCTCAGCCTGTAACTTGTAACTTTGATATTGATTCCGAGGTAAGGAGCGACAATGGCAAATTTGAGTGAGCTAGATGAGTGGCACGCCAGCATACGAAAACTCCTCAACTTACAAAGCAAGGACTAAGAAATGGCATGATCAAAGGATTCTGTGAGCCTAAGGAATTTCAGTTGGGATCGAGTGTCGCTTTACAACTCGCCTCGTCTGCTTCCCCGGAAAGCTACAGACTCGCTGGTCCGGACCATTTTAGATCGGACAAGTCTTTCCATATGGAGTGGTAGAGTTGCATCATCCGGAGAAGGGGAACTTCAAAGTGAACGCCATCCGCTAAAGCGATATCATTGTAACTCGTTGGATGTTGAGCAACGAGTTGACTGGCTTTGTATGCACGAAGGTGATCCGAATGAGTCACGCTAAGACTGCAAATAAGCACTTGCATATCCGACTTGGATTATACTTTCATGTTTTTAATTAGTTGTGATTGTTTCATTATTTTCATTTTACTTTATTATAGTTGCTTAAAAAATAATTAGGTTTATTTTAATTTTTCGGACTTATAGAATCAAGAGGACAAACTCTTCGTTTGACCATATCTACTTGTTTAATGATCTAATTACATGCATGTGTGTTAATTATAGGTATAGGGCACAAGTCCAAAGCAAGGCAAGCCCACTTCACCACGGCTCGGTCCATCACTGTATCACCGTGTCATGAGTCATGTAGCACCTACCAGAGTCAAGACCGTGTTGAAGGATAAAGAGTAATGTCACGGCTTCAAGGCAAGACGGGACACAACCTAGCAGCTGCGGTTGAGGAAGCACCTGCAAAGCTCCGTGCTAAGGAGCATCCAAAGAAGTTGGATCAGACGTGCCGAGTCTGTACAGCCGGGATAGCCACTACTACCACCAGGCCGAAACCGTGCCTTATAAGAAGTGAGGCCTCCTAAAATTTTGCTTCCCTTTTGTTTTTCTTAGCTCAAAGGTGTTGTTCTTATACCCCTATCTCACCCTTCTCACTTTCCTAAGCGAACCCGTAAGTCCCTTCATTTGTTGCATTATATTTTTTATTATTATTTTGATTTCACTTCATTTTAGACATATACTTTTGTTAGGACATGCTAGGATATTTTGGTGGCTCTATAATTGTAACTATATGACCTTGGTTAGGTTAATCTACATTAGTTGTTGTGTTTGGGTGTAGTTGGTTATGAAATTGATAAGTGTGGGGTTTTGGTGGAAATAAAATGTGCCTACAAAGCATGCAAAGCATGAATAATGTTTAGACTTAAATTGCAATTCGCCGGTTCATGATAAATTAGATTGATATATACTCAGTTTATTAGTTTATACAAGTTTTGGTTAGTCAAGTATAATCATTATATCGCTGATTCTAGATTATTTCTTTCATTAACTTGAATTTTTACAAAAACTAATAATTCGTTGCATTAGGTGATATGACGGACCGCGATAAATCAGAGAAAGAATCAAACGGCCGCTACCAAGAAGCGATCGCTGCAGAAGGAACGCCTTCCTCCACAAAGACCGTAACTAAAGACCAAAGACTTCCACCTCCACCACCACAAAGAAATAGTCCAACCTCGGAGAGCACTACTGTGAATCCATCCACACTGGCCGTCTTCCATTGTGGACATTCCCTAATGCGCATAAATGAAAGTAGATTCCAAGTCATGAGATGGAAGCAAGTGGATGGCGTCGTTGCATGACTTCACATCCCTGTAGAGAGTGGGATTGGCTCAAGATGTGCACACACTTATTGAGACTCGCCATATGCGAGATTCTTTGACATCATTGAGCCAACCCATCATGGAGCTACGATCGAAGTTCCTCAAAGACCTTCTTCCTGCGCAGTTAATGATCACAAACCGGCATCGACTGATGCAATTTATTTTAGGCTTGGGGAAGGGAGTTCTCGATGTCGGTCCCACAATTTGGAATGCATTTGGGATTATGGATCGAACAAGAAATCTCGGGGGAGGAGTATCGGGGTTGTCTCTACATCCACCCAATTTCATATGACGCCATATGGGATTCATTGGTAATAAGGCCGGGAAACATACTACCCAGCGGTGTCTAAGGCATCTAGCCTACCGGACCATCTCCGCTACATTCATACCCTACTAGCTTACACCATTACAAAGTCGAGGTGGACATGTTGGGGGCCACACAGATCGACAAGTCTTTATTCTCCTGGGCTATGCAACATCGGAAGAAGCTAGACTTGGGATATTTATTGGCTCACAAGTCCGTTCATTTATAGTAGGCGGAGAAGATGCATTGTTGTTTCGGGCCCGTATGTGACTAGGTTAGCTAAGAGACTAGATGTATTGAGACTAATGTCCGCTGAGCTTTCAAATATTGGTGACATGACACCACTAGGGATCGGACAAATGATCAACATGCAGATGATCACGGCCACTAGACATCCACATGGTATTGAATATAGGCTCGTGAGCACAATAGTCGTGAAGCTAGAGGCGGCTGTGGCCCAACATCCCGCTGCTAGATCTCTGATGTTAGGATTCCTAACCCAGCCTAGAGTGTTTATGCCTTCATCCCGGAGCCTCATCCTCTCATTCCAGAGAGCCATCAGCATCCGGGACGTTGCTTGGCCGACCGCTCAGATCGAGTCCGCGATTCACACAGCTAAAGAATGACACCGAGTTTGTGCGGTTTGCAAGAAACGAAGGCACCTTAGCGCTTGAACAAAGACACTTCAATTCCCGAGTGGTTTAGAAAGACAGGCCACCAGACCCGGACTTCATAGTAGTGCGGATTCAAAAGATGCAAGAGGTCGGAGCACAAAATCAACGGCTCATTGATGATATGGAGTTCGATTTCTGCGCATGCTTCATGCTGCACTCGATCCACCCATCACAACCACCGGCCAAAGAACTTCCCGCCCCCCAACTTCCAAAGAGATCCAACCAAATGAGGATACACTGCTAGCGGACTCCCCAGCGGAAAGAAAAATTTGTGATATTTTCCTCCATCCTTTTTCTTTATTTTATTTTATTTATTTTTTTTTATTTTTTTTCTTTCAATTTGTTATCTCCTTTTACTTTCTTGCTTGTAGCTTGTTTACTTTTATGTTATTTCCTTGCACTTGATTGTTTATGTTAAGTAGAACACTATGCCTTTTTAATTAAAAAAAAAAATCAGCGTGATCTTCCATAACCATAATGTGTGAATCATATGCTTCCTCAGTCTAAATCTCTCTAACACTGTGGACAATGTTATACTAAAATGTGGGGTAGGGACCTACCGATGTTGTGCCTATCTTGAGTTTTGTTGTAATTAAGTAGTTGATGACTTTTTTCTCCTTTGAATGGATTCCCTTATAGCTTTTATCGAACCTTGTTCGGAAGAAGGCAATGAATAAATCTCTCAACTACAATCCAGCCAAGTAAAACTGGTATTTTTTCTTAATTCTTCCATATTACTTTATCGTAGATATAGAACACTGTTAATATTGCTACTTATTATTGTGATTGACTGTTTAAACTTTGGGTTGAGAATTCATGCAATTTTAAATCACTCAAATGGTGAGATTTTGAGCCAATTGGTGCATCACTATTATGCTCCCTTTTCTTTCATTAGTGAGCATTTTACAGAATCTCTGTTTCTAGAACTTGCTTTACGATATTTGTTGAGATTACATGAATTGTCAATAATCGTGAGATGATTTGGGCACTTAGGATTTACACAATTTGGCCAAAAAGCCTAACCCTATTTTTCCCTTAAGTGAACCAATTTTGAGCCTTAGCCATTCCTTTCGCGGACAATAATAACAAGTGACACTCATCTTATCACTTCTATTCATTTGACCATTCTTTCTACCATTGTCACTGGAAATTATAAGTTATGCCGCATTTTACTTTGGATCAATTGGCATTCATATATTTCACTAAGTTGCTAGATTTTTCATAGATGCTCCCTTCAATTATTGTATGTGTCAATAACCAACAACTCCTACATAGTACGTTGTAATATATATACATAGTATATATATTTATATATAAAAAGAAACCAAAAAAAAAGAAAAAAAAGTAGAAAGTATTAATTTAGTTCTATTTCAAGCATCATCTTATTTTTAGAGCAACTTAGTGTTCATTTTGGTACAAACACTTGATCCTTCATTACTTTCTTGCATTACTTGCTTAACTTCCAAAGTAACTTGTAGCCTACTTTCCATATTTATACGTACCTTACCTTAATCCCATTACAACTGGCTCAAGACCCTTTGATCATGATTATTGATTATTTCGTAGTAGTGGAGATTGAATCCATAAGCAAGCCTATGGTAAGCACTTTTTTCCGTATTTTGCATCGAGAGCTTGGCGATCTTCTTTCACCTATATACACTTGTGTGTTTTGAGTGATATCTTGTGAGGCATGATTCTCAATTTCTTAATTTAGATGGTTTATCATTTTAACTTTAGCAACTTTATTAAGTTTGCTCTTTCTCTTAAGGATTTAGTGATTTGGGGATTTTGGGAAAAATCATTACGGAGTTTTGAAATTTATTTTGAGCTAACCTCCCACGCAATGATCGATTGAGTTATTTGATATCTTTTGAGGAGTGAGTTGTAAATTGCTTGAGGACAAGCAAAAGTTTAAGCATGGGGTAATTTGATAAGCATCATACTACACATGTTTTCTTGCCCGATTGTTCACATTTTTATGCATGATTATCCTGTTTTATGCTAGAATCACTGTCTTTTGTTTCCCTTTTCATTTCAGGTCATTTCGGGCGGACACCATCGAATCGAGGGAAATACGTGTGATTACTGGAGCAAAATCCATCAAATTGGGTGAGAACAAGCACCCCGAGGGTTGAGCACGGCCCGGACTCCTACCGTGTTGAATTATCAAGAGGCTATCCCCAATTGTGCCATTTCGAAGACGACCACGCCTCCAAAGCTGTGGTGGATCAGCACCGCCTTGAGCCGCATCGGTCCGAAGGAGAGTCAAGACCGGCTGGGTACTACCGTGGTGGCACACCGACCCTACCGTGTCAATCAACTATATAGGCGATTTTGAATTCTAATCAAGGGATGATTTTTGGACTCAATTCCAAGACACACGCCTTAATCAAATATTTCCTATACCTCAATTGTAGACCACGGAGAGATCAATTTTCATCAATTGAAGGGGGATTCCACTTATTCCAACATCGAATTGAAGATCAAGACAAACTTTGGGAGCATTCAAGAGGCAACTAGGGTTTGAGATTTTGAATTTGCAAATTTAGGGTTTCTCATTCAGTCTTGAAAGAGAAGGGTGTACATACCTTTAATTTGTTTTTCCTTATTTTGTTCTTTAATTGCTTTGACTATGAACATGAAAGTTACTAGATCTTTTGAATCCATTAGGGTTCACCTTTGTTGATGGATTATGCTTAATTGTTAGTTTTTATAATTGTCATTCTTGAATCTTCTTGCTATTGGTAATAAAAGTTTGATCTTAATTTGATACGTTGGATTAATTGTTTATTAGGTTGTTTCTTGACATTGAGAAATGCTTGTTACAACTGGATTTTGAATAGTAAGGACTAGTAGTTAACACTTAGAGATGAGGTTGATTTACTCACGGATTAAGAACTAACAACCTCAATAGTCTTAAATCATACTTAATGCTAATTTGTAGTAATCCCGATAGGAAGAGATTCCATTAGGTTAGTGCAGTTTAGGAATCCGAAGTTTCGAGAGGAACCGGGATTCAACCCGGATATGCACGTAAGCAAGATCTGCAATCCATAAAATTCATCTTTAGAATTCCATCACTTAGGCTCCCTTTTGGATTTATTTCTCTCTTTACAATTGTCTTTTAATTGTCCATTGTTGTCCTTCATTTACTTAATTGCACTCATAACCATTAGCCGTATGTTGGAACTTTCACACCCTAATCTGGACTAGATAACACAGTGCAAGTAGTAACTCCAGTCCACCCGACCTGCGTGATGGCGACTTGATACTCACTCAGGCTAGGTTGCACTGTGGAGGTTCACTTAGGTGTAGGTTTGCATAAAGAGCCCATCACAAATCAACAACATCGTGAATGTCTTTGTTTAGCCCTCTCAAGAACCTTGCCATGGTAGCTTCACGATCTTCTATCACATTTGCTCTAATCATAGCCTCTCCATTTCTTCGTGATACTCCTCCACACTCATGGATCCTTGAATTGGGAGTTTGTAATCTTTGATGAAGCTCTCGTAGTAAAGGGTTTGAACAAACCTCTTTCTCATGATTTGCTTCATTTCCTCCAAGACTCTACGGGTCTTTCTCCTTATCTACGTCTTTCCTTGCAAAATTGATCCCACCAAACAATTGCATAATCACTAAACTCTCAAGCGTGCAAGTAAGTTTTACCTTTTTCTCCTCCGAATAATTATGACATTCGAAGATGAGTTCCACTTTCCTCTCCCATTCAAGGTACACATCCGGATCATTTCTTCCTTGGAATGAAGGAATCTTCATTTGATGCTTCCAAGGTTGCGATCAACATCATCATTTGGATGTCTTCTCCTCGCTTGTCTCCTAGGATTGATTCGTTGTCCCAACAAGGTGACTTGATCATCATCCAAATCATCCTCTCCTTCATAGTCCTCTTGGTCAATTGGTGGATGTCTCCTTTGTCTAGGCTCTCCATGTAATTGATTAAGGATGCCATCATGCTTCTCAATTTTTCATCGATCTCCGCCATCATACTAAACATTCTTTCGAATTGTTGTTGCATAGCTTGAATCACATGATCTTTTGACATGATTGTAAAACCTAAAATTTTAACAAAAGAAAATAGAAAGAAACAATCTCACAACACTCAGATTTCACTCAAAATTGATGTATACCACTCGTGTTTACACTCAATTTTGGCTTTTTTTTTTCTAATGATCTTACACTCTTGCCTTTTACCTCTCAAATTTGCCTTTTGATTTCTTAGATGAACTAAGTTTCTCAATCGAACAAAATTTCAAGAATGTAGTAATCAATGATAAAAAAAAATAAAAAAGGTAGGCTAACAAGAAAATAATAAGGTAGGCTTAAAGAAATGAACAATTTGTAACAAATAGGCTAATAGAAATGAATAACAAAGATAGATCATCAAGAACACAAAGAGACAGAATTATAAAGATAGATCTCAATGGAATATGAAGAGTCAAAATTTTTTTTATGTAATCTGAGATCTAACACAAAAATATCAAAGATAACAATTTTTTTCTTTTAGGACGATTTTTTTTTTGATATATGCAAACAAAATCTTGAGATAAGAAGAATAAAGATAAAAATAATAATAATAACAAGAACAATAGATGGCAAAAGGTGCAAAATATAAGACGAACACAAGATATTGAGAAGAGAGTCGGCTATGAGACATAGGTTTCATCACTCCCCAATAGCTACATGAATTAGAAGAAGAGAAGAATCCACAAATTGATATTGAATTAGGAGAGGATGACAACACCCAAAAGGATAAAGATATAAGAAGACTTTGATTTTGAATAAATGAAATAACAAATCAATAACACCACCAAACAGCTTGATTCATTAGGTGAATCCACTTAAACCTTATTCTATCTTAGGCAAGTCACATGCATCACTACTACCAATCAAACAATACTTGGCATACGATTAATCCTCATTAACTCAGACACAGTGGTCTTAACAACCACTCTCACCCATACCCATAGCCATTACTGGTATTAATTACCACATTAACTTGTATGGTGGCTACATGTAACCCTAATTGTTATTAACATGAAAACAAGTTAAATATTATTTCTTGGGCCTCCATGGATGCCTTATTGGGTTGAAGTTCTTGGGCTTTCCAAATGTCCCTAATTAAACCCAATATGGCTTGTTAAAGCTTCTTGGATTTGGACCTTGTGATTGGGCCTTCTTGTACTATTAATGGATCTTGGATCTCTTTAAGCTTTGAACTTGGATTCACATCAGTACATGTCTTAGATATCTTGTTAAATGGATAAAGTGTCCTTTTCAAGATAAAATAAGATATTTTTGCACACTGTAAAATTTCAAGTCTTCTTCTGATTTTAAATCATGAAAAGATATGGTTTAATTTTCAAAGTGATTCTAGAAAACATAAAATCTTATTTCTTCTTAAAATCATGCTTTAAGATATATGCTTTGGATTAAATATTTGTTTGATATATTTATGGTATTTACCTACTATCTGAACTGACACATTAGTTTCCACACACTTACATACTGCTCTCATGTGTCCAAACGACTAGTTTAGATTGGGTAAAGTAAAAGAAATCTCAACTATCAACTTTAATTATATGTCATATTGACAGACTTTTCTGACAGCTTTCTACTGTATGCTGACAGAAAGACACAAAAACTGTTAGATTTCTAAATCAAAAGCTATAAAGAGATTTTAAATAAAAATAAAAATTATTTCTTTATACATATTTAAACCTTGTCTCTAAGAGCTAGTTTTTTTAATTACTCTTTAAATATAAGACTCACCTACCAAAATCAATAAGGAAAGAATTGCATTTACTCTTCAAAATCCTTAAGAGCTTAAAGTTGCATTTATCACTCTTCATCTACTTCTTCTTTCATTCTCGAGTATTTACATTTTGCTTTTCAAAACTAGTTTTCCTTACATTTATCTTGCACTTGATCCACATAGGAATTCTATATTTGTTCATTTGCTTTTCAAAGAAAAATTCTCTTGTTAAGGTTCTCAAGCACCATATAGTAAAGCTTGTAATTTGTAGAGTGACACAACCTCCCTTGTCAAAGTCTGTGAGAGGTCCATTTGCACCTATTGAAGCAAGTGAGAGGCTGGAAAAAGCCTAATAATTTATGTAGGATAGTTAGAGAAGTGATATCTCGAACTACATCAGGTTTCTTAGTACTAGACATTGTAAGGCTTGATCTCTAGCCATTAATAGAGTCAAAATAGTGGAGATAATCTTGGAGTATGATCCTCAAGGACTGGATGTAGGTCTCTATGCCGAACTTGCGGTATTTAATTTGTAAGACATCTATCTTCAAAACCCGATTAGTCGTCTGACTGCTATTAAGTTCAAAAATTGTTGATTCAGACATCTAACTGTTCTTAAGAATATCTACATCTCATCTCTCTCACTTATATAAAGAAACATAGTATATAAGCCGCTGTGGTTAAGGTATAAGTTGAAGTAGTTAGCTTACTGCTATAGGTATCTAACAATCAGCTCTTGAATCTTAGTTAGATATTTGTGCAATGGGCATCAATCTCACAATCAAACTCCTGCTAAGTCTTATCATACATGTAATATTGTTTCATTTAAGCGATATATTTTTTAAGAAGTCCAATTCACCTCCCTCTTGGATGTCTATTTTGCACTTTCATTTGGTATCAGAACATGTCTCTGTTATATAAGGCCTAACATCCTTGAGTGAAGATCCAACATAGCTACCACATCTCAGACTAATTCTCCACTATTTCCTAAAGGGCAATATGTTACAAGGCCTCCCTTATTCAATGAGACTCATTATTCATACTGGAAAAATAGAATGATCAATTTTATTCCAGCCATTAATTAGTTGCCTGGACTAACATCAGGATTGGACCAAAAGTTCTAGTTAAAAGAGTTGATAAAAAATGGGTTCCCAAAGAGGAATCAGAATACACAAAGTTTGATTGGCAATAAATAGCTTGCAATGCGAAAGTTATTAAATATTTTACATGTGCTCGAAAACCCACTGAGTAAAATTAGGTATCTAGCTGTAAGATAGCTAAGCATATTTGTGATAAGTTAGAGATAACTTATAATGGAACAAATCAAATGAAAGAATAAAAAATCAACCTTCTAATAAGAGATTATGAAATGTTCCAACTGAGTGCAACTGAGAGTATTACAGAAATGAATACAAGATTTACAAATATTGTAAATCAATTGAAATCTCTCGAAAAAGAAATCTCGAAACTAGAACAAGTGAAAAACCTCTTGAGATCTTTCCGCAAATCTTGGGATTCCAAAGTGATTGTATAGATGGAGTCTAAAAATTTAGACGTCTATACATATGATCAACTAACTTGACCTTTGATGACTCACGAAATGCTTTTGAATAAACAGGATCGTGAGACATCTAAAGAAGAGAAAAAGAATAAAGGAATAGCATTAGCAATAACCTCAGAAAGTACTGACCTAGACTCATCAGATGAGAAAATGGCAACCTTCAATAGAAAGATGAAGAGATTCTTTAAAAGAGGAAACCCAATGAGCAAAGGAACTTTTCAAAAGTCTAACCCAGGCAAACTAGACTCTAGAAAGAAAGATACTTTTGACGTCATTTGTTATGAATGCAACAAGCCTAGCCACATAAAGCTAAATTGTCCTAAATTCAAGAAGAAAACAAAGAAGGACAAATAGAAGAAAGTGTTGGCAACATGGAGTGATAGTGATGATTCGTCAAGCAAAGATGAGACATCTGAGCCAACTTATGTCTTATGGCGAATGTAGATGTCCAATCTTCATCAAACAGTTAGGTATCTAATTGTGAGTTAGATGATCCTAAAGATGTATCCGATGAACTATTCAAAGAATTACATGTTCAGAATTCTATCACTCTTAAACTAAATAACTTCTTACTTATTGATGCCATGAAAAAGAAATTTCTACAAAGGGATCTTGAAAGAGTTAAGTAGTAATCTATCTTATGCTTTGAATCAAAGAGTGTCTTATTCATACAAATGAACAAATAACTAATAAGAATAAGAAGCTACGGGAGTTGAGCTTAGATACTTCTCTCATGATTAGATTAAAAAGTGAAAGAGAAAGCTTTATAAAAGTCATGGAGGATAAAAAACTAACATTGATCGCTTGGTCAAAGGAAAGGAAGTATTGTATCCTACTTCAAGTTCTATAGGTTGTGAAAAGACAAAGTGGCATGATAAAGGTTAGAAATTAAATACAAATGAGAAATCCTTGCATAAGTCAATTGCCTCTTCATCTAAGTCTGCTAAGACAAACTTTGGTAAAAAGACAGATATCCAAAAGCATTTTACTCATTATCATCATAATAGACATATGTTCAAAACATGCTTTCGAAAATTCTTGTTTTCGGTACCAAAAGGTACAAATCTGAAGCCTACTAACACATCAGGACCTAACTTAGATTGGGTACTTAAAATTGAATAATGATATACAAGTATGTTTAAGCAGCATGAAGAAAATAAATGACTAGTATATTGATAGCGGCTACTTGAGACATACGACAGGGGACTCATCTAAGTTCTCAAAGCTAGATAAACTAGTGGTGGATATGTGAAATATGGAGACAAAAGCAAAGGAAGGATCATTGGAAAATGAATCAATAAATCAAATTCCTAAATTGAAGATGTTTCACTAGTCGAAGGACTGAAGTACAATTTGCTGAGTGTTAGTCAACTATGTGACAAGAACAAGCAAGTTATATTTGAGGCATCTCATTTTGAGGTGCAGTCAACTATTGGCAATTAGACTATATTCGGTCCTTGCATGGTGTCACAGCCTGCAGATTTCTCTTTCTCGCACGAAGGTTTAGAGGCTCAAGAAGCCTCCAGAGTTTGCTACAAAGCAAGGAAGGATTCTAGAACATTCTAGAATCATCTAGAAGAATCTGGAAGAATTTGGAAGTATCTGGAACATTCTAGAATAATCTAGAAGCATGTATAATGTGTAGATAAGTATGGAATTATGTAGAACATTCTAGATACTTAATCTTAGCAGTTAGATCAAATGTATCCTCACCGTCCATTGAGGAGGTGGAGGCCTATATATAGCTTAGAGAATTCAATTGTAATCATGAAGCTTAAACAAGCAAAAGTTCAATAGAAGAGCAAGCAATTTCTCTCTCTAAAATCTTTCTGAGCTTTCTTAAGTTCTCTATTATTCTTCTTGCTATCTTAGCTAGCATTTTGCCTAGCATTCGAAGAGTAAGGCTAACTAGCCATACTTGTCTCTCATGGAAGAGAAAAGCTAAAGCCAGTGCCACGCCTGCATTCTGGTAGAAAAGACCAAGCCCATGACAGTTGGTATCAGAGCAAGCTAAGCATGATCCTTGAAATGGCAAAGACATCGGGAGCAAGTGAGGCTACCAGAGTTACCGAGGAGGTAAGACAACCCCACAGTGAGGTTGTGAAGGACCAACCAAAAGCGTCCAAGCCACCCAGGAAGGAAAGAGGAAGGTCGAGGGACGTTGTGTCTGACATGGATGCCAGGCTAGCCAAGATAGAGCTCATTGTGGCTGAGGGACAAGATACGTTTTGGGATTTAGAGCAACTCATCGAGGAGCTCGAGAATGGGAGAGAAGAGCTTTAAGAAGGGATGCAAGCTGCCTTGAATGAGAGGATGTCCAAGTGTTAAGAACAAGCCAAGACCATGGAGAAAACTCTCATTGCCGAGGTTGTGATGTTGAGGGAAATGCTCGATGGGATGGTTGCTAGGTTGTTGGCAACCGAGGAAAAGCTTATCCTCTATAAGAAGGTAGCTATCCAGGGAGGCGAAAGCATGCCTATGGTAGTTTCTATTCCATCGAAGATAGATGTTCTGAACCCTAAAGCTTATAAAGGCTCAAGGAACGTGAAGGAAATTGATAACTTCCTATGGAGCTTGGAGCAATACTTCAAGGCACTTGGCTTAGTAGAAGAAGCCAAGAAGGTTGATGTTGTCGCACTCTTCCTTAAGGATACCGCAATACTATGGTGGAGAAGGAGGAGTGGTGACATTGAAAAAGGGACATGCACCATTAACTCGTGGGTAGAGTTCAAGGAAGATTTGAAGAAGCAATTCTACCCCGAGAATGCTATTAGAGATGCAAGGGCTAAGTTGTGGCGACTCTCACATACGGGAAGTATCAAGGAGTATGTTAAAGAATTCACCGACATACTCTTTGAGATTCCTAACTATACCGATGAAGAAGCCTTGTTTGCATTCACAGATGGGTTGCATCAGGTTGAGGGTTGAGCACCATGGTGTCCAAGATCCAACAACCTTCTGTTGGCCGAACTCGATAGAGATCAGGAGGCAAGATAAGCACAAGCTCAGCCAAGATAGGAGTGGCAAGGGAAAGAGTGGGGGAGACCGCCACCACAAGAAGGAAGGCTCCTACAGGTTTGGCAAGCCCAGAGAGGGAGGCAACTATGGCAACAAGGATGACAAAGGTGGAGATAAGCCACGTATCAAGTGTTTCTTCTGCGATAGACCGCATAAGGCAAGAGAATGCCCTACGAAGAGCAAGCTCTCTGCATTGGTCAAAGAAAGGGAAGAACACCAACGAGTGCAAGAGGAATTAAAGGTGGGATCGCTACAACTCTTTAGTGCCATCAAAACTAAATTCGAGATGCCTAAGTCTGAAAAGAAAGGTCGATTGTTCATCGAGGCGAAGGTTGGAGGCCGCATGGTAGAAGCATTGTTAGATACCGAGGCTAACAACAACTTCCTCGAGGTAAAAGAGGCAGAAAGACTTGGCATTAAGTATGCGAAGGAGCAAGGGTTGCTCAAGGCTGTCAACTCGGCACCGAGTGCAACATGTGGATTTGCGCGAGACATCAAAGTAAGCCTCGGTGAGTGGTCTAGCCTTTTAGACTTTTCCATTATTATGATGGATGATTATAGGATGGTGCTTGCCATAGAATTCCTTGACAAAGTGAATGCATTCCCTCTTCCATTTGCCAACACCATGTGTATTTTGGAGCAAGGAAATACTTGCATGGTACCGTTGAAAAGAGAAGCTAAGTCAGAAGCCAAGAAAATCTCGGCCATGCAACTATTCAAGGGGTTAGAAAAGGTTCAGCCCACATTCCTTGCGGCACTAAAGGAAGAAGTGGCAATTTTGCCGCAAGATGAAGTGCCAAAGGAGATAACAGGGGTCCTAGAAGAGTCCGGGGACGTAATGCCTGCGGAGTTACCGAAAAAGCTCCTACCAAAGAGAGAGGTGGATCAGAAAATGGAGCTGGTAGAAAGTACGAGGTCGCCTGCAGCAGTCCCTTATAACATGGCAACCCCTGAGTTCGAAGAGTTGCGGAGGCAACCAAAAAAGTTATTGGATGCTGGCCACACTAGGCCATCCAAGGCTCCATGTGAACCATTGGTACTCAAGCAAAAGAAACTAACTTCGAAGCAAGTAAAATGGCAAGCATCCCTTGCGGAGTCCGATTTTGCAATGGAGTACAAGCCGGGGAAGGCAAACTTAGTGGCCGATGCACTAAGTAGCAAGGCAGAGTTAGCTTCCACCATTAATGCTAATTTTCCTTCGTTGGATCAAGATAAGATGAAACAAAATAAGCCTGCCGGTTTGTTAAAGCCACTACCGAAGTCCAAAGGATGGCATGAGAAAGCCGACAGGGCATGTGCTCATCTAACCAAGGCCCCCAAGAGAATGAAGAAGTGGGTGGATGGAAAGAAAAGGCACTCAGAGTTTGAGGGGGGAGGATTAGTGATGGTAAAGCTCCTTCCCCATCAAAGCCAAAGATTTGCCAAGGAACTTTAAGAACTTAATTGAGGCATACAATGGGGATGCGACGAGGGTGTCGCCAGAATGAGTAGGGGAGAATGTCACAGCCTGCAGATTTCTCCTTCGCGCACGAAGGTTCAAAGGCCCAAGAAGCCTCTAGAGTTTGCTACAAAGCAAGGGAGGATTCTAGAACATTCTAGAATCATCTGGAAGAATCTAGAAGCATCTAGAATATTCTAGAATAATTTAGAAGCATGTATAATGTGTAGATAAGTATGGAATTATGTAGAACATTCTAGATACTTAATCTTAGCCGTTAGATCAAATGTATCATCACCGTCCATTGAGGAGGTGGAGGCCTATATATAGCTTAGAGAATTCATTTATAATCATGAAGCTTAAACAAGCAAAAGTTCAATAGAAGAGCAAGCAATTTCTCTCTCTAAAAGCTCTCTAAGCTTTCTTAAGTTCTCTACTGTTCTTCTTGCTATCTTAGCTAGCATTTTGCCTAGCATTCGAAGAGTAAGGCTGACTAGCTTACTTGTGTCTCGGAAAGTAGTTAGTGCCTGCCTGTACAGAAAAGACCAAGCCCGTGACAATGGGTAATGTATATGTTTTCAATCTAAATCCTTAAAGTATCAATGACAGATGTCTTATCACTGTTAATAATAGTAGTTGGTTGTGGCATAGACGTATGAGTCATGTAAATATGCATTTGATTTCAAAACTAGGCCAAAAAGATCTTGTTAGAGGTCTAACCAAGCTAAAGTTTAAAAAGATCGCCTTTGTGATGCATGTTAAAGAAGGAAGTAAATAGAACACTTTTTTAAATCAAAATCTATAGTATCTTTATCTACACCTTTGGAATTACTACATTGTATCCTATTTGGTCCAAAACTCCTTAAAGCTTAAATGGAAATAAATGTGCATTTGTGATAGTAGATGACTATTCACGGTTCATATGGGTCATATTCATTACATCTAAAACAGACACCTACTCTGCATTCATACATTTCTACAAAAGAGTTTAGAATGAAAAAGGATACTATATTACATCCCTTAGAAGTGATTATGGAAGGGAGTTTGAGAATGAGTTCTTTGACTTATATTGCAAAGATCATGAGATATATCACAATTTCTCAGCCCTAAGAATCCCACAATAGAATGGAGTAGTAGAGCGTAAGAATAGAATCTTAGCTAAAATGCTAGATCCATGTTGCATGAGAGAAACCTCCCTAAGTATTTTTAGGCAGAGGCCATAAACACAGCTTGCTATATTCAAAATAGAGTCTTGATTAGACCGATCTTAAATAAGACACATTATAAGCTGTGAAAATGAAGGAAACCAAATCTATCATATTTTCATGCATTTAGTTGAAAATGAAGGAATATTTTTTAGATACTCGATATCAAGTAAAGCATATAGAGTATTCAATAATCGTACATTAATTTTTGAGGAATCCATGCATGTTATTTTTTATGAATCTAACTATGATATAGGAAGAAAATGTAAAGATGTAGATTCAGATGAGGAGGAAAGAAAAGATGGTAACAAGAAAGCAGATATCGAGGAAAAGAAAGTAGAAGAAAAAGATGTCTGCAATGATGAGGAGACATCTGACGATGAAATTAAGGCATCTGATCCAATCATCTATATAGAATAAACATATGATCTTCCTAAAGATAAGAAATATCATAGAGACCATCCAAGTGATAACATATTAGACATTCCATCACATAGAAGAATGACAAGAGTAGAATACAAATGATCACATGGAAATGTGGCTTTCATTTCATAAATAACACTAAAGTCTTACAAAAAAGCCTACACTAATGAGTATTGGATATCTGCTATGCAAGAAGAGCTAGATCAATTTGAGCAAAATCAAGTTTGAAGTTAGTTTCTAGACCTAAGAAATAATCCATCATTGGAACTAAGTGGATATTCAAAAATAAACTAGACGAGCAAGGCAACATTACCATAAACAATGCCAGGTTGGTTGCCCAGGGGTATAACCAAGAGGAAGGTATCGATCTCGATGAAACTTTTGCTCTGTTACTAGACTTGAAGCTATTAGACTTTTGTGTGTTGTTGCTTATTTTAAAAGATTTAAACTCTACTAAATGGACATAAGAAGTACATTTTTAAATGAGAAAGTCTATGTTGAACAACCACTTGGTTTTGAAAATTATGAGATGCCTAATCATGTTTCTAAACTCATTGAAGCACTATATGGATTAAAACAGGCCCCAATTGCATGGTATGAAAGACTAAGTAAATCTTTACTACCTAAAGGCTCCTCTAGAGGAGAAATAGACACCACCTTGTTTGTTAGATCAAAGTCACAAACATTTGCTCATTGATCAAATATATGTAGATGATATAGTTTTTAGGTCAACTAATGATTCTCTTTCTGAGCAATTCTGGAATGACATGCAAGGTGAATTTAAGTTGAGTCTTATAGGTGAGCTTAACTCCTTCACAGGACTACAAATTAAACAAACAGATGAAGAAATCTTCATTTGTCAAGAAAAATATACTAAAGAACTGATTAATAAATTCAGGGTAGAAGGACTCAAGCCAATTGGATCACTTATAAGTCCCTCAACCAAACTTGAGAACAATGAGCACGAAAAATTCATTGACATGAAGTTGTACAGAGGAATGATAGGATCCCTATTATACTTAATCGTAAGCAGACTAGACATCCACTTTAGTGTATGTCTATGTGCAAGGTTTCAAGCAGATTCTAAGGAGTCACATCTAATTGATATGAAAAAAATATTTAGATATCTAATTTGAAGCACCAATTTAGGTATATGGTATCCTAAATGTGAATACTTTGATATTGTTGGATGTAGTGATGTTGACTATGTAGGTAGTAGATTTGACAGAGAAAGCATATCAGGCACCTGCCAATTTTAGGTCACTACTTAATCGCATGGTTCAGCAAGAAACAGACATCTGTTGCGCTATCCACAACAAAGGTAGAATACATCTTAGTAGGAAACTATGTTGCACAAGTTCTATGGATGAAGCAACAATTATAAGATTATGGACTTATGTATAAACGGATACCTATTCAATGTGACAACACCAATGCCATCAATCTCTCAAAGAATCTTGTGCAGTACTCAAGAACCAAGCATATTGAGGTAAGACATCACTTTATAAGAGATCATGCTCATAAAGGAGATATCCAACTAGAGTTCGTCCATCAAATGAGCAATTGGCATATATCTTAACTAAACCTATTGGTGTTTAGCAATTTTGCAAAATCAGAATAGCTCTTAGCATAGGAAATCAATTCAACTAAGTAACATTTGCTCATAAATAATAAATCAGTTTACCCATGTGTTATTATGTTATATTCCAATTGATTTATCTCTAATATTTTGATATAATTTTCATTATATTAATTATTGAGTCCTCTTGGATTATTCTTGGCACATTGTGTGAGGATTTGAAATTTGAAATTTTTGTTGTTGTTCAAAATTAGTTTTGCAAATCAATTCTAAGAATAAAAGCTTTCTTTTACATTACAAAAATATGAACAGATTTTGAACTGATGTTTTAGTAAAAAGAGGAGAAAGGACATGTCAAATAAGTGTGAAGGCTGACAAGGATGTAGGGTGTATAAGTGCACGGAAAAAGAGGTACGATTATCCAGATTCAAATTTAAAAAGGTTTACCCGTTGAATGATTGAAATCTTCATTTTACATATCCAAAACTCAGAAAAGGAAAATCTTAACATCTTTATTTGTATAAACTTTCTCTTTCAAAATCCTATATTTTAAATTTTTTCTCTCTTTCTCAACCCCAAATCTCTCAATACTCTTCCTCTTCGAAAAACTAGAAAATCCCTTCTTTCTCTGTATTCATCTCAACTCAATGGCAAGAAAAGCAAAGGATTCAAGCACCTCCACTACCTCAACCAAACAAATAAAATTAGAAAAGAAATCTCAAGTGCTTGAAATATTTATCCATATAGAAAAGTACAAGATGGTGCAGCCTTGAGTTTTTGACTGAAAGGTTTTTAGGGATAAAGCTATGAAGTTGAAGGAATGGTTCAAGTTTCAAGGCTGGGTTCTGTTTATACAAATCAAAGAGAAATTTCATGAAGATCTCACTTTAGAGTTCTATAGGTCGGTCACAAAAATAACAGATGAGGTATGGGTAAGCATAAACAAGGAGCCAAAAGAAATCACTCCAACCTTGCTAGGAAAAGTTCTAGGCTTGCTGGTGGATGGAGCAATTAATCATTGAGCATACTTCTGACAAGAGTATTCTTGGGTATGATAAAAAGAGATTTATTAAAGAGCTAAGAGCAAATCAACATACAGGTAAGGAATTTTCAATTGATTCATAACTTAATGTTTCATTTCAAGATTGGTAGTTTGGATTATGTTACTAAACTGGATTTGAAAATCATGTGGCACGTAGCCAGGAAGTAGAAATTAAATCTTCCTTACTGTTAAATGTGATGAATAACCTAAATCTTAGAAGTGGTATGCTATATAGTATGTATCTCACCTTTCTGTTTAAGCATTTTGGTTTCCCTATCAAAGAAGGCACAAAATTAAAGTCTAGTAATGTGTTTGGGAAGTTTACCATGAACAATAGTAAATCGAGCCAACAATGAAGTTGAGCTGCTTGAAACAAAATGGGAAAATCTCAAAGGACCAAGAGAGGTAAAGAAGAAAAAGACTAGAGTAAATAGATAGCTAAGAATGTCAAACCTCATATCACGTAGCCGAGATGGACATTTAAAATCAAACACTTACTAATTTTTTTTGTTAAGTTGAATTATAACATATACTTCAAAATATATATATATATATATATATCTTCACAGTTACAAGTCATTTTCTCATTACTTTGGGTCTCTCATTTTCTATTTTTATTGGCATTACTATGTAACAATGTATTTGAAATTCTAATTATGAAAAATAGATAATATTTTTCTAATAGGATATTTCAATTCAATGGCTATAACTAGAAATGTCTTTATTAAACATTATTAAATAAGTTAATATACAAAGTTTGCCTTTAAACATTAACTTTATAATATAGTCTTTTACATGTACATAACTACCGTGGTATGAAATAAGGATGAACATTTATGTACAAGTTACAGTGAGTATGTATATGACTCATCAGATGAGAAATGTTGGCCAACCTTACTCTTGCCTTTAATCACACTTACTAGCTCAACCATCTATTATCAAGTCTTGCTTCCTGAATAAAATTTATGAAATGAGTAGAATTGAGTATAAAAATACTTAGTTAATAGATACACAAGCAGAAAACAATTTAGATAACTGTGTAAGCAGAAGAAGACCATATAATTATACGAAATATATAACGTTGTGAATCAAATTCTTGAGGCAATTAATCTTTCTCAAGCAAGAAAATACCACTACATAATTTATTCTAACACTCAATATAAAATAGCAATACTAATTATCAACATCATATACTTTAAATGGTATAAAAAAGTCTCATAGATTTTAACCATCCTCATAACAATTATCACCAATCAGCCATCATATCAAAAACCCACTCTAGGCGCACTTGATGGCTAACCCTTTCTCTACATTAGCACGGTGCGGCCCTTCTCCCCTCACCGGCCTGCAATCAAGTGCCCCGTTGTCTAATGCGCATTAACAACCATAAACAAATCACATGTGCATATATATCAATCTCGGTAAATTTTAAACACATCACTGTGAGGAGGCATTTCTTGAAAGCAAAATACACTTTCACTTGCTCAAAGGCATTGGATGAACGCTCTTTTTAACATTAAAATGAAACTATATCAGACTGCCCCATAATTGTGAAATATAAGTAATGTGTAATCGATAAATTTAAGGCTATCAATTTTTGTGCTCATCAAGGAAAAGCTAAGATCTTTAATTGACATTATATATTGATTAATTAGGCCAACTAAAAGCTGAAATATTCTTGTTGTTGAAATGTAAAATCATCACATGTAAAATCCAACACAAACAACCTACTTCTAATAATTATACTTTAAATTTGTAAAACCAATTGAATATATTTTGAAATAAGTACCAATCTGAAATTTAATAAGCTTAAAATAACAACTTTAAGTTTTTTTTTTCCAAGTTCAATATTTAGCTTTCAAATTAAAGAAATCAACTTTTCAAGGGCTTGATATCTACTCACCGAAAGTGGCATTTAGTTTTACCCAACCAGCTCCACAAAATATCTACCTTGCACTTCGACTTCTTTTTTTTTGCTTTTTTCAACACCTAATTCATAAATTTCACTTAGAATTCAACAAAATAATAAGTCTCTATGCTCTCTTATCATGCAGCCCCCAAATGATATGCAAACTATGGTTTTAAATTCAATCTTACATTCCCATCTCAACAACTATAATGTCACAGATTTTGGGGCCAATTTTGAAAAATTGTTAGAAATTGCACATGAGGTATTTGAGGCTGATCTTTTGTATACTTCTAGGTATTTTAGTCTATAACATGCAAAAAAAGTTTCACTTAAATTAGATAACTATAGGAGTTAAGCATAATTTAACATGACCAGCTCAAACTATTGTGACAGTATAAGCAATAGACTGTCTGATTCCATAAAGATAGAGATAGAACTAGCACAAATGTAAAATTGTAAAGTCATAAAGGACTGTCTAAAGTTTCCTACGCATTAAGCCACACCTAATTTGGAGTTTTCTAGCTCAAGATATGAAATAAATACACAGACTGAAAAATTAGAAAAATCCAACTCGAGAATGCAGCTCACCAATCCTAACTCAAATCAATCAAAACTCTTATAATACTTATGAAATAAAACCTTAAAGCCTTTATAGATATAGATTATGGCCAACAAAGTGCTTAAATCTTGAAATTCCTCTTGGCAAAGATTAGACTAGGTATTTTAATGAAGAAACTCTCTCAATTCATCTCTTTTCTTTTCTAATGTTAAATGTGTGTGTGTGTACATATATGTATCTGGAGACTTAGGAGTGGAGAGTGGGTGATTCCAGACATATTTTAGGATAGGATTAGTTGTAAAATATCCCCTTAGGTCCTTAATGAATTGTTCATATTACTTATGAATCCTCTAACTTTTATTCTTTCATACTAATTCAATCCACCATCTTTCTTTCATTTCAATTAAGCCCCAATATTATTTATTATTAAACATACTTAAATACTACCTTAATTCAATTAAGATACTATAGGAAAATGCAATATTAAAAGGGCAAATACATACTTAGACTACGGGTGTGACAAAGAATCCGACAACAGGGAGGGAAACAAGGAATCAAAAAAATGAAGAACCCATTAATAAAGAAGGGAAGTCTGTAGAGAAGACCGAGGTATCCAAAGAAGAGAAAAATGATGAGATGATTAACTTGAATGAGGAATTTTTTGCCAGACTAGAGCAACATGACCTAATTGGAAAGGAAATGCTCAAACTGGTCAAAGGGAACTCATACCAATATATGTCTAAGAGGAATCGAAGAAACTAAGAGTCGATGTCCCAAAGATCATGAAAAATCTAATATGAGTCGGTGAAATCATATGACTCAGAAAGGAGCCCTAACTTCACTGAGAAGGAAAGAGAAGAAATAGAAAGAAAGAGCAAGGTTGAGGTAGATGTATGTGTTGTAGATTCAAATGGTCAAAACTTGGTAAGCAACTTAATGAATTTGCTCCTTGCTGCTCTCACTAGTCATCTAAATGCACTGTTAAACCAACAGTACTACATGGAACTTGATCCTAGCTCAGATGTCTATCCCTTGCTAAAGGACACTAAAAATAAGCAAAATAAGTTAAAAAGGATTGTCTCCTCCCTTGAGATGAACCTAAAAGAAGAATTCCAACAGTTAAGTCTATGGTAGCTAAAGACTTCAAGAAAAGTATGGAAAGTCAGGCATCGATGTGGAAGGAGATGTCGGACATCACTGAAGGACTTAGGCATCTTCCATCTCAGACTAGAAAGAAGTCTATAGAGGAAGCTAATGTAGATGGGAAGAAGCAAAAAGGGAAAGCATATGAAGTCGAACATCTAGTCAGCTCAACTGAGGAAGAGAAACATGAGAAGAAAATTAAGCTTGAGATGGTCAAGCCTGGAGAAGATGAGGAAAAAGAGAAGGGTGGCAAGAGCACCAAGGTCTCTAAGACCACCAGACAGAGCAAGAAAGCCTAAATGTGCCTAAGTCTATCCTTCGTAGTTAACTTATTCTTTTCTTCTTCATTTTTAGAACTAAGTTTTTTTAATCCTTTGAAAATCTAAACAATCTTATGCTTATCAATGCTAAGTATCCTTCTTTTTTTTTTGATGACAAAAGGAGAGAAAAAATGTGTTGAAGTGGATAAGCTCAAGAGGAATTATCTAAATTTTCTTTTTTGCAGGAACCACTATAAGCATCTGCTCAAGGGGAGCATGCTTTAAAACAATGAACAATTTGAATATTTTAGTTAATCTATTGTCAGCATGGGCTAGTTGTTATATGTGAATGATTGTGCTATTAGTTTTGGTCATCTTGCATATTATGAATGAGATTGAATATAGGTTATATACATCTTGTTCAAGTATCTATCTTACAAGATGAGAAGTACAACATCTAATCGAGCAGTTAGATTTCTACTATGTGTAAAATTTGCCTATGCTGCTTTACTTTTGCAATAATACTTGATTTCAAATTAGGTTTTTTATCATCATAAGAAAGGGGAGATTGTTAGCCCTAAGAAGCTAATGATCTAATTTCTTTTTTAACAACTAATGATCTAAATTTTGATGGGTAACAAAACTATATACTGTATATATAGATGTCTAACAATGTAGGTTGAACTGGATCACATTATTGGAGTAGAAGAGCTCCATCAGATACCTATTTTAGTTAAGATAAATTAGCAATGCACTCCATAAGAAGTCTATATCAAAAGGCAATCTCCATTAAGAAATGTACGTGTCTTAGATATCTTGTTAAATGGATGAGATGTCTTTTTCAAAATAAAATAAGCCATTTTTGCACATTATAAGATTTCAAATCTTCTTCTGATTTTAAATTATGGAAAGATATAATTTGACTTTCAAAGTGATTCAGAAAACATAAAATCTTATTTCTTTCTAAAATCATACTTTTAAGGTATCTGTTTTGGATCAGATTTTTGTTTGATATCTTTGAGGTTTCCACCTATTATGTGAATTGACACATTAGTTTTTACACACTTACATACTCCTCACAGATGTCCAAACGGCTAGTTCAGATTAGGTGAAGTAAAAGCAATCTCAACTGTCAACTTGAGTTATTTGTCATAGTGATAAACTTTTCTAATAGTGTGTTACTATCTAAATGATAGATAGGGACAAAAAATGTAAGATGTCTAAATCAGCAGTTGTAGAGAGATTTTAAACAAAAACTAAAATGATTTCTTTATACATATTTAAATATTGTTTTTAATGACTAGTTTTTTTAATTGCTCTATAAATATAAGACTCACCTACCAAAATCAATAAAGAAAGAATTGCATTTACTTCAAAATCCTCAAGAGCTAAAAGTTGCATTTATCATTCTTCATCTACTTCTTTTTTCATTCTTGAGTATTTATATTTATTGCTTTTCAAAACCAGTTCTCCTTGCATTTATTTTACACTTAATCTATATAGAAATTCTGTATGTGTTCATTTTTATTTTCAAAGAAAAATTCTCTTGTTAAGGTTGTCAAGCACCATGTAGTAAAGCTTCAAAGTTTGTAGGGTGACACAACCTCCTTTGTCAAAGTCTATGAGAGGTCCATTTGCACCTATTGAAGCAACTGATAGGTTGGCAAAAGCCTAATAATTTCTGTGGAATAGTTAAAGAGGGGATATCTCGAACTATATTAGGTGTTTTAGTACTAGACATTGTAAGATTTAATCTCTAGCTATTAATAGAGTCAAAATAGTGAAGATAATCTTGGAGTATGATCCTTAAGGACTGGATGTAGGTCTTTGTACCGAACTAGAATAAATACTTAGATTAATCTTTATTTAATTTATAAGATATCTATCTTCAAAATCTGATTAGCCGTCAGACTGCTATTAAGTTCAATAATTGTTGATTCAGACATGTAACAGTTCTCAAGAATATTTGCATCTCATCTCTCTCACATATTCAAAGAAATAAATTATATAAGCTACTGCAATTAAGGTATAAGTTGAAGTAACTGGCTTACTGTTGTATGTATCTAACAATCAGCTCATGAAGCTTAGCTAGATATCTATACGATGAGCATCAACCTCATAATCAAACTTCTGCTAAGTTTTGTCATACACATAACATATCATTTGTTTCATTTAAGCCATAAATTTTTTAAGAAGTCCAATTCACCACCACCACCCCCCTTGGACGTTTATTCCACACTTTTATAATTGATTCACAAGATTGTTGGTTGTTGGAAGCTAGCACTTTTCCATCGACGTCTCCTCTCTTTCTCTCTCCTTAAGAATTTAAGAATCAATACTTGAAAACACTTGTATGGGTACAATTAGGGGTTGGATACTTAGGTAGTTAAGTGATCCAAATCAATTTGATTTTTCCATCAAATAACAATTTGAAGCCCCTTAATGCAGACTTTATCGTAATCTCGAGATATGTATTTTTAAATAAGAATGCTAGCAATAATTTCTATTTGTCACTCTCTTAGACAATTGCTCTCTTATTAATCTATGTCATCTAACTTTTCAATCTAATAACTTACTATCTATTTAGTAAGTTAATCTTAAGCTTTCTATTTATTTTTTATTTAGAAATATTACACTCTTATAGTTATATTCTCTTAATAAAAAAAATATATTAAATTATTTAAAATAAAAAATATTATTATTCATAATAGTTAATATTTTTAAACTAAAATCAAAATAGTGAATTTACTAAGAAAGAGAATATAAAGTAACTTTAACTTATTGAATGGATAGCAAGTTATTCAGCTGAAAAGTTAGATGGAGTGGACCAATAAGAGAGCAATTGTCTAAGAGATAAATATAAAAATATATAATTATAGTTTTAGTATAAAAAGCTCAAATCCAAATTATTATTTTAAAATATAATTAGATTTTATAAATAATAAAATATCTAAATAAATATATAAAAAGAGAGAATAAATATACTACCCATTAGCCTATTAACCCATTTAAATAAACATGTTTATTTGTGTTACTCGCAAATTAAGCAGATCAACCCGTTTAAACTTAATTCTTTTCCGTGTCACTAACAAATTACCCAACATATTTAAGTCTTAGCCCCTTAAGGTCAATCTTGAACTAATTAGACTTTTAACCAATATTGAATATTTTAGTCTCTACTATAGTAAGTTGATTAGAATCATCAACATCATGATCAAGTATATCTAACTACGCTTGAAAGTCATTTTGTAAACCTTTTGTTCTTATTCAACTAAATTAGCTTGTGTGTTAATAATAATTGATACAGTCTGAACTAGATCGATAACTGTATAATTAACTTGGAGATCTCTTGGATGTCTGTCATAAGACAAGTTAGAGTACTCATGTATGATGCTTGGAAAACCACTCGATGCTTAAGCTATTATTTGACTAAGGGCTTGGATAAAGTGTGTAAAGGATTGGAATTGCATTACCTGGTGAATGATACTTGATTGAGTATTTATAGTGCTAGCTTGTAGGTGAAGTCAGTGGTGGGCAGTGGTCTCTAAAATAGGTGGAGCGGGGCACATTTGCCTATTTCTTTGTGCGCTATGGATATGTCTATACATTATTTGAGATGGTGATCTAGACATGGATATATGTCATGCCGAGTTCCCTATTTGGTGAGCTAGCAGTGGTTAGCTTAAGAGATCCTTAATTTGCTAGGTATGTATCATATGTCCCCCCCGTAAGGTCCGAGTTAAAGGCTCAGTAAGTCATATAACTAGAATATGAACCGATTGGGTTTTTAGGCAACAACATTTGGTATTGGGTTTTGAAATTTGAAAAGACTAACCATCAATACCTTTTAACATTTTAGACGATAAGTGTGTCTTGCATTAATTGCTCCTCGTGTTATATATACCGCATGTTTTCATATTTACCTACTTTTTTATTTTTTATTTATTTGCTTTCTTACTTGGGCTTTCCTTTATTTCCTTCTACTAGTAATTTCTCTCATATGCTCTGCCATCTTTTTTCTTGTCCTCTATTCTTGCGTTTTACCCATAGCTTCTTGAACAGAAGTTCCTTACTAATGTACTTTGGGTTTCGATATAACAACGTTGATAGGCTCTTTATGCAACCTACACCTAAGGCAGTGAACCTACCGATGCAGCCTAGCACTAGTGAGTATCAAGGTCGTATCCCTGGAGATCGGGTGAACCTAGAGTTACTACTGCTTGCTATGTTATCTAGTCTGAAATAGGGTGTGAAAGTTCTAACATACCAGCTAATGGTTATGAGTGCAATTAAGTAAATGAAGGACAACAATGGACAATTAAAAGACAATTGTAAAGAGAGAAATAAATCCAAAAGGGAGCCTAAGTGATGGAATTCTAAAGATGAATTTTATGGATTGCCGATCTTGCTTACCCGTGCCTAAATCCTAAATTGAATCCCGGTTCCTCTCTCGAGCTTACCGGATTCCTAAACCTGCACTAACCTAATGGAATCTCTTCCTATCAGATTACTACAAATTAGCATTAAGTATGATTTAAGACTATTAAGAGTTGTTAGTTCTTAATCCGGCGAGTAAATCAACCTCATCTCTAAGTGTTAACTACTAGTCCTTACTATTCAAAATCTAGTTGTAACAAGCATTTCTCAATGTCAAGAAACAACCTAATAAACCATTAATCCAACGTCTCAAATTAACTGCATCAAACTTTTATTACTGAATAGCAAGAAGATTGCAAGAATGACAATTAAAAAAAAAGCTAACAATTAAGCATAATCCATCAACAAAGGTGAACCCTAATGGATTCAAAAGATCTAGCTGCTCATGTTCATAGTCAAAGCAATTAAAGAACAAAATAAGGAAAAACAAATTAAAGGTATGTACACCCTTCTCTTTTAAGCTGAATGAGAAACCCTAAATTTGCAAATTCAAAATCTCAAACCCTAGTTGCCTCTTGAATGCTCCCAAAGTTTGTCTTGATCTTCAATTCGATGTTGGAATAAGTGGAATCCCCCCTTCAATTGATGAAAATTGATCTCTCCCGGTCTACAATTGAGGTATAGGAAATATTTGATTAAGTGTGTGTCTTGGAATTGAGTCCAAAAATTGTCCTCCTCAATTAGAATTCAAAATCGCCTATATAGTTGATTCTGTTGTCTTTGAGCCACCAGGCCGTGCCAGTTGATCCACCACGAGGGCCGTCTTTGGAGGCCGTGGTGGCTACGAAGTCGTCAAATGGCACAATTGGGGATAGCCTCTTGATAATTCAGCCGTAAGTGCTCAACCCTCGGGGTGCTTGTTCTCGCCCAATTTGATGGATTTTGCTCCGTAACGTATTTCCCTCGATTGCTGATGGTGTCCTTCAAATGACTCAAACGAAAAGTGGAAACAAAAGATGTGATTCTAGCATGCGGGATAATCATGCATAAAAATGTGAACAATCGGGCATGAAAACATGTGTAGTATGATGCTTATCAAATTACCCCATACTTAAACTTTTGCTTGTCCTCAAGCAATTTACAACTCACTCCTCAAAAGATATCAAATAACTCAATCAGCTGCATTGCAGGAGGTTAGCTCAAAACAAATTTCAAAACTCCGTAATGATTTTTCCCAAAATCCCCAAATCACTAAATCCTTAAGAGAAAGAGCAAACTTAATAAAGTTGCTAAAGTTAAAGTGATAAACCATCTAAATTAAGAAATTGAGAATCATGCCTCACAAGATATCACTCAAAACACACAAGTGTATATAGGTGAAAGAAGATCGCCAAGCTCTCAACGCAAAAATACAGAAAAAGTGCTTACCATAGGCTTGCTTATGGATTCAATCTCCACTACTACGAAATAATCAATAATCATGATCAAAGGGTCTTGAGCCATGTTGTAATGGGGTTAAGGTAAGGTACGTATAAATATGGAAAGTAGGCTACAAGTTGCTAGAAGTTAAGCAAGTAATGCAAGAAAGTAATGAAGGATCAAGTGCTATACCACATGTTTTCATATTTACCTACTTTTGGCTTTTTTTATTTATTTATGCTCTACTTCTGTCGGGCTTTCCTTCCGTTTTCTAGTAATTTCTCTATGTGCTCTTGCCATCTTTTTCGTGTCTGTTCTATTCTTGCGTTTTACCCATAGCTTCTTGAACAGAAGTTCCTTACTAATGTACTTTGGGTTTCGATATAACAACGTCAAGGCTCTTTGCTTATTTGCTTAGGAAATAGTAAGTTCTTCTTTTCTTTTCAAATTGTCGATTGATCACTAAAATCTTTACCTGCATGTGCACATGGCAATTGCAGTATAGGATTATAAAATCAAGATCGAATGCACGAGGATAACTCAACTGTAATATAACAGTCTAAGAAAGTGTATGAAACAATTATGAAGCTTATAGTGAAATTATTGAAAACTTAAAGAAATAGATTTTAGAATATTAGAGATATGAGTTTCATCTAATGGAACTAATCATGAATATCAATTCTAGAATTTATTCTCGGATGCAATTGTTTCAAAAATATGTCAAGTTTTTTTAAGCTATTAACTTGTATCTAATTAAGCAATCGTCGATTCTCAAGGACAAATTTCTAACTAAACTAATTAAACAATAATTCTTGCATCATAATAAATAAATATATTTCTTTACATAATTCATTATGTCTATTTTTATAGATCTAGATATGTATTTCTCATTTTCATCATACAAATCCCAAAATAAAAATACTATGGTGGCTAATCAAAGCATTCATAATAATCTTAAGAAGAATAAATAAAAAATAAACAAACTCTATATTGAATCTATAATCAAATCCAATTGATTACATCCTTCTATCTAGATTGAGAATTTAGTTATTCATGGATATGAAACAATAAATACAAGGAAAACTAAAAGAAATATAATTAAGAAAGAGTTAAAGCAAATACTACTTTGAATCGTGAAAGTTAGATGGCTTCCTTGGATCTTGTAGCCAAATCTTAAATCTTCCTTCAAAATTATGTATCTCTCTCTAAAAACTGTCTAACCTTATCCTTCTTACTAGAAATACCTCTACTAATATTTATATAGCCTTACACTAATAAAAGTACATAAAAACCATAAAATACAAAAAATAAAACTTAAAATCAGAGTGCTAAATTTGCGCCCCCCTGCGACCTCACGGGAGTCCCACGCTCGCGGTAGTAGATTTCTTCTTCATGCGACCTAGTGGTAAGAGCTGCAACCTCGCGGGTAGTCTATCTTTGTTGATGTGTTTCCAATATACTCTTTCTGTTTCTAAGCCCTTTTAATCGTTCTTACTTATTTAATAAAATCCAAAATTTCTTTCTTTTCCTAAAATTATTTGAAATTACAAATAACTCAACCAAGTAAATAAATTCATAAATCTCATTCAAATCACCATAGAATTAACATAATTAACCATATAAAGCACTAATTTATTATGCCTTAAATGAGTATATCATCAATTCCTTGTGGTTTTTATTCGTTTCATTTTTTATGTAGAAAATTATAAGGATGGGTTCTGAGATCGCCTTTAGTGACAGCGAGGAGAAATTGAGTAATTCATCTGAGCGTAAAGGATAAACTTGACTAACATGATACTTAGGGAGTAAGCCTAGTGTTGATCACTTTAGTTTGCAAAGCGGTCAGCAGATTTTTACAAATCTTCCTGAGTTTGTGAAAAATTAGAAAAGACAGTTTTTATTATGACCCATGAGTCTAGGTAGGGAGAGGTACCTAACACATGGGTTTCTTTGCCAACTGTCCTAATAGATGCCGCTATTCTAAAAAGGAGGAAACGATTAGGGTTCACTTTCTAGAGTTAGAACCTTTAGACCTTAGGGATCTCCTAAGCGTTCATTACTTCAAAAAACCCTACAAGAGACAAAATCGGAAAAAGAAATTCATGGTTAGGGGAAGAATTTTTGGGCAATCTTCATATTTTCAGAAACTCAAGAGTATTAATTTTAATTATGCTAGAGATGTGTGTTTTCCGTACTTTGTATTAATTTCCTTTCTCTTTATATTTTTCAGAGATGGTGAACATGAGGAAGCTGATAGAGCAATGGAAGAAGAAAAATCAAAGAAAATAATCATACTCCGTTGATGCCGCCAAGAATGTGACTAAGGCAAGCCACTCCAAGGCTGGTGACGCAACCAATGTAGCTCGCTCTCCCCCTTTGTCTTAACCGGAGCAGGAGAGTGGGCAAAAACAATATGAAAAAAGAGCAAGTTGTCTCTTTCGAGCATCTTGCTAAGATGAGAAAATCTTATATTGCTACTAACGAGGTTGTAGATGAGCTCGGCTATTTTCAGAATAGTCTCCTGAAGGTGTTTGGAGAGGAGGCCTCTGTTCATACACCAAAGGTTACATTCGAGGTGCTATACAACTGCAGCCTTCGAACCAAGAGAGGCTTTAGAATATGCCTGATGGTGATCAGCTGGGAGGCTCGTATGCCATTACGCTTGAGGTATACAGACCTCTTATACATTTATACTTTGTTCCCTTTAGCAAAATCTAATTATGCAACATTAGTTCAGGTGGCCTACCAATTCATGGAGCTAAAGAGGAGACAACAAGACAAGTTAAAAGCCTGGGATCAAGAGCTCACCTCGTTCAAAAAGGTAGAGCAGATCAGAAGTCTAAAGTAGACAACATTCTCAATGCTTATGAGCAAAAAAAGATGCTAACTCGGCATCATGCTGCCTTGGATGAGAAGGATTAGAGGATCTCTAGCCTCAAAGCTAATCTTGTGGCTAAGTGGGCTAAGCTAGAGCAAGAGAAGTAAGGGCAAGCTGATGACGCTGTGAAGATGGCGTGGTCCCTTGTGGGATATCAAACGAAGCTTATTTGCGAGCTCTCTTGTAAATATTTGATTTGTGACTTCTTGTGCATCAACGACATTTACCCTAATGACGATGATGTTGAGCCTTAGCTCTTATTTTCGATCCTTCGGGTCCTACTCCTGCTAATCTTGAAAATGCACTTTCTATAGATGATTATTTAGCTAATCTTGCAACTGACACTGCTACTTAAACAAAGTAGTACTTCTTCTATTATACTACTTTTTTTAATTTTATTTGGTTTAATGAAACTTTTCTTTCCATACTCTTATGATTTTCATTGCCTTATCAACGAGTTATCTCCCAACTTGTTGTTAGAGAACCTTAAGTAGATCGACTTTTTAGCAAAGCTATACTTAAACTGGTTATAATTACAATTTGCTCAATTGACTCTACATTACAACCATTGATTGTAGCAAGCTCTATTTGGAGCGTTTTATTAAATCGTCGAGTTATGCTGAATTCTTTAAAATTGGTTTGTCAATTATGCTCAAGTAATTTAATATTGTTTTATGAACCGATCTTAAGCATTTTATGTTAGGTGAGTTGTACTCAAGCGCTTCCTGATTGCATTAATAGGATATGCTCAAGCATATATTTAAAATTTGGTGAGCTATGCTCGAGCTCTGAATGATTTGGCGAGCCATGCTCGAGCTTTTAATAATTTGTTAGGATATGCTCATGCTACCTATTATAATATGGCAGACTATGCTCAAGCTACCTATTATAATATGGTGAGCTATGCTTAAGCACTTTTTTTATAATACGGGGAGCTGTGCTCAAGCACTTTTTATTATAATTTGATGAGCCATGTTCAAGTACTTCTTAATTTATGTAAATGCTATAAATTATAGAATCCTAGGGCCCTTAGTTGCCCTTAGGTGGAGATCTCATTACTGATCATTATATATACATTCGGGTGTGAGCTTTGCTCAAGCCTTTATAGAATTAAAAAGACTAAAAGGATAACAATTGGGCGAGCTATGCTCAAGCCATTTAGGGAATGTAATTAGCTAGTGGCAGTGCCCTTTTTAAGGATAGTATTTCTTCATATTGTCCAAGTTCCACGTTCTGGGTAGGGTCTTTCCATGCATGTCTTATAGCTTGTAAGCTCCAAATTTTAATACTTTTGAAATCTTGGATGGTCCCTCCAAGTTAGGCTATAATTTTCCATTGCCTGCATTATTCTTAACTATCTCAGTCTTTCGGAGTACTAGCTTGCCTTCTTTGAATAGTCATTCGTTGACTTTCAGATTGTGATACTTTGAGATCTTCTATTTGTAGGTTGTCATCCATTCATTTGCTTGCTCTCTAAGTTCCTCAATAAGATTGAGATTTGCTCGTAGCTCTACTTTGTTTGTGCTTGACGTGGCATGATGAGTCGTATAGCTTAAAAATTGAGCTTTATGGGAATAATAGTGTAGGAATGTAAGATCAGATTTGGTCAAGTAGTAGTTAGAGATATGTGTAGATACGGGTTTGAATAGAAATGAGTTTGAATAGGTTAAGAAGTAGTTAGTTTGTTATAGTATTTGTAGCTAACAGAAATGTATTTATATCACAACAAGCTGTAGAAGAGTTTTTGAATAAAGAAAATAACTTCTCTTCATATCTAATTTAGGGTTTACGGCTTTACATGGTATTAGAGCCACCCGGAAAAATTCCTAAATCAAATTACGTATTTCTCATCTGAAAATGAGTTCCGAAACACCTCAACCTATTATCATACAACATGAGAATGTCAATTTTCCTACAAGCGTGATTATTAATGAAACCAATTATCATCTATGGTCTCAGTTAATGGAGATGCGCATTGGAGCACGTAACAAGATTGGTTTTCTCACTGGTAGCGAGACGAAACCAGATTTGAATGATCCAAAGTTGGCTGGATGGATTACAGATAACTAAAAGGTGAAAAGCTGGCTCATAGACTCTATGACTCCATTTTTAATGTAGAGATTCATTCGTCTTGGAACAACGAAAGAAGTTTGGGAGGCAGTGTCGAAAACGTTCTACGATGGCTCGGATGAAACGCGATTGTTTGAACTTAATCAAAAATCATTTACTCTCAAGCAGGATGGTAGACCCCTCGCCACATTATTCTGAACTCATATTAATCTTTCAAGAGATTGATCAGAGGTCTATGTCGCATGAGGGCACTGTTGATGGAGTAGTAGAATTGCACTCGGCTATGTCCAAGCTTAGGGTTCACATCTTTCTTAGTGGTCTGGATCATGAGTTTGATCATGTGCGTGCAAAGATTTTACGAAAGGAGCCCGAGCTTGACCTAGAAAGCTCGTATGCATATGTTCGTCATGAATTGTAGCAGAGAAAGACTATGGGAGGATCTTCTCCCATTACCGAAAGCATAGCACTGGCTGTTCATCAGAAGGGAGGATCATCAAATGCATCAAGGAACCGAAAAGGTGGAAAAACTAACAATAATTTTACTTGTGAACATTGTGGTGAGACAGGTCACTACAAACAATGATGTTATGAGCTGATTAGATATCCTGAATGGTAGGATTTCACAAAGAAGCCACGAAAGAAGGCTATGGGAATGCCAAATGCTACTGCGGTTGATAGCTCAAGCTTAGACTTTGCACCTAATGTTCCTACTGCCCACGTAGCTCATTCAGGAGGCAGTAAAGGTACAGCTCTATCAATTTTCCCTCGGAATAATGCTTGGATAATAGACACAGGTGCGTCTGATCACATGGTTGGAGATTCCAATAAAATTCAATCACCTCACCTTCCGTCTCAAAGTTTTGTTTCCACAGCTAATGGCAGTGAATGCCAAGTTATTGGTGAAGGTTCTATTCGGTTTTCTGAAAATCTTACTCTTGATTTTGCCCTTGTTGTTCCTTCCCTAAAATGTAATCTATTATCTGTCAGCCAAATAACCTCCTACTTGAATTGTACCGTAACCTTCTCGTCTTTTTCTTGTATATTTTAGGATATTCTGACTCGGAGGACGCTTGGTTATGGTGTTAGACGAAGCAAGCTATATTATTTGGAGTTAGATGAAACTGAAGGACAGCGTGTAGGGCAAATATGTTTAGTGAATAATGAATCTAAGAAGCGAGAGGATATTTAGTTATGGCATTGTAGACTTGGCCATTTATCTTTTACTTATCTTAGGAAGTTAAAACCTGAGTAGTTTTTGAATGTGGATGTATCTGAATTTCGCTGTGATATTTGTGAGCTTACTAAGAGTCACCGTGTCCCTTATGTTCCTAGTATGAATAAGAGTAATGAACCATTTTCTGTTGTTCATTCTGATGTTTGGGGACCCTCTAGGGTTCCTACTCTCTCGAATGCAAAATTTTTTATTACTTTTATCGATGAATGTACACGTATGACTTGGATTGCTTTACTACGTAACAAAAGTGATGTTTGTACAGCTTTTTATGATTTCTATCAAATGGTGACAACACAGTATCAAAGGAAAATTCTTGTGTGGCAAACAGACAATGCACTTGAATTTTTGGATACGAACCTTGGGAAATTTTTGACTCAGCATGGCATTAGACATCAAACATCATGCATGTACACTCCTCAACAAAATGGCTTGGCTAAGAGGAGAAATCGACAAATTATGGAGATTGTTTGCGCTTCGTTGTTTGGAATGAATATGCCGAGATTTTATTGGGGGGAAGCAGTCAAGTCAGCTGTGTATTTGATGAACAGGATGCCCTCACGTGTTTTAGGGTTCCAGACTCCACTACAGAAACTGAATTATGTATGTCAGACTCATCATTTGCCTGACCTAGAGCCGCGTGTGTTTGGTTGTGTTGTACTTGTCCATGTCCCTAAAGTGTTACATTAAGCTTGATCCATGTGCAAAGAAATGTGTTTTTGTAGGGTATGCTGACTCTCAGAAAGGATATAGGTGCTATGATCCTAGTGAGAAGAAATTAGTGGTGAGTATGGATGTGTCTTTCAGGGAAACTGAACCGTATTACCTTAATTCAGATCTTGATTCTTCTCGTAAGGGGGAGAAAGGAGTAGAGGATATGACTCTTTCCAAGCAGTTTAATCGTAGTGTAGGGGATAATTATTTACCTGATGTAATTGATGAAGAATTAAGGTTTGTAGTAAATGATCCGATTGGTATAGGCAATGATTCGGGTGAGCTTGCGACAGTTTCATAACACCATATCAAGCCCGCGTTTATCCAATCTGAAATCAATAGTCAGGTACTTGTTCCTTTATCTATTGAAAATGTTCCTACTAATCCTGTTGTAAGACAATCTCAATGATCAAATAAGGGTATTAGTAGGAGATAATATGAACCTGATTTGAATTCTAATGTAAAAGATCCCATCAGTAACTATGTTTCTTCTTCAACTAAGTCTTTAATAGAACCATGTGCACTTGTTATTAATTAGTTATCCAGCATTTCTATTCCGAGTGACGTATAGGAAGCTTTGAAAGATCCTAGGTGGAAAGCAGCAATGAATGAGGAGTTGAAAGCCTTACAAAAGAATAATACTTGGGAACTGGTTTCGTTACACGATGATAGACGAACAGTTGGATGCAAATGGGTGTTCACCGTCAAGTTTAACATGGATGGGAGTATTGATAGATATAAAGCGAGATTGGTAGCGAAAGGTTATTCTTAGAGATACGGTGTAGATTATCAAGAAACATTTGCACCGGTGGCAAAGCTAGATACAATTCAAATTCTGGTTTTTTTGGCAGTGAATAGGGGCTGGTGTCTGAAACAATTTGATGTCAAGAATGCATTTCTTAACGGCGATCTGGAAGAAGAAGTTTACATGGATGTTCCACTAGGAGTTGATCTTGAAATGACGAGTAAGAATGGGGTTTGTAAGCTGAAGAAGGCATTGTATGGACTTAAACAGTCTCCGAGGGCTTGGTTTGGAAGGCTCACGGTTTCTATGAGGCATTTGGGTACAAATAAAGTAATGCTGATCATACTTTGTTCATTAAACACAAGAATGGTAAAATTGCTATTCTAATTGTGTATGTAGATGACATGGTTGTCACTGGAGATGATGATGAAGAAATCAAGCTACTTCAAGAAAAGCTGTCTACTGAGTTTGTTATGAAAGACCTTGGATCTCTGAAGTATATTTTGGGCATAGAAGTGATGCGAACAGGAGAAGGTGTGTCTCTTTCTCAAAGAAAGTATGTGACCGACCTGTTGACAGAAACAGGAATGCTTGTGTGCAAACCAGCAGAAACACCAATGGAGTTCAACCACAAACTTGGAATTTATCCTGACCAAGTAGCTACTGATAAAGGAAGATATCAAAGACTAGTTGGAAGACTGATTTATTTGTCACACACAAGACCCGATATTGCCTATGCGGTTAGTGTGGTGAGCCAATTTATGCATCAACCAAGTATTGCACACATGGAAGCTATTTTTCGAATTCTACGATATCTAAAGGGATCTCTTGGAAAGGGGTTATACTTCTCTAAGAACAATTGCTCGGATGTGATAGGATACACTGACTCTGATTGGGCTGGGGATCAGACTACACGAAGATCTACCTCAGCATATCTTACATTTGTCGAAGAAAACCTGGTAACCTGGAGAAGTAAGAAACAAAAGGTAGTGTCAAGGTCAAGCGCTGAAGCTGAATTTCGTGGTGTAGCGAATGGAATATGTGAGCTAATTTGGATTTCACATGTTTTGGATGATTTGAAGATCGAATGGAAGAAACCAATGGACCTATTCTATGACAGTAGAGCAGCCATCGATATTGCACATAATCTGGTTCAGCATGATCGTACTAAACATTTGGAAATTGACAGGCACTTCATCAAAGAGAAAGTTGATCAACAAATGATAAAACTATTGTTTCTAAAATTGGAAAACCAGCTTGCTGATGTCCTAACTAAGCCAGTCACTGGTAAAGTGTTTCGCAATCATATAGGCAAGTTGGGCATGTCTGAATCTTGTGCTCCAACTTGAGGGGGAGTGTAGGAATGTAAGATCAGATTTGGTCAAGTAGTAGTTAGAGATATGTGTAGATACGGGTTTGAATAGATATGAGTTTGAATAGGTTAAGAAGTAGTTAGTTTGTTATAGTATTTGTAGCTAACAGAAAGTATATCTCTAGTATATAAATGTATTTGTATCACAACAAGCTGTAGAGGAGTTTTTGAATAAAGAAAATAACTTCTCTTCATATCTGATTTAGGGTTTACGGTTACAAATAGCTTTTAATCCATATGTTAAGGAGAAAGGGGTTTCTCTTGTGGGTTCTCGTGGCTTGGTTTTGTTGCTCTATAGAACTCGATAAAGTTCTTATGCCCGTCTTCCTTTGTGTTGGTTGAGCTTCTTCTTTAGTACTTGCAAGATTATTCTATTGGCGACCTCAGCTTGTCTATTTATCTATGGATGTGCTAATGAAGTAAAGTGAAGGCTTATGTGTCTCTCTTTATAAAAAGCTTTGAATTTGGCTGAGTCGAACTGTATTTGTTATCCATGATCAAGGTTCTGAACCTGCATGAGATAGATTTAAAGAAAAACTTAGCGATATTCTTCTCAATGATCTTCACCAAGGGTTCTACTTCTATCCACTTTGTGAAATGATCAAAGGCCACAACTAAAAATCTGGATTATCCTGGTCTAGGGGGGAAGGGGCCAAGGATATCCATTCCCCATTGCATGAATGGCCAAGCGCATCCTATGTTGGTGATTTCCCTATTCTGCTTTCTCTGCATATCGGCATGCTCTTAGCACTTACGACAGTGGCGAACTAGGTTGGTCATATCCTTTTTATCTTTGGCCAGTAATATCCCTACAACAAAGTTCTCCTTGTGAAGTTGACACTTGCTTTATGGGCTCCACAGTCTCATTTATGAATTTCCATGAGGATTTTTAATCCTTCCTCTTTGGAAAAGCATTTCAGCCAAGGATGAGTGAAAGATGGCCTATATAGCTCTCCTAATGATTCATTCCATGTGTACTACAGCTTTGGCTACCAGCTTTCTCGCCTCATTTTTATCTTCTGGAACTTGTCCTTTCGATAAATACTGGATGATAGGCTCCATCCAGGTATCTTGGCTGTCAATCACAGCTATCTACTCTTTATTAATTATTGGCGATTCTCAACTTGTAAGTGTCACAAGGCTTCTGTTCTCCCTGCAGCTATTGCTTTGGCAATCTCATTCGCCCTCTCATTTTATGTTCTCGATTTTGCTTAGGAGTCCAGCTTCCTCTATCGTTTCCTCCCATGATTAGCTTTTGTCTGGATATCTTCATGTACTTCTTGGTATCCTAGTTCTTTAGCAACGAATTCTCCATTTACTTGGTTCACTACTAACTACAAATCACTATTGATATCAAGTTATCTAAGGAGATTTCCTGTGTTAGAGCCAATCTTGTTAGGAGAGCTCCTTACTTGGCTGTATTGTTAGAGATTAGGAAGTCCATTTAACAGTATACTCCAGACTTATCTTGTGGAGCACTCTTAGGACAATTCCCAATCCGGATCCTTTCCTGATAAACTTTCTCTTTTGTGCTCCACTCTACCGATGTTAGCTCGACTACAAAATTAGCTAGGATCTGGCTCTCTGTGGCTCTTCAAGGTTCATATTGAATCCCTAAGCTTCCGATCTTGACAGCCTATTCCAATATGCATCCTCTCGTCTCTACTTTCTGAAGGATTTTTCTAAGTGGTAGGTCTGTGCGGACTACCACTTGGTGAGCTTCACATTAATGCCTCAAATTCTGGAAGGCCATTAATAGTGCCAAGGCATGTTTCTCAAGTTTCGGATACTGTAGCTCACCATCATGGAGGACTCTACTGACGTAATAGATATGCATTTACTCGCCTTCTTCCTCTTTGACCAAAACTGCAGTGATGGTCTCAAGGGTACTTGCCAAATACATTTATCAAGTTTTCTCCGGGATAAGTCTACTCAAAAGTGGAGAGGAGGATAAGAACTTTTTGAGCTCTATGAAAGCCTCCTAGCAATCCTTTGTTCACCCAAACTTTTTTAAGTTCTTCAAGGTTTTAAAGAACTATAAGCACCTATTTCTCGATCATGACATGAATCATCCCAAGGCTGTGACTCTTTCATTGAGCTTTTGCACTTCGTTAATGTTTTTTTGGAGGATTAATTTGGAGAATTGCCTTAATCTTGTCTAGATTCGCCTCAATGCCTCTCTAAGATACTATGTATCCCAAGAAGTTATCGGGTTGTACCAGAAAACACATTTTTTTCAAGTTTAATTTCATATTGTAAGGATCAAGATATTCAAGACTTCTTTTACGTCCTTTAGGCGATCTTCTGCTCGCTTGCTCTTCACTATCATATCATCAATGTACATTTCCATGTTTTTGCCAATGTGGATTTCAATATATGATTTACCAACTGCTAATATATTGCGCTGACATTTTTTAGCCCAAAAGGCATCTTTTGATAGCAATATGTGCCTTGATCAATAACAAAAAAAGTTTTCTCCTCGTCCCCTTCGTGCATGGCAAATTGGTGGTAACCTGCCTTTGCATCAAAAAATGTGTAGAGTGCATGGCTGGCAGTAGAGTCAACCAGCTAGTCTATGTTAGGTAGGCGATAGTTTTATGTGGGACATGCTTTGTTCAGATTACTGAAGTCTACGCACATTCTAAAGGATCCATTTGGCTTTTCGACCAGCACCATGTTGGCAAGCCATTCTGGGTAGTATACCTCTCTGATTACTTTAGCATCTAATAGTTTTCGAACTTCTTCTGTAATGGTAAGTTATTTCTCTAGGGAATGCTTCCTCTTCTTCTAAACAAATGGCTTTACAAATGGGTTAATGGAGAGCGTATGGGTGATGACTTCCTTACTGACTCCTGTGGGGTTAATTGCACCGCTGGTACCAAACCTTCGCACTTTTTTCCAAATGGTACCAAACCTTCAATTTGTTTCTTTTTGGTACCACTCCTATTATTTCTGTATCTTCTGCCAGTACCAAAGAGGAATCCGACACTTATTTGATGATGTGGCTGCCGGATTTTGAATTGATAACACATCACTTGCCACATCTGTTGCTGACTCAACAACTTAATTCCTAGTCAGCAATTAACTAATTACTTTAAATTTGAGCTAAAAAATTGAGAGAAATTGTCACCCAATTCAATTTCTACCTCTAAGCTAACCCAAAAGTAACCGTTGGTACGAAACCTCCAAAATCAACGCAAACCGCTCGACTTCCACCTCCATTGTGAAGAATCTCTGAATCTTTCATTTCTCGTCTCTGACCTTCTTCTTCGTACCTGGACTTTGTGACATTGTAGAACAATGACACTCGACTGGTGAGTAAGGGAGAAAGCCGAAGATCCACCACTATACTTGATGAGCATAGTTTTACACATATTTGCTTGCGTATTATTGCGTATGTTCTTAGCAATTATTGTGCTTTTATTCCCAGATCACCCGTGTTTTATGTTCTTTTGCATTTCAGGAACATTTATAGGACCATCATCGGTGTTTAAGCAATTATAGATCAATACGTGCGGAAACGGACGAGAATTCATCAAGATCGGACAAGAGCCCGCGTTGCACATTGAGCACGGCTGAGTCAAGGCCGTGGCCGACCATCACACGGACTCGGCCGTGACCAACCATCAAACTTGGTCTTCAAAATAATGGTTTGAGCACGGTTTCCGTAGCCACCACGGCCTCAAGACGCGACGTGGTGGCCGACGGGAGCAACACGGTCATGGTGAAACCCTAGTTGGTGAGATCCACAGTTTCAGCACACCCTTGACCACGACCGTGCTGAGTTAAATATATAAGAAAATTGAATTTTTTCTTAGAAAGGAGAGAGAGAGAGGAAAAAAGAGTGACATAGAGCCCTGGCGGCTGGTTCAGTTTCTGCACAGTATTGAGTGGGAGAGAGAGTTGCGGGGAGCAAGAATCCCGGAATCGCAAGGTTCTGAGTGCAAAACCGTAGTGGAAGCAATTCAAGAGGCAGTTTGGGAGATTAATCAAAGTGTAGATCCAGATTTGGAGTTGTTCATCCAATTCGAGAGAAAAGGGTGTACATGTTTTATTTTCATTATTCTTTCATTGTAATTGATTTCCTAGATTGTTTTAAACATGAACATGTTTAGCTAAATTGATTAAATCCATTGGGATTTCTTTGCTATGTTGGTTTGATATTATATTGTTGGATTGTTTGAGTTGGTTTTGTATTCTTCTTGTTTTCAGTGTTAATAAGATTATGCATTATTCATGAGACGTTGTGAATTGTGATGTTTAGATTGCTTTATGAGATTGAGAAATCCATTTGGCAATTGGAACTTTCAATAACAAGAACTGGTTAATAATCGCTTAGAGATAAGGATAATTAACTAGCCGGATTAAGAATTAACAAAGCTTAATAGAGACGGATTAAAGCTTAATGCTAATTTAAGAATCAATCGTTAGGAAGAGATTCCAACTTTAGGTTATTAGGTTTAGGAATTCGGTTATCTCGAGAGAAACCGAATCTGATTAAAATAGATCGCCCACAGGGTAGCATAATTAGACTCACCGATCCTTTATCTTTTGTTTTGATTGCCAACTAGTTTAGATTCCCTTTGGGTTTGTCTTCTTGTCTTGATTATTTCACTTATCAATTACTCCTGCATCTCCCTTAGAACTTAGCTCGTAGTTAATAGTTAGTTTAGAATTTATTCATCATCCATTTTAGGTTAATATAACAAAGAACAAAGAAGTAACTCTGGGCTTTCGCTTTCCCGAGGAATACGACCTTGATACTCGCCATTAGTGCTAGACTGCATCGATAGGTACACTGCCTTAGATTGTAGCTAACACGATTAGCACCCATCAATACTGTAAGTAGAAGCGGACCGATAGTGATTCTGTAGTTATTGAAAGCTATTTTGCATCTTTCATTGAGTAATGCATGCTGCATTTATTTGGAAGTTAACAATGCAGGGGCTAGGTTTTCCCTAATTCCTTTTTTAAAAATGCAAAGAATGTTGATGTGGTTGTTTCACATTTGTTTAATTAATTTATTTTGCAGTGCCTAATTTCGAATACTTCACTTTGTATTGGCATGATTATGGAGTTGATGTTAGAGGTGAACCTAAGCTATGGGATATAGGAGCTGTGGATTTTTGTAGTTTAGATAAGATATCCAAGATAGAAATTGATTCAATGGCTAGAGAGCTAGGTCTGAATCCTGAAACAAAGCTGATTATGTGGAAGGATCCTACAAAGAGTATAAGTGATGGGTTGAGAAGCCTTGAAACTGATAAGGATGCCTTAGAAATGGCAATGGCTGTGGAGGGTTCTCAATTAATGCATATATTTAGTAGGGATAAGTGGGAAACAAAAGAAAAAGGTAGGGAACAAGTCGGGAAGGCGGTTTCGGGAGCGGCCGTGAAAAATAAGGATGATAGCAGCTGTAAGGATAGTGATGCAGATTCAGAGGACAATGAGTTTGTGGACTCTGATTATGACTGAGGATGAAGATCTTTGATGATGATGCCATGTTTGATGAGTTTGTTGATAAGGAGCTTGAGAGGGACAAACCATCTGGTTCTACAAGTGCTAGGCAACCTGCTGAGGAGTTGTTTGAAGAAACAGATGCAACAGTTTATGGTCCATCAGATGAGCTGGTGTCATGCTCCTCATCTGAACACAGTGATGCAGAATCAAGGAAGCAGAGATGGCCTGTGTTTAATGAGGAGACTGACATGGCAAATCCCTGGTTCAAGATTGGAATGCTCTTCAGTTCCTTCAAACAATTCAAGGATGCTGTGAAGAGCTCATCAATCAAAAGCAGAAAAGGAAAAGGAATCAAATGCTGCAACTACTGCTGCACATAATATAAATGACCAACCTGATAATGTAGCTCCTACAGACACAGCTCCTTTAGGGACAGCTTCAACATTTGATAATTTGTCACCGCTAATACCATTATCACAGGTAAGTAATATGTCACTTATAATATTTATTCAGTAATGTCAACTGTTTGCTAACTTGAGACTTTATTATACAGTTATTCAATGTAACACCATCAACAAAAGAATCAGAAAAACCTCCAGTTCACTCTACTACATCACCTTCAAAACCTACTAGCAAGAAGAGTAAAAGCATTAATGATTTGTTGAGTGAGCTGCCACCAGATCTAGCCATTGGAAGACTTTCAGAAACACAGAAAGGAGGGACTGAAGCTAAGGGAAAAAAGACTTTCAAACCCCTAGGGTTGTTGAGCAAAGATCTTGGGGCTGAAGGAGTTACCACAAGAACAAAACAAGACAAAGGAAAACAGAAGATTGATGGAAGTGTTTCAACAAAGAAGAGAGATTAGGTGCCTCCAGGAAATGCAAAGAATAAAGGAATTACAATTGGAAACCCTAAAAAATAACATTTATTTTGGTTGTTGTGTTGTTAATATGTTAATATATGTGTGGACCTAACATGTGGTCCTTTGACAGAATTTCAATTTTTGTAATGGCTTTTGACAGCCTTGGGTGTAGGATTCATGTGGACATAATTTCCACATCCATTCACTTTTTGTTTAAACATTTCATTAAAGTAATCAACAGAGTACAATTATTTTCACTCAATTTGTCTGTTGCGAGGATTGCTCTATATAGGACATGTCTGTGCATATTTATAATAACAGTAACATTCATATGAAGCAATATTAATCAACTACTGTAAAATCCAAATACTCATTTATCATTTCATTCATTCATCAGTAAATTACATAACTAACAGTAGTTGTAAATACTACTACTGAATCCATAATACATCTTTAAGTAAAGCTATATCTTAAAAATAACAATCCATAACAGCCAAGCTTAGACAGGTCCATTCTGCACTTCATGCTCCTTCTTTCTTCTTTCATTTTCTGCAGCTTTGAATTTAGCAAATTAATCCATTCTTGTACTAATTCAGCAGCTCAGTTGTAAGGTCAGATTCACCACTGTTCATTTTTAAGTTAATAAAATGATAAATGAAGAATAACAACTCAAAACATATCAATGTAAGCTAAGACAGCATCCCCAAAACTTACTATAACAGAGCATAACCAAACTTGCGCCCGGATTTCCTTTCTGTTCAAGAGACGAAGCTTCACTTTCAGTTCGACAGACAAAGTCACCATGCACATATAGATCCAACACTAAACACACTGTAATCCAATACGACACGATAAAGAACAAGGAAGCTACATAATCGATTATTACAGAAAGTAAATCGATCGATATAATAAAAACTAGGTTTCATAATTTGAGAATTTTCCTGTTTTAGTGTTTTTTATTTGGGGTTTAGGATTATAAATTGGGAATAAAACTAGATGTGGCAAGGAATTAAGTTAAAGTAATTAGTTAATTGCTGACTAGGAATTAAGTTGTTGAGTCAGCAACAGATGTGGCAAGTGATGTGTTATCAATTCAAAGTCCGGCAGCCACATCAACAAATAAGTGTCGGATTCCTCTTTGGTACTGGCGGAAGATACAGAAATAATAGGAGTGGTACCAAAAAGAAACAAATTGAAGGTTTGGTACCATTTGGAAAAAAGTGTGAAGGTTTGGTACTAGCGGTGCAATTAACCCGACTCCTGTGAGCTCTTTGGTATCCCAAGCGTAAGCTTCTTTTCTTCTTTTTAGTACAACAATGAGGTCTTCCTTAACATGCTCGGAAATTCATTTTCCAACTCGAGTCTTTTTCCCACGAGCTATTTCTACTAGCTCGACATCTTCATCTGGTCTAGCCTTGTCTTCCTTTTTTGCGAGATTTGTCTCTACTTAGAGCATTGGGAACACCCCTTTTAAGATGGTGTAATACACCTCCTTTCCCACCTTCTGATTTCCTTTTACTATTCCCTCTCCTCCAGACGTGGGGATCTTCATGGTTAATTACCTGATGCAGGTGTAAACGGAAGTATCATGTAGGAGAGGTCTCCTAATGATGGCACTATAGGCGAATGCCATGTCTACGATTATGAATTCAGCTCTGACTTCTTTCACGAGCTCTACATCTAGGAAGATGGATCCTTCGACTGAGATTATTTTTCCTCCAAGACCTATGAAGGGGTGGATACTAAAGTTAATTGGTTGCATCTAAGCCCATGCTATGAAAAACAAGCATAGTAATCATATTAACCGAGCTTCCATCAACGACGAGGAGCCTCTTGACCAAGAAATTGTTAATGTAGTCTTTACTAATAAGCCATCATTATAGGAGTTTGAGATTTCTTGACCATTGGCTTCTGAAAACTTCACATGTAATACATAGAATTTTTCTTTTAATAATAATAATAATATTAATAATAATTAATAAATAAATTTTTATTTAAATTAATTTAATTTAATTTTTATTTGATTTAATTGGGATGATTTAAAATAGAATTTCATGCTAGATAAAAATAAAGGAGTTATTTTCTATATCTAATTAGTTGATTTTTTTTAAGAAATTAATTAAGTAAATTCTTTGGAAAATAAGTTATTTTTATCACTTAATTTTCCCCCAATATGAAAATACGAGTTAAATATTATATTTGAAAATTATGGAAGAATTAGTAAATAATATTTTGTTAAAAGAATTAGTGGGGAAATGGAAAATTTTAGTTAGCAAATGGTGCTCATTTTAATTGGAAAATAGTTAGCAAAATTGATTAATTAAGTTAATTAAGGGTTAGGATTAAATTGATAATTAATTTTGAAATAAGGACTAAAAATATAATTTTATTAATATGGAGTTTTAATGAAAATTTATATGGCCAATATTTTTGTAATTAAGTGTGTCGGTAAGGGTATTTTGATAATTTCACATTTAAAAGCAAGGGTAAATAAGTAATTCTATATTTTCAATAATTCTAATTTGGCCCAAATTAAATAGTTAGGAGCTTAATTGAAAAGCTAAAGAAAATTTTAAAGGTTAATCGGAAATTTTTGCAGGGCAAATTTGTTAGTAATTAAGAAGTTGAGGGACTAAATGGTAAAGAAGAAAAGTTTAAGGACTAAATGCCAATAAAGAAAAAAAGTAGAAGAAGAAGACGTCCGCTTTAATAGTGGAAGGGCGCTGGAGGCTCGGCCGTCAACGGCGAGCACGCTAGGGGCGACGACGGCAGGCGGTGTAAAATGGCCAGAAATGGCAGCTATTTCTTGCTGCCATTCATGGCGTTTCCGACAACCATTGCCGATGATTCTGGACTCAAAATGATCAGCAACTTCTGGGCTTCCTTTTACGACCATCGTCACCCCTTGAGGCCGCCGGAATTGCAAGATCGGGCGAGGTGAAAGGTATAGGGGCAGCTAGAATTTTGGGCTTTTCCAGCGAGTTCCAGTGAGGGATGGATGATCGAAGGGCATATCTGGACTCTCCTCAGCTCAAGCTTTCTAATGGCACTAGTTTCGGGGCGATAAGACTTCGTTTAAAATCGATGGCCGAAATCGTCCCTAAATCTCTCCGGATGATCGGGGTCGGATCGGAAGCTGGGATCGTCATCAGCGCGTTGTCTCAAGTCCGTAGGCGCGCTTGGATCGTCGATCGAACTTCGGCGGTTGGAGGCGAGTCGACCGAGTGATCAAGCGTCTCGGTAATTCTCTAGCCTGTGGATTTTAGAGTTTATTAATGAAAATTATGTGTTTAATTGTTGTGTTGAATATTAAAAAAAATTATATGAGGTTTATTAGTTTCAATAATTGTCGAACCGTCTGCCAGTTATCGTGATTTGTGTTATGTGGCGGAGTCGGGAAAATTAATGTAGTGTGGTGGCCTGACTCCCGTTAAATAAATTGTTGGAATATTTGAAGTGTTTTCTGGCAGGTCCTTGACCCAAAATACGGGGGGGTAGAAGTATGTGTTTAGGGGACGTTCTGCTGGATTTTCGGTAGAATTTACCCGAGTCGAAAATTTTTAGACAGTCAGTCCTAGGAGTCTAGGCCTAGGGTTAATTATCAAATGTTTTACTATTATTGAATAAATTGTTTTTTGTGGTTAGATAATCCGTCAGTTCGGCTCGCTCTACCCGAAACATCGGAGCAGAGCTAGGAGGTCATCAAAGTTGTGAGTTAAAATCATATATCTGTTTACATGAGTCATGCCAAGATTTTACAAAATAGTTCTGATTAAATGATTTACAATTTAATTATTTATTTAATCACTATTTATATATGTTTCATTTTCTGCATTATGATTTTGTGCTTTCGTGTTGACTCGAGATGAGACGGCAGTAGAATATGCCACCTGATGGGTTGTATCAGGACCGCGTGCGCACCGGTATGAGTCTGAGACAAATAATAAAAGGGTAAAAGGGTAAATTTAAAAAGGTAAATTTAGGACTTGCCTTAGTCAAGTTTAACTCTCTCGGCTGAGTAGAGTGTGTTTGCCGGAGTAAAGGTCCCTAGTCGAGCATTGCTCTCTAGGCACTGGCTTATTTGGAAACTTAAGTGACCAGACTGGACTTAAGGAACCTGGTCGAGCTTTCCTCTCTAGGCGCTAGTCTTATTGGAGTAAGAGTGCCGAAAGGCTAAGACTGTTAGTGATAATTAAGTGACCGGACTGGATTTAAGGACCCTGGTCGAGCTTTGCTCTCTAGGCGGCAGTTCTGTTGGAATAAGAGAGTTGAGACTGCTAGTATTGGGGCTAGGGTTCTATTAAGGTACTCCGTCCCGTAGTATGTAATAAATATTATTGTATTTTACAGAAGCATAGCATGACACGTATTTTATTTTAATTAAACAGATGTTTATTGAAGTATTTATATTCGTTTTGGGACATATGATTTTAACTCACTCTCGAGACTGACAATCTCAATTTCACTGTCACGACCCCACCCGTGGGCCCGTGACCGGCACTAGGGAATGGGTAGGCTTAAGGCCACCGAAACCCGTAGTAAGCCTGACACTCACTGATTTAAACAAATCTCATCTCAAATTAATATTATTAAAACCACAAATTATCTTAATAGTTACACTTTACAAAATTTAACCCACCGATGCCTTGGGAAGAACTAGGCGAGACCCGAAGCTCAGAAAATTTACAACTGATACATCTACTAATTACTACTGCGGAGAATCTAAGATTTACCAATTTACATACCAAATCAAATACATCACCCGATGATGAAGGAGTCGGGTTACTGAATAAGAGTCGCAGGAGAACTAACAGTCACGAATCTAAAAAACAGTAAAAATGAGACTGTCAGTCTCGAGAGTGAATTAAAATCATATATCTAAAACAGTTTCCAACATTTCAATATCACATTCATTTAATTTTAAAAATAATTAATAAATCACGCGAACCATACGTGTCATGTTAAAACATATGTGTCATGCCATGCTTAAACAAAATTTATTCCACATGCAACGGGACGGAGTACTTCAGTATAACCCTAATCCCAACTCTAACATCTCGATTTATTTCAACACTTATGTCTCAACTAACCTCAACTCTAACATCTCAAACCTCTCATTCCAACAGGACTGGCACCCAGAGAGCAAAGCTCGACCAGGGACCTTACCTCCGATCGGTCACTTAACTCTCGGCCTTAGCCTTTCGGCTCTCTTATCCAATAAGATTGGAGCCCAGAGAGCATAGCTCGACCAGGGACCTTACCTCCAGTCTGGTCACTTAAATTTCCAAATAAGCCGGCGCCCAGAGAGCAATGCTCGACCAGGGACCTTTACTCCCAAGAACTACACTCTACTAAGCCCAGAGAGCGATGCTCGACCAGGCAGTCCTAATCTTTCTTTCTCAAAATTTTTACCTCTTTACCCTTTTCCTATCTCTCTCATATTATATTGGAACACTCATCCAACTCCTATGTTCTAGTCCCATCCCGAGTCATCATGCAATATTAAAATTGGTGATAAAGGAAAAACATATTTAAATAGTAATTAAAAGCATCATGAAAATAATGATAATAATTAAATGAAAAATTAAAATTGCAAATGAATAATCACAGTAACAAATCAAATTTTATGCATGTCACGTGCATAAGCGATATATGACTTTAACTCACAGAATTGGGCGACCTCCTAGCTCGCCTCCCGGTGCCTCGATTGGAGCGAGCCAATGCATGATGATCATCTAATCACGGAAAATAATTTATCAAAACGCTGAAATAATCGATCATTAATCCTAGGTCTAGACTCCTAGAACTGACTGTCTAAGAATCTCGACTCGGGAGAATTCTACCGAAAATCCGGCAGAACCTCCCCTACAACACGAACATTACCCCGTAAAACGGGTCCAGGGACTGCCGGAAAAACACTCCAAATATCCAACAATTTAAACAACGGAGTCGGGTCCCCAAACTTCACTATTTCCGACTCCGCCACACAAAGACAAAATACGAGGCAGTCAAACTGACAGACAATTATTTTTGACTCACAATATCATCAAATACACAATATAATCCAATAGACACAATTAAACCAAGAATTTCTAAAATTAACGGGCCAAAGAAAATTACCGAGACGCTCGGTCGCTTGGTCGACTTCGCCTCCCGTGGGAGTCCGATCGACGATCTGGAACACACCATCGGACTCACAACGACGGCTACCGATGACGATCCTCGCCTCGATTTTTCGATCGACACCCGATCATCCGGAGAGATTTGCGACGATCTCGACCGTCGATTTGTAAACGATTTCACGGAAAAACCGGAAAACACTACCGCCACCACTTCGCGAACTCTCAAGGGGCGATCGCCCCGAGATCGGCCGGAACGGCCAGCGCCGCCATACGCCACGCGATTCCGCGCACGCCCACGCTCGCCAACAAGACGCTGCATTCCGTCGGTAGGCGCCCCCGCCCGGCTTGCCGCCGACGCCTGCAGTCTCTCTCTCTCTCTTCCGTACACAAGACTCTCTCTCTCTCTCTCTTCCCGGCGCCGCACTCTCTTTCTTTCTTCTTCCCCGATTTTCTTTCCTTTCAATATCGATATTAGGCCCCCGAACTTTTTCTTATTGCAATTTGGTCCCTCAACTTCTTAATTACTTACAATTTCATCCTGCAGAATTCCAATTTGACCCCCAAACTTCTTTTTAGCCTTTCAATTAAGCCCCTAGCTATTTAATTTGGGCCAAATCCGAATTATTGAAAATACACAATTACAAAAATACCCCTGACTGACATATTTATTTACAAAAATACCTAGCTCACAAATTTCCATTAAAACCCCATAAAAATAACATTATACTTTCAATCCTTATTCCCAAAATAAATTTCCAATTTAGTCCTAACACAATTAAATTAAATAATCAATTTCCAACTTAAAATTTAATACTACTAATCAATTATAATACCAATTTTTCCAAAATTCTTTTATAAACATCCTTTACAATTCTACCATAATTTTCCAATATATAATTTTACTTATATAAATATGCATGTGGAAAAAAAATTTGAATAACCAAAATATAATCATTTCTCAAATAGTTTACTTAATTAACTCCTTAAAAATCAAACTAATTGGATATGGAAAATAACTCATTTATTTATCTAACATGAACATTCAAAATTTGTATTTAAATCATTCCAATTAAACCGAATAAAAATAAAGCTAAAATTAACTTAAATAAAAACTCATTATTAAATATATAAAAATTCCGGGTCTTACATTCACTATTTTTCAGGTGTGGTTAGTTTTCTGCAGTTCTTTTTATCTAGCAGCCCGACTCTTTCATCCTTGGGTTAGATGTAACTAATTTCATTGGTATGTTGACTTTTAAAATTCTAGATTATCCACAGTAGAAATTTTAGATTTATCAGTTTGAAATTTTATGTAAATTCAGGTCTTGCCTAATTATGCTGGCAGACCGAATTAAATATGTAGGATTTGATGGTTAAGGTTAATTGTGAATCAGTGCTTTGGATTGAGTCTAAATTTCAGTTTGATTGAGCTAGTGAATAGTAAGGCTTACTTTAAAACGGGATTCGGTGACCTTAAGCCTACCCAGTCCTTAGTGCCGGTCACGGACCCACAAATCGGGTCGTAACATCACAGGGTTGAAGGTTTTACTGGGTTCTCTTCCAATTGTGATAGAGTACATTCTCTTGATCGCCTGCTTCCTTTTGGTGGCATTATCTCCTCTAGTGCTTCCTCTAAAAAACCCCATTTATGACACCTGCTATTTTCTTTCTCTGCTTCTTGGGCTCGGTATTATCCTTAATCAAGTATGGCGCTCGGGTGTCTTTTTCTCTATCATCATTCTTTCACAAATCTACTCAAGACACCTTATTGGATTAGCTTTTTGATGCGGTTCAGTTGACAGCATTGGCATTCCTGAACAAATTTGATAAATTCCGGTAGTGGCAGTTTTGTAATTTTGAGAAGCTTTCTGAAGTCGGATTCGAGCGTTTTCAGAGGCTATTTTGGGTGGAAACGGGCCTCCGGTTCAAACTCACGACCTTTGGCCGTGTTATCCATTGCTTTTCGGAAAAATTCCTTCATTTTGGGCCTTAAATCTTATTTTTTGTATTTTTGGGCTTTTTGACTTATTTTTGGTGTTTTAGGGTTTTTTCTCTAAAGACTATTTATTGTGCTTTAGAGCATTGTGAAGGCTGGTTGTTTTACCTTGAATTTCAATAAATTCGTATTTTCTTCCAATTTTTCTGGCATTATTGAATCAACAGAATTTTGAGGATTGCATTTTCGGTATTCTTGTGAATCAACGGATTTGTAATTATTTGTATAAGCTTCCGCTACATCACTTTTCAATTTCCTCCTTTAAATGCCAAGGTCCTCTATGTTGTGGCCCCTGTCTTTGTGGAATTGGCAATACTTATTATTATTATATTGTCCTGCTGATTCCTGGCTCATTCTTCGTGGTCATCTGATCTACTCTTTAGAGTCTCATATCCACATAAGGATATGAGATCAGGCATCTGTCGGGGGGTGTGACGGCAATCTATCAGACCTTTCCTGGGCTAGTTACTTCAACTACCGCACTTGTTAGATCTTGTGCCTTTTCCTTGATATTTTCTCTTATCTTTATGTCCCATTTCTTTGGCTTTAATGGCGAACCCCCTCATTCCATTATCAATGCGAATGTGCGTCTCAACAATGGTCATTAAGAAGGAGGTCGTCTTAGAAGGCTTTAATAACAGCTCTTTTTTAGGTCCTCCCTAGATGTGCCTAAGGGCATTACAGTATAAGCGATCTCCATGTTTAGATCCTCAATTTCGATGGCCTCTTTGTTGAAACGCTCTATGAATTTCCATAGGCTTTCGCTCATTTTTTGGGTGACCTTTAGCAGGTCAGTGGAAATCTTCTTAGGCGAAATTAGTGTTATGGACCAAGCTTGGAAACAAGTTTGATAGTTAAGCAAATGTCCTAATACTTTGTGGTGGAAGACTCTGGTACTAGTCTTGAGCGATCTCTTTAAGTGTAGTAGGAAAGAGCTTGCACAAGTCATGGTCTTAATAGGTCTAGATGTTGATGACAACTCGGTATTTATGGATGTGGCTCTTCGGGCAGTAGTTGCCATCATATGACTCCAGATTAGGCGGGTGCTTGGACTTCGGTAGGAACTCGGCGAGTATGAGTTCATCGAAAAGTGGGTAGTTAGTTCGCATGGAGAAATCTATGTCATCTAGATGAATCCTAATTCTATTCATGATATTTATAACTCTTTTTTAGAAGCTTTGATGAAAGGGTCTCTCTTCAAGTTCTCCATCGAACCATGGACCTTCCTCCTCTTCCATATCAACTTTCACAAGTGGCAGGTCAAGGTTAATAGTGTTCTTTTTTAGGTTCCCAGGGTGCATTGGTTGCTTTTCTTTGTCTTTGTTTTCCGATTGTTGGGTACAAGAGGGGTTGAATGGTCAGTGGTAGCATTGGATGATTTTTGGCTGAATGATTGTTTGGTATCATAAAGGAGGGTATTGAACTCAACAAGCTGATGCTGGAAGGATTGCATGGTAACTGGGTTATTCAGTTCCAGAGTTTAGTCTTCTACAATAGGGTCTTCAACATTCTCCACCTTTCCGTTAACAACTCTAATAGGAAAAAGGTTCAAAGAGGGTAAATTTTCGCTTAAGGATGGATCCATTGGAATGCTTAACTGGTTTTCTGAATAAGTGTCCACGCTCACCGTACAATTGATACAGCCTGAATTAGATCGGTAACTATATGACAGACTTGGAGATCTCTTGGATATCTGCAATAAAACAAGTTAGAATTCCCAGATGTGGTAGTTGGAAAACTACTCTGATGCTTAACTTAGTATTTGAGTGAGGGCTTGAATAAAGTGTGTGAAGGATTGGAATTGCATTACCTAGTGAATTATACTTGATTGAGTATATATTTTGCTAGCTTGCAAGTGAAACCGATAGTGGTAAGTGGTCTCTGAAGGAGTGGGGCACTCGCCTATTTCTTCGTGCGTCGTGGGTGTGTCTACGTATTATATGAGATGGCGATCTGAACATGGATATGTATCATGCCAAGTTTCATATCTAGCAATGCCTAGCTTAGATGATTTTCGGTTTGTTAGGTATGTATAAATAATCAAATAAGAGGATAAGAGATTTAGTTCATATAAGTAGAGAAAGAAAATTGGGATGAGAGAGGAATAAATTCATGTTTTCAAACAAGAAATTTTATTACAAATCCTAATCCATAGTCCATATGGATACAAATCTGCGAAGGCAATACTAACATGCTTTGAGCAATAGGATTCCTAAAATATTAAACACAGTGCTCTGGTTCTATACTGTATCAACATCATTTTGCCCTTTCTTTTTTGTTCCCAAACCGCACAAGTTAGGTCTATAACCTTCCTCTAGGATCCTTTCTACCTCCTCAAACTGTAGACCTTTGGTTTCGGGCACAAACCAGTAAATGAACACGAGACTAATGCAAGAGACTCCAGCAAATAGGAGAAATGTGCCACCAGCGCCGAGATGCTCCGTCAGAGTTAAAAATGTGTCACTCACTAAGAGATTGGAAGACCAATTTGATACTGCAGCAATCCCTCCGCCGAGGCCTCTGTACCTTAGTGGGTATATCTCTGAGTTCACAATCCATGGTACTGTGCCCATTCCAGGTGCATAAGTAATGATGTACAGAGCAAGGAGTACGACAGCAAAGAATCCGAATCTACTCGGACAACCCTGCTCAAAGAATACTCGATGTTCTGCCCCGCATGCACCTCTTGTGGCCTTAGTTAAATCCAAGCATGCTCCAGGGAGAAACTAATCATATAGAAATTCACATCATTATAAATAAAATCTAATCAATTTAGCTCTGAATATAGGCAAGTATACACACTAGCAGAAAGTTAATCAAAATTATTTGTGAAAAGAACTTACAGTGCTCGAAGGACTGGAACAGAATCCACAATCTGCCTTCAAGCATGACATGCAATTCCATTTTGATGGATCAAGGGCTGCCCCAAATTTTGGACAAGTAGAATTGGCACCAAAATGTGCAGACTCGATTGAACTAATTTTAGGAGCATGTACAGAAGCTTGCATGAACACGACTGACAATGCAACAAGGAAACCAATGATCCCAATCATAGAAACGATCATCAACCTTCTCCTTCCATATCTGTCAACAAGAACCATACTAATGATGGTGCCTACAGCATTGAGGCCAGAAGTAATTAAAGAAAGTGCCAGGGCCACTGAATTTGAAGCAAATCCAGCAAACTGTACTATGGTTGGAGCATAGTACATTACGGTGTTAATACCCACAAACTGTTGTGCAACTTGGACAGTGATTCCTGCATAGAGTCCCCTACGAACTACGGGGTTTTGAAGTGCACCCCTCAGTTTAGATATCAAGTCCTCGCCAATAGCAACTTCATCAGCCATTTCAGCTTCAACTGATGCAGCTAAAGCCTTCATCTCCTTATCAACCTCATCAGAAGAATATATTTTCTCCAAAATTTCCCTTGCTTTGTCCACTTTATTCTGATTTAAGGGAGAAAAACGATTCATTAATAAGAAGAAATAAAGTTATATTATACGTACATGTTAGTCTTTTAAGTTGAAGTTTTAAGCTGTAACCTGTCTATAGAGAAATCTGGGGGACTCGGGTAATGATATCATTAGAAAAAACTGAACAACCGCCGGGACGGCAGCCACACCAAGCATCCAACGCCATGTTCCATTGGTCTGTTAACACGTTATGCAAACGTATTAAACCTCGTATATTTGATAATGTGAGAATGTTATCATCTGCATATAATAATGGTTATAATACCCTGGTGAAGGCGAGGTTGATCAGGTAAGCCAGAAATTGCCCAGTAGTAATTAGCAATCCATTTGTGCTGACAAGAGCACCTCGAATTCTCGCAGGCGATGCTTCCGAAATGTAAAGAGGAGATGTCATGGATGCCATTCCAACTCCCAGACCAACAAGAATTCTTCCCACAATTAAAATCCCAGGAGCAGGAGCCCCAGCCATGACAAGTGCACCAAAGAAGAACACAACATCAGCCAACATAATTGATATTTTCCTTCCAAACCTATCATTAATATATCCACCAAATGCAGCTCCAATTATAGCTCCTGCGACTGCCATACTCACAATTGCTTCCTGCTCATGAACAATAATGAAATTTCAAGAATAACTGGTACCAAATACATAAGAAAATTCGGCTTCCATTTCTTAAAAATGGTTACTATCTAAAGTAGCAGAAACTAACCTGTAATCGTGTACTTTTGGCAACAGATTCAAAGTCGTCCCGGATGTAAAGCAGGGCGCCAGAAATAACACCTAAAGTAACAGTAATTCATTTTAGCAAAACAACATCAGAAGATAGAAAGATAGGTTTTCTCTGAAACTTGAAAATAACCTGTATCATAACCAAACAGAAATCCTCCAATGCCGGCTGAGAGTGCAAGCCGCATGATATAAGGAGTTCGACATGCCATCTTCCAGCATTCTGTGAACTCTGTCTTGTCGGGCTTCGCAATGGCTCCTTCAACCATTTTGGAGTACTTACTAGGACCGGTCCACAAAATAAATTATGATATAATATCTGCAGGAAAAAAATCCATGCATAGGACTTGTCACAGCTTTGCAATTGTAATCATCAAGGTACTAATTCTGAAAAATATATCAAATCAAATTATTTAAAAAAATGGCCACAACAAAATCTGCTGTTAGAACAAAGAAAAAGAAGATCCAACAAAATGTTATTCCTTCTTTACACCAGGGAAGACAATAAGACTCATCCTGTGAACTATGTCTACATAGTGCAGGAGTTGGTTTTAAATTGAAATTGTCATTGTTTATTTATTTAGAATACATTCTCAGTTGCTTTGGATTTTTATAATTAAATAGTTTTAGACATAGTTTTGAGACCCAACCTGGTCATTGACCCGGGGAACATAGAGGATCAAAAGTTAGAGGTCCAATTGGAACTAAATCAGGATGAACGGTGACTAAAAATATATATATATATAAATATTTATATATGCTGATCTGTAAAGTATCCCTAGTTTAAAGCGACTTTAAGCAATATAATTTCTAACATTATCTAATAATCAAATACAACAAAATATAGAATTCAAATCTTCGTAACAAAATCTTTACACCTAAATCTAATACAAATTTACATAAATATTTATATCAAAAGACAATGATATAATAATAATAATAATAAATTATTCAACATAATACTATAAAAAAATAAACAACCTGCTTATTATTTTATGGTCGAGTTTTACCGTTATCACTTTTATCACTTAATGCAAATGGAATAATAGGAGAAGTTTTGCTTTTAGTATCAAAACATCCGCATGAAGCAATAAAATACATCGTTTTAATTATTTCTTCTAAAACAAAAAATTAGAGCTACTAAATTCCTGTCATATGTGACTGTCGACCAAATTAGATCAATGTGTTCTTAACAAATATAATAAAAGAATGATTTAAAAAATTATCCGATCTGAATATAGGACTAATTTTCAATTCAAACGTCACACTAAATCTGATTTGACAATCATAATTTTAGAGAGTTCTGAAAGAAAATATGATATGAGAATTAAAAATATAATAAATTATAATCAGTAAATTGATATAAAACTGAAATCCCTTTAGATAAAACCAGTTTTTAAATAAAACAAAACCTAAGTAGAGTTGAAAAGTTATCCGTCATCTCCTACAGTATTAGTTAATGCACTTTTTGTAACAAAAATAATTTGTTTCATTTTTCGGTTTGCTTAAAAAAGAAAAAGGAAAAAGTTGTCATTTAACAATGACTTTTCTCATGTATAGCATTTAAACTATGAGGTGATTAACCTTTAATTTTAATATTTTACACTTAGATAATGAAATGTTGATCGGGCGCATACCTTAAACATTCAGAAAGAAATATGCAAATCATAATTAGCTCAAATTCTTGCATAATTATTTTAGGACATATGACAATTGAGTATTCAATCTTTGACATTGAAGTTCTTAATGAATTAATGGAAAAAGAAGAAATAATAGGAAAGAAAATGCACTATAATATATATATATAAAAAGCAGAAAGTGAAGAAGACAAGATGAATAAAGAATTATAGAGAAAGTAATACGAATAAAAATATAACTGTAATAGCTACTGCTGTATATTCTTGCCAAGAAAATGAACTTACCCAGCTGATGGGCTCCTTATACTCCACAATATTTGTGTTCCTAATCCCTAATTCTTTATATGGATTGAGATGAAAATAGTGACTTATCAAAAGCTCTCAAAATTCTTCTCAAACTGGGAAGATGGGATATTGCCATTTAAATTAGATTTTAATTCCTTCTTATAGAGAAAGACAGGTTTCTTATTTTAGGACCATGGCAATTTTGTAGGAATTATTCTACTTTTTCTCCTTTTGTTTTCTTTTGGTTTCAAGAAGTTTCAATCAACAAATAGCAATGTGGGGTTTGTTCCCTTTTCTTTAGTTTCATGTGATACCTCTTATCCACCCATCAATTTTTCTTTTTGTTTTGTTTATTTTATTTGTCTCCAAACTGCCTTCAGTTTCGCTTGTCCTCACAAAATGATGAGGATTGACAGCAATTTTGCTTATATTTGAAATCTGCTACTAACAAATGGGACAATAATATTATCTAAACTGATGTTTTTCCATTCATTTTGTAACTACTTGCCATGCAAGACAAAATGATTTCATGATAGCTTCTATTTTGTAAAGGACAGAATGTAAGTATTACCTTAAATAAAATGGGATAAAATGCAAGAATATAAAAAGTTTATAAGGAAATAGGCAGGGAAAAAAATTTATACGTAATTTATTAATTCATCTATGTAGAAATTTAAATTTTGTATAATTCTTAAATGCATAATTTGATTCTGAATTGCGCATATCTTACTAATCGATATGTATATAGTTAGTTCACGTATCAACTAAAACTTAGTTTAAATGCAAAACAAGTTCATATGCAATATTAATTTGAACTATGCAACTAGATATTATCATCAATTCATATGGCCTTGTGAAAAAAGTAAGTGTTAATGATATAAATAGTTACTGAATTTTGTATTTAGTTTTACTTTAGTCATAGAATTTTAATTTGGTTTGTTTCAGTCATCCAATTTTAATTTTGTTTCAATTTAGTGATTTCACAAATAAAAAATTGACTCATAGCAAAAACAATCAATAAAAAATATAATTAAGTAAAAAAACTTAACATGTCAATTTTCTATTGGTAAGGTGATTAAATTACAATCAAAACTAGAGTTAAATGATTGAAATGAAACAAATTAAAATTGTGACCAAAATAAAACTAAATATAAATTTTATTGACCAGTTATATTATTATTCCGAAAAAGTAATAAAATACCATTTTAACAATAGCCAGAAAACTAATAATTTATAGGAAATTTTTTATCTAAAATAAAAAAGTAACACGTATTATGAATATTTTATATTTTAGTATTGGATAATTAAAATTGACTCATAGCAAAAACAATCAATAAAAAATATAATTAAGTAAAAAAACATAACATGTCAATTTTCTATTGGTAAGGTGATTAAATTACAATCAAAACTAGAGTTAAATGATTGAAATAAAACAAATTAAAATTGTGACCAAAATAAAACTAAATAAAAATTTTATTGACCAGTTATATTATTATTCCGAAAAAGTAATGAAATACCATTTTAACAGTAGCCAGAAAACTAATAATTTATAGGAAATTTTTTATCTAAAATAAAAAAGTAACACGTATTTTGAATGTTTTATATTTTAGTATTGGATAATTAACATATATTTTATTAAAACTAATAAATATATGTCAATCATCCATTAGTTTAATGTTTTATTATTATTATTATTATTATTATTGGTGTTGTTTGAACTCTAAAGCAACAGTACACAAAAATGTATTTAGCAATACCGATAATTTCAGGACAAGAAACTAGAGAAGTGCAATACGTGCTCGGCCTGGCATTCACCTCTTATATCCTTGGTTGATACTTGAGTTGAGGCCAAGCATGCTCCAGGATGGTACCCCAGCTACACCAGGCACCCAACGCCAATTTCGTGGTGCCTGAGAGACAAAACATGTTTGCCTCAAAAACTTATTACCCTCCAATGATCATAAAACCACTGTGCTAATTCTGACAGGTGAGGCTTATGGTATGTAAAGAGGTGAGTCATGGATACCATTGCGATTCCCAGACCAATAAGAAGTCTCCCAAGGATAATAACACAAGGAGTCTGAGCAGAAGCCATCAGTTCAGTACTGCACCAATCAAGAACACAACAGGAAGACCCATTACGTTATTTTCCTTCCAACCCTTGAAATATCCGCCAAAAGCAGCACCAACAATAGCGCCTCCTCACACGCATACTCACAATGACTTCCTGCAAGCCATGGAATTTGGACATAAGATCACCACACATTTCTATTGTAGCTGTCGAATAGCACAAGCCTTATAATATACGGAGTCTTCCATGAAACTTTCCAACATTCAACGTAATCAGTCTGTCCTGCCCTTGCAAACCCTCCTTCAGCCATTGTCTCGTTTCAGTATCATTGGCAGAAAATAAATTATCATCCTCAGGATTTATGTTTTTCTAGAGAACACAAGATATACAGGTAGAACCTGCATTGAATCAGTTAAAGAAACAAGAAACAGAAGTTCAGATAACACTTGTATAGAACTTCATGCATTTTTGTAAGATACAAGAACAAACATCATTTTTGTGTTTTTCCTCAAGGTTGGTTATTCCCCTATTATCAATAAAAGGAAAATACAAGCTTATTAAAAGAAAAAAAGAAAAAAACAGAATCGAGGGATCATTTGTTACATTGAAAACAGAAGCAAATACCAGGATATTTTCCGAGGACAACAAATTAGATAAAAGAAAATGTTCTCTGGCATATAATGCTATTTAATTATGTTCCATGGCGAGAGCATACGGGTCAGGGCTTTGAACTTCTTCCAAGAAGTTCCAAGTTTGAATCCTGCTAGAATTTAGGAAAAAAATAACACGAAAAAGGGACAACTACTTCCTGCCGCTCTCTACAAAATATAATATTCGAAAACGAAAAGAAATAATCTTATACCGGCTTCCACCTTAAAAATTAAACAAAAACTAAAAGGAAAATAAAATAAAATAAAGAAAGAAAGATCACCTACACATTACCTGAAGAATTCCAAAAAATGTTCATAAGCATCAGTAGAGATCTTACTATGGATTTCTAATCAATATGTTATAAGTTCTTAGGTCCTTTGTCATGCGGGTGTTGCAAGAGGGCAGGCTGTTGGTTTCCTTTCTCTTGTCAAATCATGAAGGCTTTTAGTAAAATTTTCATAATTCTTTAAGACTGAATGGATGAATTTTGCAGAAGATTGCATGCAGACAATATGCACCTCCTAACTATTGATTGTATTACTGATTCCAGCACAAATAAGGTTTCCATCTATTGCCATTTTTGCAGTACCAAAAATGGGTAATAGATTAAAGACCATTGAACTAAATTTAGACAGCATAGATATAATTATAATGTGAGGTTTCACATTTTTTTCTGCAACTATGTTGGCTTTAACCTTAGATTCCAAGTAGTGGCTACGTATACTATAATCCATATTATCCCATCCTCGGAAATGCGAAGTTGCTCAATAATGTGACACAAAAATCTACCCAGCAGATTAGCAGTTCATATGTTATGCAATGGAGAAAATTTAAGCCATGGCTTTTTCCTTTTTAAGTTTTTTTAGCCACACTAAATCTATATGACGTTATAGATGAGAGAATGAAATATATATATATATATATATATATAAGTATTTTATTTTTAATATTGAATAATTAAATATATATTTAATTATTTAAAATTAATAAATATATATTTATTATTTATTAATTTAATATCAGATTAAAAAAGAAATAAAAAATGATTGCAGTTTGGTATAGAAAGTGCATCTTACCTTTTCTTTCTTCTTCTTTTTATTACGTTCATGCATTGGTACATTAACCGGTGATCAGGCCACCAACATTTATGGGTCAACTTATGTGAATTTGTTCTGTACAAAAACTAACTTCTTTGGATTTTTGCTTCAAATGGGCTTTTCATATTCTACATTCATGGTACATTAACAAATTAACAGATGACCGATGGGTAATAAAATATTATATTTTCTGTAATTTAATTTATATGTATTTTGTCTTATATAAAAGTAAGAGAAAGAATAAATAAGAAAAAAAGTAAAATTAGTATAATATTACTATTGGGTCAATAATTTTATTTAATCAATTTAAATACCTATTTCTTCTATTTGTAAATAGTCTTGTTGTCTTCACATATACATATGAGGAAAAGAATTCACTGTCAAAATCAATTTGGTGTACACAATTACAAATTTATCTTTGCAATTACAAATCAATTTGAGTACGATACTTCTGTACTTTATCTTGCTTTCATTATTACGAGTGACATGTCTCACCAAATTCATGGCTACCTTTTCTCTCTTTTTCATAATCTCTTAATTTTTTAAAATCAAGCTTCTACCACTAAAATTTTGTTACATCCTCAACACCTTTATATATATTATTTTAAAGTTTATATTACAACATACTATTCTTGTGTGCCATTTTACACATATTTTTAATTAAATGTTAATAAATTTTAAATGAATAATTAATATTAATTGAAAAAAAATTAGGTTTAATTAGGCATTTATTTAAATTAAAAATTCATTCTATTTTTCTATCTTTTTATTCATTTAAAATTTTTCTGTTTGAAATTAATAATTTTTTTTCATTTTTATAAAAAAAATTAATAAGAAAACCTAAATGATCAAGAAAAACTGTGTTCATATGGGCGTGCTTATGCCCATGTTGCATGTTGAAAGAAGAATCAGAAAGCGTGACTTGACATACTGCCATGCCAAAAGCTGCATTCACTTCGACTCCTTAAAAAGTACGACGCACGAGTGTCACACGAGCATGCCTGAAATTGTAATTACTTCTATCTAAATTGAAGAAATTACGAAACTCAGCATGGAGTTACACATGGTCATGTGCAAAGTTGTGTTGTAAAGTAAAGAATGTCACATGGTCATGCTAAAAGCCGTATCTAGCAAGAAAAGATTTTCTTTTAAGAGGAAACTCGGGAATTCAATTCAAGTTAGATTTTCCTTCAGTTGGGATATCTAAAAGGGGGATAAAAAGATATTTCTATTCATTCTTATCATTGAGAGAAATTCTTTTGAAAACATATTCAAGGAGATCTAAGAAGATTTTGTGCAAGATTCAAAAATTTAAATTCATTATTTCTTCTTCTTAGGGTTTGAATTTGAGTAGCTAGTCTATTATGTGTTTAGATCCTTGTTTCCTTTTAATGAATTAATTTTTAGTCAATTTCATAAGTTTTTTTTTAATTGTTCTTGTATTTGATTTTAGGCCTGATTAAATACATGTTCTTGTATAAATTAGAAACAATAAAAGTTGCATGATTTATCAGCTCATAGACTTGTAACACTTAGAAACCTTGATCATGAAAATAGACGAATACTTCGATGAGTAATTAATTTCTAAGAAATTTAATGAACCCCAGTTAATTGACATGACTATATATGAAAATAGATTATAATTAACTTTGGTATTCTTAAATGAACTCAAAAGAGACTCTAGATAAGTTGAGTGATTTATCCTTGACTGAGTTAATGAATTGAATTTGAAAAGATCTTGTAATCCGAGTAATAATTAGTGAAACAAATTCGGGCTTTAATTAATTTTTAAATTTTTAAAAAGAATTATTTTAGCTTTAAGTCCTCTTTTCTTGTTAGTTAATTTATTTATTTCATTACAATTATTCAATTCTTTCATATTGTAGAAATATAATTAGAGACGGTACTTGGTATCAATTTTCTTGTGAGAAGGATACTTATATTCACTATTTACTACTTGTTGTAAACCGTGCATTTGCAGAATTTGCCTAACAACTATCCAAGTATTAAATGTAATATTTTTATACATGTATATATGTTAAATTATTATACATAATATTATAATATAAAAATACATCAAAATTATTTCCATTAACATACTTCCAAACAAATTATAAATTTTATGTGATCATAAATAAGAAAGAAAATAATTAATTCAACTCAATGCTAGAAATTTTTATCACTTATTATTATTATATTATAAATCTAATACTTTAACTTTTTTTAAGCAAAAGGTATGGATAACTCCTCAAACTTTTGGTCGAGTCTCAATTAAGCTCTTAAATTTTAAGTTGGAATAATTAAGCCCTTAAACTAAATAATACGAAACAATTAAGCTCCTCTATGCAACTTCGTTACTTTTGGTGATAACTATTTTGCCAAAGGTATGAATAACTCCTAAACTTTTGATTAAATCTCAATTAAGCCCTTAAAAAATTATTATTTCAACAAAAGAAAAAAGATAAAACCCTCTCATTTTCACACCTAGGTTTTATCTTAACTCTTTCATTTTTCACATCTAGGTTTTATATTTTTTTGTTGAAATAATTATTTAATTTTTGTATTATGTTTTAGAAATACAAAAAAATAAAAATAATTTATAATCTTAGTATCTTTAGGCTATTACTTGTCATTTTATGTGGGCTATTATCAATAAATAATTATTTGTAGTAGTAATAGAGTTGCATAAAGGGGTTTAATTATTTTGTATTATTTAGTTGGAGGGCTTAATTGTTCTAATTTAAAGTTTAAGAGTTTAATTAATGTTTATTCAAAAATTTAGAGGGTTATCTATATCCTTTACCAAAATAGTTAACAATAGCAGTAACATAGTTACATAAAAAACCTAATTGTTCCATATTATGTAGTTTAAGGATTTAATTTTTTTCAACTTAAAGTTTAAGAACTTAATTGAGATTTGGCTAAAAGTTTAAGGGTGTATATTCATACCTTTTACTTTTTTTTTTAAAATAATTGGTATAGATTTCTATAGAATTGTTTTAGTTAAATTTTGCATTTTATATAGGCATTCTACTCTTTTTATTGGTTTACCTCTGTTTTTATTTTCATAAATATTTATTAAATAAGTTTAATTTTTTTATAAATGAAAAGTCTGTATCTTTCGTTCTTTCGTTCGTTATATTATAAATTATATCTCATTATGTTTTTTTAGAGATAAATGGATTTCAATGAGTTTTTATTTTAAATAAATGAAAAGTCTTACTAAACTATTAGTAGTGATAGATATGGATTGAAATTTAGGATATCTGACTTTTTTCTTAAATTAGGATATATGACTTTAAATTGTTAATTCTAATTTCCTAAATAAAATATATATATATGTGATATTTACTGTAGACTATAAGATTAAAAAATAAATTTTAAATCGTAAATTCTCAAAATATATATATTATTTATTGTAGATTCTAAATATTATTGGAGAGTATTTCTTCCTCCAAATTTTATAGCATTCCAACAAAACTTCAATTTGTTGCTTGTATGAATAAGAAATCTTAGCATTTTGTCTTGACAATTAAAAAAGTAGCCTGATATCATGTGTAAACAAAAAAATTGTAACATATTATGCAGGTTAACAGGCTACAAATTAAATGGCTGTGATTGTTTGTGTCAAATGGACGGCTGAGATTATCTACTGTAATAAATGGCTATGATTGTTTTAAAATAATAATAATAATAATAATAATAATAATAATAAAATTATTATTATTATTATTATTATTATTATTATTAACTGATCAAAGGATGGTTAACTGTTACCTATCAACAATAAGCTCCTGATTGACCTGAGCGCCAATAATCTTGCAAAGTGTTAGCAAAATATAAGATAATATTGTCTAATCGCTCACTTTGACAAGTCAATAAAGAGATTTTAAATATAGAAAAGAATTGAATTGTGAATAAATTGTTTTAGAATTATGTATTTGTTTATGCCTTTATATAGACTTTTTAGGCAACTTCCTATTCTAACTATCTTCTTTATATATATATATCATATTTTTAGGATATTTACTTATTCTATCAGAATATCTTTATTTGAGCTAAAATATGATTATTCTTCAATAAGACATATAATTCTAATAATATTATGATTGAGTCAAAACTCGTTTTACTCGGCACTTTGTGCTCAACATAGTCTTCTCAGTATATTTTGGTTGGTTATCATTAGTTTCTTGCTAGTGAGACAGTATTTATATTGGGTACTTAACTTATTGAATGTCCTTGATATTGAAAAGATTGATCAGCGAGCTAGGGAGGATGTTGTTCGTCAAAATGCTTTCTTTAGAATCCATTCACCACTTTGAATAAACTGGTCTTTTGCTCTCCTTTGAGTTTTGAGCTTGTTTGCCATATTTGGAAGAACAAATATTATGCTTTTTAATGATATTCATTATATTTCTATTCTCCATGAAATTGTTTATTTTTTTCTCTCTAATGAGCTTATGTACTAATGCATTAGCTTGTTTATTTATGTTTTGTGATCAACTTGTTTATTTTTACCTTTTGTTAGCTAGATGATTTATCATTAGGCTAGAGTCTCTAATTTTGATCTTGACACTCAAATTGAGTCTTTGATCTAATGAACTTTCAAGTGTCGTTTGTATAGCATAGATCAAGGTTCAAAATCTAAGTCTACCTAAAAATCACGACAGCAACCTCCAAGACGCAACCGCAAAAAGCTTAAGTTTATGGGTTCAGATGATTTCTCCATTCCAAATTATAGATATTGTTATAGGAGTTGTTTTATTGCCTCAAAGCATTACCAACATAAGGAACATGCTTTGGCTTTGCAAATGTATTGCCATTCTGACAATCTTGGTTTTGATGTCCACTCTCATACCAATCACAGCCTATAACTTGGGCTTGTCTTCCAAATGAAGACATAATCAAAGCATCCATCTTCTTACTCAAGCTTCTAATTATGCAATCACAACTACCATAGGGTCTACTACATGAATTCTACTACCTTTTGCTCTTTGTTATCATAGAAATCCGGAAACTAGAGTTATATAAAGCCTGATGATGAAAAGGTTTAAACGGTTATGAGTCAAAAGAGAAAAAGGGACCGTGGCCCCTAAATCCTTAGAGGCATTACTCGTAAGAAAAGGAAATAAAATTTTGAAGACCCTTAGTCCTAAGCCTGAGCTCGCACGAGTCTAGGTGACCTTGCGCGGGTTCACCCTAAACCTATGCTAGTCCACCTAGACCCTGTGCGGATCACTAGCCTCTCACATGTCTAAAGTGAGCTTGTACGTGTCTAGGGTAAGCCTGCGCGAGTCCACCTAGCCCTCGCCTTAGGGAAGGACAGAGCGAGGACATGCTCTGACCTCGCGGGCATTCAGTTTTGGCAGAAGTCAACTCTGAATGACGTGTCAATCATTCATTAGAGGATCTTTTGGGTGGGAAATTCCTCTCCAATCAGCTTTTGACACATGTTAAGGTCTCACTATAAATATTTGACTTCCTCCAATGAGTAAGGGGTTGGTTGGTTGATTTGGTTGTTGAGGATAACTAAAAAACCATTTATTTAGAAAAAAATAAGAGTGCACTTTTTTTATTTGACTTTGTTCTCTTTCCTAAGGTTTTAAAAATGCCATAATCATTTTCCTCTATTTTCTTCAAAGCCGATTTCTTTTTGAATTAAGTTGCAAAGGTAGCCACTTGAAAGCTCACATTTACTCTTATTTTTGTTTCTGGCACATTCTTTTCCATATTTATGCATTTATTTTATTTATTTTTTAATTTTGTATTTTTTTATTCCCATTTATTACTACATTTTGATCCACACACATTTTGCACCTTTTTTGTAATTTTGTTTTAAATTATTTTTCTAAGTTTATTGACCTCGCATCAATGGAGCTTATTCTCGCTCGAGGTCAGGGAGCCCAAGGCCTAAACACGATGTCACTTGGCTTATAACGCTGTGTTTGGCATGTTCTATGTCTTAGTACCCTAAGCTCGTGCTAGGACACCCTTTGCTTCCGTTGGTCCAAGAGCCATTTGAACCCAGACGACAGCTTTTGAGCCAAAGCGACATCATAGCTCATTGTATTAACCTAGAGACTGACCTTGCACGAGTGGATTTTGTACACGCCGGTTCAGTCTCTCTCCTCTAGAATAACAGATTAATGAGTGAAACAATGCCGTAAGTCCTAAAGGGATTGTCCTTGTGCGGATGGAGCTTGTACACACACGAGGTTAGCCCCAATGATGAGCACATAAATTTATTTTAAATTATTTTGATACTTAGCCTACATTTTTATGTTGCTTCCATTTTATTTTAATTTTGGTGTGCCATCCTCATTATTATGCCTCTCCTTGCATTCATTTAATTAATTAATTATTATTTATGTTTAAATAATAATTCAAGGTGCAGAGATACTCGATTTTAAAAATCCACCCCCAAGAGGAATGATTATTTATTTTACTTGTTAATTTGTATAAAGACCCTTGGCATATTTAGGCCTCATATTAATTCTGATTTCTTTATTCCCTTTATAGTTCCTATTCTCCTTCTCATTTTATATGTATGTTTAATTTATGCCTAGGACATCACCTTGCATACAATAATGGATAAAATGGGACTTAACAATTGTTTGAATCATCTCACAGGCAAAGTGGATGCCCTCTGATGGTAGCCACATCAGAACCTGAAAGTCTAGGGGAGAATGAGACCGAGCCATGGACGATGAAGGAAAGCAAGTATTCTATGAAAGCTTGAAAGTCTCTATTATGTTTTCATATACTAATTTGTGGTTATTGTAAATATCACTAACTTCTCTTGTTTTAACTTGACACGCATTGCATGAACATGCATTCGCATTCGCATTCGCATACATGACATACATGCATTTAACCCTTTACTTACAACTATTTATCTTCTTGATGCCAATAGATGCCCCATAGATTTTGAGACCCAAATGGAGCTCATGAGCCTCAATAATGAGGTTAGCATGCTCAAGTAATAGGTCAGATCCCTATTTCGGACCATTGAGCACTTGATGGACGAGCTTGACAAAGTCACCAACCTCCTCGAGGAAGAATGAGGAGAAGCCATTGCTGCTGCTGCCAGGGCTTCAAAAGAGAAGGCTAGGAGGAAAAGGTAGAGAACCTAACGGAGGAAAAGGTCGCAGTCGAGGACCAAACCTAGTGCTTCTAGCAAGAAGAAGAAGAAGAAGTATGCACGACCGCTTGTGTCCTACTCCAATATCCTTAGAGAGCTCCGAGACTGGGGACTACTGCCACTAAACCTGCTCCAACTAGGAGGGTGCTCATATGCAGGGACTACAAGGTTGTGGACACTTTTGGGCATGCAACCGATGACTGCATCCGCCTCAAGGACATCCGGTCCCTTTGGAAAAGAAGCTGATCACCCATGACTATATCTTTGAGAGGGAGGCGCTAGAGTACTCTAATTAGGCAGCTTTGATGGGTTTTCTTTTGGTAATCATTCTATTAGAACTAAGCTTCTAATGATTTTATAATAAATAACTTTATAGTCTCCTAATTATGAATGTTGATAGCAATGCAAGTACATATCTTCTAATAAAGAGTATCCTTTTTTCCATTATTCTAGCAATCATTAGGTCAAGAAGATAGCATACATGTATACATGCATTCAAGTTTCTACATGCACGAATTTCTAACCCGTTATGTGAATGCAACCATTCCACCATTGCTTGGGTTAGGTGAGGACGCAAACTAGTCAGAGAAATGGCTAAAATTTAAGAACAACAATAAAATGTATAAGCCTTGCAATGAGGTAACTATCATAAGAAGTCAAGTGCAGAACCTAATGGAAATAGTCAAGCAAAAAATAGAGTTATTGAAGCTATTATTACCTACACTAAATTTAGAGAATGCTACAAGTAGTGGACAATAATAGGAGCGATGCCGATTACTTTGGATTTTGTGTACCAAAGAAAGAGAAGCGATCTATAAATAACTTATATGAATTTTTAAATGGCAATATTGAGATCCCAACTACAAGACCAGATAGTTCCACGTCAGCCCCTGCACTGGAATCAATAGATCCCAAGTTTGCAGAAATGGCTAAACAATTAAAAAGGAGGGAGAAGATGACGAAGTTAAAAGGGTAGGAAACAATTAAAGATATAGATGATCATGTGGCTATAACGTCAAAAGGAAAGGTGAACTTGCTAGACCTACATAAATTTGACAGGACAAGGGACACCCATGCCTTCTTGAACTCTTACTAGGTATGGATGTCAACGTGTTATAACTTGACGAAGCAACAGATAATCAAGTACTTTAGGTTGTACTTAACCAGGGCCGCTACTAGATGGTATTGGTAGTTAGGGGATAAGGTGAGAGATGATTGGAATAATATAGTAGCCAAGTTCATCGGGTAGTATAAGTATAATACTGAGGTAGAAGTCAGTACTAGGGATTTAGAGTCTAATCGGCAACTACAGAACTTAACAACCTTATATTTCATTCTCTGATTTAAGACGAAAGTAACAAAAATGATAATTAGGCTGACCAAAGGGGACGAAGTCGGATTTACCATTAAGGGCTTGCTACCTATTATATATGAGAGATGGCTGCTTATCCGGTCAAGAATTTGAAGGACCTGTGGAATGTGCAGTAAATGTAGAAGAGGCAGAGCTAAAAAAGAATGCCTATAAGAGGATTAGTAGGAATGCTTTGAGTTCTAATGAGGTGAAAATGTCGGCAATAGGGTATAATGCTAGGCTCAGCCGCGTAGGTTCTACAATTCTTCATTGCCCTTATCCTAAATCATCGTAAAATTATAAGGGCATAAGCTACTGAAGTCACCATTCATCAGATTAAGAACAATACATTTGGGGGAAGACACATGGTCTTACTAGCATTATCATCAGATGAACGGTCACAAGACAAACATCTACAAAAGCCTTTGTTATGAAATTTAGAGGTTATACATGATGGTAAGATCACAAACCTAGAAATGGGAAGGCGTGTTAACCCGCTGCCAAACTATAGCAATGCTCGTCCACCAACTTACCTAATCATAATGATAAGTTCTGGTCTCTTGGAAGACTGTGTTTCAAAACTGCTGAGTTATTGCCAGAAACCATTGAGATGTGAGATAGAGAACTAGAGAGTGGGAGAAAGTAAACTACCACTATATAAGTGATGACGAGCGAATCGTCATCATTCACCTCTGAGACAGCTTCAACACTCAGTCTTCCATGACTACGAGTCTTGATGTCTGGGGAGTGAGTAGAGAGAAGAAAATTCATTAGAGAAAATAGGACCCCTAAACATCTAAAGGGAATTCGAGGTTGTAAAGAACTGATTTAGAACCCACTACCACTATTATTAAGGTCTATGAAGAGTCAAAAAGGCAGGCTTACTGGACCTTTAAGGCCTTAGTGAAAGTAGGGCCCATAGAATCAATCACGAAATTTATTATCCTAGATATTCCAGTCTCATTCGAAATCCTTTTAGGAATGCTATGGTTTCTTGGGCAACATCCCCTCTACTTTGCACCAAATGATTAAATTTCTCCATAAAGGCAAGGTTGTAATGGTCAAGGCCACTAAAGGTGGGATCAAGGTAGTATAAGCCATCACAGAGCAGGTTCTAATAGGTTTCAAGTGGCAATGCTAGAGTTTAAAGAAGAGGAAGCAGAGGAAGAGAGGGCTGAGAAGAGCATAACAAAGATATTACTAGCACAAGGCTAGGCCAAGGACCTTACAACCATGAGAATGATGAGGAAGATAGGACATACCTTTAGATTCAGCGTAGGTAAAGGTAGCGGTGGAGCAAGCTCCTTGGATGACTTGTGCATCGAAGGAAATTCTAGCTCTATCGATCTAAAAGAAAAGGAACCTCAGGCCAAAAAGTTAAGGAAAGAGAAGTCCTCTACTAGAAGGTTCATTCAGTTTATGAATGAAGGGGCCCTATCGCAGTACGATAAAAAACTTGAGCTTTGGGTTGACAATAAGGGGAAGTCCCATATAGGATTCGAGATATTTATTGATGAGTTTCGCACTATGAGGGTTGAGAAGATTCAACAGCTTCACAAAAAGAAGCTCGCTATGGAAGCTAGGATAAAGACCACCATCAAGAAGAAGAAATAGAGAAATGAAGACCCAATGCTAACAACTAAGGATCAGGTTGATGTAGCTGCTTTTATTAAAAATTCAATATCAAATGTATTTTTTTGGCACGTGTTTGTCCCGAACTTATTTAACAATGCTGATGAATTAGCTGCAAAATTTGATGATATACACATTAATTTTGCTTACTTGTATGGTGTTTTGATAATAATTTACATTTTGATGATCATTTCATATGCATATTTGACATTAATTTCATGCCATGCCATTTATTAAATTTAGGCACAATTGATTCTCCTCGAGAAATCTTGTTGGAAGCTAATCTAATTCCCGAATAAAAGGAGAGAATAATAAAAACATTAATAAAAGGACAGAAATTCTTTATCTGGTCGTATGAAGACATGCCAAGGGTGAATAAGGAAATAGCTGAGCATAAGATTCCTACCTATTTGGATGTCAAGCCCGTTAAGCAAAAACTCCGAACACTCCATCTGAAATGGGCTTAATTGGTCAAAGAAGAGATTTATAAGCAGATGGGGGCTAAGTTCTTGGAAGAGGTAAAGTACCCGACGTGGCTAGCCAATGTAGTCTCGGTCCTTAAAAAGGATGGAAAGTTAGGGTTTGCATGAACTATCAAGACATTAATAAAGCTTCACCCAAGGATGACTTTCCTCTGCAGCACATAGATGTATTAGTGGATAGTGCAACATCTCACACTATGTACTCCTTCACAGATGTTTCTCGGGGTATAATCATTGATAATGTCGGTTGTGGATAAGCTTAAGGAGGCTTTCATAACAAAATGGGGAGTGTTCTACTACAGAGTCATGTTATTTGGGTTAAAGAACGTCAGGGAAACTTATTAGTGAATGGCCGCCTTAATGTTCCACGATATGATGCACAAGGAGGTGGAAGTATATATAGATGATATGATGGTCAAGACTAAGACCTGTGAAGGATATATGGGGGCCTTGGATTGGTTCTTAGAGAGAGTGGAGTAGAACAACCTCCGGCTTAACCCCAAGAAGTGCATCTCTAGAGTTACCTCAGTAAGACTACTAGGATTCTTAGTAAGTGAGAGAGGCATTGAGGTGGACCCAGATAAGATAAAGGCCCTCCGAGAATGCCCACGCCCAAAATAAAGAAATAAGTCTAGGAAAGTTGCAATATATTAATAGGTTCATCGTAAAGCTCAAATCGATCTGCTCGCCTATTTACAAGCTACTGAAGAAGGGTAAGAAGGTGGTTTGGGATGAACAGTATTAAGTGGCCTTTAAGAGGATCAAGGAATATTTGATGCCCTTCCAATGTTGCGACCGCTTCAACTTTGGGAGGAATATCATTCTATATGTGGTGGTGGAAGGAGAACCTCTAGGGACTATGTTGGCATATTAGAAGAGATGACTGAGCATGTCATATACTACATTAGTAAGAAGTTACTAACCTATGAGACTAAGTACAACGAGGCAAAGAAGACATGCCTCACAGTAGCATGATCTTCAAAGAAGCTGTGACACTACTTTTAATTTGCCACATATAGACGGTTTTAAGGCACGACACAATGAGGTATTTGCTATGCCCTCTTCGGTTTAAAAGTTGTAAAAATGGATGATCATGCTAACAAAGTTCGAGATTGAATATCTGACTAAGAAAGCAATGTAAAGCTAGGTAGGAGTAGAATTCTTAGCATAAAATTTGATCACCGAAAGTGAGCCTTGCGACTTTGAATTCCTAAACGAAGGGTTGGTGGCCATTTCAGTGGTCAATTAGAGGTTATATTTTGATGGAGCTGTCAATTGAAAAGGAGCAGGAATAGATATAGTGCTAACAGCCTTTATGGGCAAGGTGATTTTGCTATCCAAAAAGTTGAGTTTCTAGGTCACAAGCAATATGGCATAATATAAAACATGTGCCTTTGGTCTGAAGACCTTAATAGCCATGGGAATCCGTGAAATAGAAGTTCTCGGGGACTCAATGTTGGTAGTATCACAGGTCACCAAAGAGTGGGACTTAAAGGAAGAAAGTTTAGGCCTTACCATGAGCATGTGTAGGAGGCAACCAAACAGTTTAAGAAATGCCAGTTCATGCATAATGGAAAGGAACAGAACTAGATGGCGGATGCCTTGGCAGGATTGGCTTCATTTTGGGAAAATTTTAGTAAATCTAGATTCAAAACCATTAGTAATCGCATAGCCATATGAGCCATGCTACACAAAGAAGGAAGGATGGGTTAAAAGCACCGTGGATGATGGCTAGCCATGATATCTTAACATACAATGGTATTTGGAAGGGGGCTGTACCCCGAGGAGGTCGCAAGAAAAGATAAGGTTATTCTTCAAAAGTTATCTCTACACTTCCTTAGCCATCAGGGCATGATTTACAAAAAAGGGCCAAATGGAGTGCACTTGTGGTGCGTGGATGAGGACGAAGCACATAAAGTAATGGAGGAAGTTCATGATGAAATATGTGAAATACATATGGGCAGTCCTTATTTGGCTAAAAATATCATAAGATGAGGCTTCTTCTGGTTGAACAATGGAAGAGGATTGCATTCAGTTCATCAAGATATGTCACTAATGCTAGATCCACACTAACCAGACTCACTTGCCACCATATGAACTACATGCTATGTCTTCTTTGTGGCCCTTCTCAGCTTGAGGGATAGATATTATCAGAGAGATAAGGCATGCAGCCAATAATGGACAACGATATATAGTGGTTACCATCGACTGTTTCTCAAAATGGATTGAAGCTGAGTCATTCATGCGACTTAGAGCCAAACAGATGGCCAAATTTATTAAGAAGAATATAATCCGCCGATATGGGGTCCCTCGCCATATGGTTTCTGATAATGGCATCCGATTCCAGATAGAGTTTAAGGCACTAATGATGAAGTACAAGATTGAACATCACAAGTCCTTGCCTTACAGGCCGCATGCTAATGGGGTTGTAGAAGTAGCCAACAAGAACATAAAGAAAATACTGGCCAAAATAGTACAGACCTATAGGGACTCAGTGGAACAGCTCCCTTATGCCCTCTAGGGTCTTAAAACGACCATTTTCACCTTGACTGGGGCAATGTTGTACTCCTTAGTCTATGGGATAGAAGTAGTCTTACTTGTGAAGGTAGAGTTGAAATCACTAAAGGTTGTAATGGAAGCCCAAATACTAGAAGAGGAATGGAATCATGGTAGGTATGAATATCTAGCCTTGGTAGAGGAAAAGAGAATGAAGTCCATGTACCATATGCAGCTATACTATAAGAGGGTTGCTAGAGCATTCAACAACGGGGTAAAGGACCGACCATAAAAAGAAGGGGATTTGGTTCTGAAAGAGGTTAAGGCAACTGGTTCTGATGTCAAGGCAAGTTCCGACCAAACTAGAAAGGGCCATTCATCATCTCCATTACGTGAATCGATCATGGAGTGATAACTAGCAACCTTTATTCCTACTTTTACGTCTTGCCTTTGCTACTTGAGAGAATGCCTCTATCTTTCCCTGTAGCACATACACAAATGGAATTTTTATTTGTACGATACAAAATGAATTTAATTACTTTGATAGAATTCTTTTAATATGAAAAGTCTCTTCTTTTTTGGCTCCAACTTTGTGTAACCGGTTCAATTCATTAATTCATCTATCTATTGGATTAGTAGCTCAAGCCCTTTCCTCACGCAACATTAGAGGGCCTAATTAGAAGGCCTAGTCTTTCTCACTCAAGTATGCAACTGAAATGGATGTCCTAAAAACTTCTTGATCTTGGTGAATTGTAATAAAAAAATATTTTTTTATCAATTATTTGATACTTAGTAGTCTTAGTATTTTTTTATGTTCGCTTTCGGAGGGTTTACTAATCCTTTTCGTTGAAATCTGAAAAAGTTTTTTTATAGAATTCCTTTTGATTGATTTTATTATTTCGATACATGGTAGGATGTCCGGAATAAGGGGGGACATACTATACATAATCACTCCCTTGGTTGGAGGCTGTGTCGCCCTACCTTTCGATCAATACACAGTTGAGTAGGCCGCACTGGTCATGCCTTAATTTGGTGGAATCAGATTAAGGTTGAAAACCCATAAAGGGTGACTCACTAGATGAAAAACCCACAAAGGGCCATCTAGGCAAAAGTAAGAGTCTTAAGGAGAGAAAATAGCCTCAAAAAGCCCAAAAGGGTCGACGGGCAATGAGAATCGGATTTTAGCTCCTGTAAATAATTAGTTAGGCTTAAAGTTGAGTCAACAACATTTCAAAGGATGATGAGATGTATACGTAATGATTATCAAATTGTATAATTAGCAAAAGATAAAAATAAAATGCAAGCAAGTTAGAATCATTTATTATTAAAACTAACTCAATGTCTTTCTGATTATTGATTAGTTCTTTTGATGCATTAGGAAGGAACAAGACATACTAAAGGCAATGGCTAATGACCCACTGGCGGTACTTATCACCGATAGAGAAGTCATTCTAAAAGTTGATATCCTAATGAAGAAGGCGGTAGGGCTAGGTGCTTGCGATCTTCTCAACTAGTATGGCAAACATTAGGGTAGTACCAAACTCAATCAAGATATGAGGAATCCTCTAGGGAAAGCCATACTAGAGGGTTAGGCATGCAGGGTAGTATAAAGAGCAGTAATAGAGGCCAAGCAAGACCATATAATGAGTATAGGTCTGTAAGGTCACGTGGGGAAGCTGAAACTATAAGAACACCAAGCATATGCCCGTATCTTGAACATTTCCTAGAAACCCCCGCCACTAACTATAAGAATTGGCGGGTCTAGAGCACGTGTAGCTAAGAAAGTGTTGGGGATCATACTGCCTTGGCAGGATACCCGACCTAGCAAAAATTCTCAACCTCTTTTATAGCCACACCTTCACAAAAGAAAACAACAAAAATGGATATAAAATAAAAAAAAAAAAAGAAAAAGAAAAAAGTTCTACTAAGTTGAAAACCCAAAAATGGGCAGCTTAAGTAAAAGTTAAGGCCATCCTACTAAGTTAAAAACCACCAATAAGGTGACTTAAGCAACAATTAAGGCATAATCCGCTCGTTGAACTAAAAACTTGAGAGGGCAGCTCCAAAAGAAAATTAGAGCAATAAATAAGGAAGAAGAGGAAAAAATAGAAGGTGTGGTGCTATTTTGTAAGACGATCAGACTACCGCTGAGCCAGTTGCTCTACGCTCTTCTAACCCAGTCGAGCCTAGTCAGTATACCTGCTAAGATAAGGGAGATAACGATGGAAGAAGCGCAATTTGTAGGAGAAGTGAAACCAGCTTCAAATCGCCTCTCGAATGAACAAGAATTGGGCCATCAGGCAAAATTTGCAAAATCCAAAACCAAGTGGGAGAGGTGGGGGGAAACTGATCAAAGAGAATGGTGAAGGATGAGAGGTCGAGATGGGTCCTCTGATGTGGCTCCTCACCACGGCATTCCCAAGTCAAAGAAGCTAGATGCCTCGTGCAGTACAGGGATGCAATATAATAACAAAGTACGAGTTATCGTTCCACTAGAGATTAATTGTGAATACTATTTTCAAACCTTAACTAATATTTAGTAATCAAATGGTTGTTTGGAATATTGAAACTAAAGATTAACTAAATTAAAACAAGAATTAAAATAAATCAAAAGATTGGATGAGGGAAAATTCTAGGGATGCATTAAGGTGTTGAATCCCCCTTACTATTTATGCATTTCAAAAAACAATTAGAAATTAAATCAAATCAAAGAGTTGAATTGACATTCCTCTAATTTAGGTAAAAATCTTTCTCAAGTGATTAAACCCCTAGTTCTTAAGAGAAGAGCAAGGAATCTCTTATCTATCTAACTCATTTAGGTCATGCAATAAGTTTAGAGAATTATCATGTCAAAGAATCGTGTAGATCTATCTTTAGAATTCCAATCAATTCTTTATTTCTAAGAATGAATAATTTATAAAAAGCTATCTCTAGTCAATTTTATGAAAACAATATCCAATTAACAAATCGACTTATTAATTAAAACAAATAATAAACAGTTACAGAAATAAGACAACTTAGAAGATGATTTAATTACATAAATAAATGATTCAATCCATACAAAATAAATTAGGGTTCATCAATGTCCAAGTTGTAGTAGAATTAGTTCCTACACATTGAAATAAAAAGAAAAGATAAAGGGAAAGAAAATCTCAAACTATTCATGGTTAAAAAGCTAGGAAAATTCTCCACTTTGATTCTTTAAACCTTGAAGACAATCCGTATGTTTTGATATTTTTTCCTTCAAAGTCTTGATAAAAAACCTTAAGACTCTCTAAAACTAATGTTCTAAGCTATTGTCTCTCTAAATATTATGTAAAAGTCGAATACCCCCAAAATAAAACATAAAAATTGTTAAATAGTTAAGTAAAGGCAGCACCACATGAGGGCAACACATGAGTGTACACAGGGGTATAGCATGAATTGAGTTACAAATCACAGATTCTTGACTAGGTCACACGGGCAGGGTACATGGGGGTGTAAGATGCCCGTGTGAGATCCCAAAATTTCTGCCTTCTTCTGCCTATTCTACATATGACTCATAGGAGTAGGCCACACAGGGGTGTAGACTTTCTGTGTGAGTCTATTGAGTTGCTGCCATCTTTATATTGAAATTCTCATTTGGCATGTGGGTGTAGACTTCCCGTGTGGTCACTATAACTTGTCTTTTTCTCGTGTTGTTCACCTATTTCTTATGCTTTCTTATTTTTTTTATTCTTCAACCTGTATTATCCTTAAATTGCCTAAAAGGACTAAAAAACTACTAAACAAATATATAAAACTCAATTGGAGGTGTAAATAAATAAAAATAAGGCATAATAGTAAGTGCTTTTAGCACTTATCAATATTTCTCGTCATATGTCATCTTTTTTGAGAATTTGTATTATTTTTTCTCTCCTCCTTCGACTCCTAACTCCTCTTTCCATACTCAAGTAATTTTATGCCTTTATCTTTTGATAATAATTCTGCAAATGGTTCAAACACTGATTTTTCAGGTTCAACAATGAAAATACTACAAATGCCTTAATCCAATCATAATTCTGAAGGTCCACAATCTTTACCAAGACCAACCACACCTTCACCTTCTTCAACTCAACAACGTCGTTTTACCCATTCTAATCGTGGATAGCCTCCAAATCGGTATGGTTACTCTCCTAAACTATATGGTCATTCTATTACTTATCTTAGTACTCTCGAGTCGATTTCTATACCCTCTACCTATAAGCAAGCAATAGATAATGCATGTTGGAAAAGTGCCATGAAAGATGAAATTTTTGCTCTTGAGATAAACCATACTTAGAACTTAGTTCCTGCACTACCTGATGTCTCTAGAATTGGTAGTACATGGGTTTGTACTATTAAACTTAAACCTGATGGTTTCTTAATAGGTGTAAGGCTAGATTACTGGGTTAAAAGTATACACAAGAGTACGGTGTTGATTATGAAGAGACATTCTCTCCAACTGCGAAGATGACCATAGTCAAAACTTTATTAACGATTGCTTTCGCAAAAAAGTGGCCTTTGCATCAGTTGGATGTCAAAGAAATGCATTCTTATATGGTGACCTAAAATAAACTGTGTATAAGAAGCCTCCACCCAGATAACAACTCCTTAATCCAATTTTTTAGTATTCAAACTCTACATCTCTTTATGCTGATAACATCAGTGTTATTCGCATAGCCACTAATCCTGTTCACCATGAACATATAAAACATATTAAGGTTGCTTGTCATTATATTTGTGAACTTGTGCAAGGTCAAACTCTCCATCTTCATCACATGCCTTCTCAAGATCAAATTGCATATTTGCTCACCAAATCCATGACATCCACTCGACATACTAGTTGACAAATTGATGTTGGTTGACACCTAATATCAATTTGAGGGGAGGTGTAAGTTGTAATACAGCTCTAATGCAATATGTTTAGGCTATAATATAGCCTAAATTTTTCTTAAATTGTAACATCATAAGGATCCTCTCAATCACATAATTTCCTTGTGTACTTTCTATATATTATTTCTTATTGTATATATAAATGGAATTGTAGATGATATAATTTCATATCAACATTCTTTACATTCCGAAGCATTTGCCTTTCCTATGATTATGACCTAGACAGTCTACCCTTGAAGCCGACTTTGATTTTACATAAAATTCCTAGGTGGAATAGCCTTTCCATGGTATAATTTCTCCCTTTTACTAGTTGAAATTTTCATAAAGGATTAACATTTTTCCATAATTTTTTTTGAAGCATTAGTTTGAATCAGGAGACCTACTAATACTCTTTAACCTTTAAGGAAAGTATTTTCAGCCAGACCTAATATATAGAAAATACTTTTCAATTTATTTCTTAATTTAGAAATAAAAAAAACCATAAAAAACATGATTGAATTTATAATTATTGTAAAATCATTGGTAAATCCATTAGTAATTATAGAAAAATAGTTAATAATTCATAATAATTAATAAGATTTAGCAATAAAAATGATTTTGTTGCTTAGTGTTGTTTTTATTATAGGGTTAGCATATATACTTATATAAAACAATTTAAGTACTCAATATTTATTTTGTTAAAAAAAAGAATACTCAATATTTGTAATATTTTAAGTGGTGCAGTCAGCCAATTCAAGTATGCTAAGCATAAGATAAAGGTACCTAACAAAGAGAGCTTCACTTACGAATACATTATAACTAAAGTATGTTTTGATGGATAAATTGTGTAAATTCAATTACGAGCAATTTGTGCCTACTCCAGATGGAGGTTGCACTTGCAAACGCATCAAGTATTGCATAAATGGTGAAATTGAATGCAAGAAGAAGAAGTCAAGGTCGGAAAAGGAAGTTCTAAGGGAATATTTAGGCCTATTGAAGCCCATCTCTTAGCAAATCATAATGCCTATACCACATATATTCATTGAGTTTTCCTTTATTTTTTGTGCTTCTTTCTTGTGTTTAATCAAAACTTGCCTTTAAGTGCTTTAAGTGTTATTGCACTAGATTAAATAATATGGCTAAATATGGGTGGACACTTTAAGAGACCAATGAGGGATGATGTAAACCCAAAGCCTAAAGGCCAAAGTAGCATTCAAGTCAAGAAAATCAAGTTTTAAGCCCAAATGATCCATTGTTCATCAAAGGAGGTCTAATTACTAAAGCTAAAGCTAAAAGAATGAAGGAGGCCTTAAATTTAGGCCAAACCAACTTCATACACATTAGAGTAAGTCAAAAGTTCAAGTTTTAATAATATAATTTAAGGGTTGGGCCTTATGAAAAGCTACTTTGAGTTAAAATATTCACAAAGACAAAGGGGAACGAATATCATTAAAGAGGAAATAAAAAAAGGCGCCATATTATATCTTGCTGCCTTAGTAGTGTGCCACCTTGAAGAGGAAACTAGGGCAGCCAGATATCTTAGTTAATTAGGAATATTTGTTGATTGATTAAGTCAAGTTTTCCTTGTTTAAGTTTGACTAGGTTAAATAAACTTTACATTTTGTTATTTTGGAAGTCTTTCACTATTTCCTTTTACAATAGGCTCTTATTATTCCCTAAATAAGTTTAGTTCCTTATTCATTTCGAATTAGGGTTATGTTTCTCTAAATGACTTCTTCAAACCTTCCTCCCACACCTCTAGAAGGCAAGAATCACTAGCTTCTTGATCATCGTCATATGATCCCTACCTACTCGGCACAATATCCTCAATTCGGATGTCAGCCAAAGGAGGCCTCCAGTAACGGACTTTAAAAATAAAATTTTTTCCGAGAGCTGCCTTAGTAGGTCTTCACATTCATACTAAGGAAGTTGCTCCAATTGCCATTTCCCATAGTCTATTAAGTCTTGAATTTCATGCTTAAGCCGGTTGCATTGATTTATCATATGCTTGAAAACCTGGTGATACTCACTATATTGGCCATTGCGAGGGTTAGTACCACTTCTTAGTGCTTAGGGCTTAAGTTTTTTGCTCCTTATTAGATGTTGGAACACCACAGATAATGGTGCCCCTAGTTCAGTGAAGGTTCTTTGTGGGCTTTTTGGCTCCGGCTCTAGCTCTAGCTTTGATTAGAATATGTCTCGAAAAGAGTTCATAACTTTCTCTTCACTAAAGTCAAGAGTGACCATGGACACTTGGTTTGGGGTGGTGTATTGTTGTAGTTTAGTATGGGGTTTCTTCTAGTGTCGGTTGGTCTGGGTCGATTAGTTTTCCAATGTCAATGATGTCTTGAATTTCATGCTTGAGCCGGATGCAGTTGTCTATATGGTAGCCGGGTGCTTGGTGGATATTGCAATAGGTGTTGGGTTTGTAACCAAGTGCATCGGGGTTAGGTGGGTTTTTAGGGTGGTAGGTTATAGAAGTTGTTATTGATAATTATTTAAATTTAAAAAGATTTAGTTTTAATATTTATCAAATTAAACATCTAATAAATCAAAAAAATTATTATTTTAATTATTGATACTATCTGATTTTTTAGGATTTTCTAAATTCTACTTCTATAAATAGAAAGTTGTGCTTTAGGTTTAGGGTTAGTTATTATTAGTAATTGTTAGAGCTGTAATTAGTAACGGTTAGTAGATTTTAGAGGTAGTAACTAAGAATTCATTTTAGGAAACCTTTTCTCATAGAACGATAATAGGCTTTTCAAAATCCTTTTCACAAACCAAACACCAAAACAAACCTTAAAAACACGGGATTCATATCTAATTTTTTATTTCACCTCCTCATCATCACTAAAGACTCGAGGATTAGCATAATACAAGGACAAATCCAGCATCACTAACATCCTCTACTCCTTTCTTTAATTATATGTTATTAGAAACATGTTAGGATTAATTTTAAATGTTTTATGTTTTTAGATCTAGGGTTCTTAATAATCTAATATGCTTATATAATATTAATGCATGTTGGATTTTGAATATGATAATATATTATTCATTAGGTTTTGAATTTGATGAATCCAATAAGTAGGTCAGCATGTTAGATTTATTTTCCCTTTATGATAATTCATATGTTTGTATGATTAAATCAGATTTCAATGTCACATTATTACTTTTAGGAATCTACCATAAAAACTTTTGTGTTCTATAATTTTATCTTTTTTATTATTTTATATGTTCTGGCTTTGTTTTATTCAATTTTTATGCCTTTCATTTCGTGTTTTTCACATACTAATCATGTATGATGTGTTTTATGCATGTAAATCAACTTCTAGAGGGGGGGAGCTAAAACCTTTGCAAAACCGACCTGAGCAAGGGCCTAGAGCCGATCGGCTCAGTACTAAGCCGATCAGCTCAGTGACATCATCAATCGACTGTTCTTTGGATTTTTGCCCTAATTTCAGACTTTTTGACCTTTTTGGCAACTTTATGTACTTTGTATCCTAGATTAGGTTTTTTTTAAGTGTATTAGTTGTAATAGTTAGATTTACTTTCCTTTTTATTTTATTTTGGATGTATGGCAAATATTTGATTATATGACTATCAATAAAAATAGACATATAGACATAGGCTTTAATATTGGACCTTGGCATGAAAATTGTAGTCCATTAGGTTAATGAGATGGTAAACTGGGCTTAAGTTAAAATTCATATAGACTTAGTAGGCCTTTGCCAAGTTTTTAATTAATTAATGAACACACTTAGAATACGATCACTTAATTGGGCCTTGGCATATAAAAGGTAGTTCATTGTTTACATTCTTGTGCACAATTATCTCGTTTTATGCTAGAATCATCTGTCTTTTGGTTCCTTTCACGTTTCAAGTCATTATCGAAGGACATTGTCAATAATCGAGGGAAATACGCGCAATTATGGACTAGAATCCATCAAATTGAGCAAGGACTAGCATTCTGAGGTTGAGCACGGCGGCCTTGGTGTCTTTGAATTATCAAGCCCCAAAGTGCCATTTTAGCTAGGCACACCGGAAGAGGTTAACGAATCGTGTAGGTTCAAGACGGCCTGGACTCGTCTTCGTCGGCCGACAAGACAGCTTGACCACGGCCGTGCTGAAGGGACTATATAGGCAAAAACGATTTGGTGAATTAGGGTTCGATTATCTAACTTGATTTCCAATATACGAACTTAAATCATTTGTTTCCAGACCTCAATTGTCGACTTTGGGAGATCAATTTCATCAATTGAAAGCAGGATTACACTTGTTTCAACATCAATTTGAAGATCAAGGCAAGATTTGGGAGCATTCAAGAGGCAATTTAGGGTTTGCTATTCTGAATTGGAAAATTAGGTTTTCTCATCCAACCTATTGAAGAAGGGTGTAAATGCCTTTAATTTACTTTTCTAATTTTATTCCTTATTTTTGTTATGCTTATTAGTATGAGTAGCTAAATTGTTGAACCCAATTGGGGTTCCTATGTTGTTGGATTGATCTTAATGTTATGAGATTTTGATTGTCAATTCTCGATTCTTCTTGTAGTTATTATTAATGAGAAGTCACTTTATTCATGAGACGTTGTGAATTATGCAATTTAGATTGCTTTATGCAATTGAGAGATTCGTTTAGTGATCAAAAAATTGAATAGCAAGAACTGGTTAATAATCACTTAGAGATAAAAGTAATTGACTAGCCGGATTAAGAATTAACAAAGCTTAATAGAGGTAGGTTAAACCTTAATGCTAATCGGATAATCGATCGTTAGGAAGAGATTCCAACTTTAGGTTATTAGGTTTAAGAATTCGGTTATCTCAAGAGGGAGACCGAATTCAGTTAAGACTTCGTCCACGGGTAATTGCAATTAATAATCAATTAATCTCTACATTCACTAAAATCCAATTAACTTAGGTCCCCCAGGGTTTGCTTTTCCTTCGAGAGTTTTCCTAAATCCTTTCAGATAATTTGACATTTAATTACTTGTTTGTTCATAATTAATCATAGAACAACACTTCATTGATTTCTTTAGGTTAGATAACATAAGATGCTACAGTAGGTCTAGGTTCACCCTTTCCCGAGAATATGACCTTGATACTCACCATTTGTGCTAGTCTGCATCGATAGCTTCACTACCTTAAATTGTAGCTAGGGGAAGTCTACTTTTTGTGTGAACTAGAACGAACTTGTGTTTTTATTAATTTAGCCATATTTATTTTTCTGTCTTTATTTTGCTTTATTTTATTCTTTCATTATTTTAATTACTTTTGTTTTTCGGTCGCTACATTCCACTTGTAGGTAGTTTATGACTAGGAGCTCAAACTCTGATCTTATAGAGCCTCTATCTGATCCAGAACGATCCCTCAGACTTTTAAGGAAGCGTTTGCAATTAGAAGGGGAGGAGATTGAGGTTGAGGTACCTGTAGATAGACCAGAAGGGATGGAGAATCACAATGGAAATGCCGCAGCAGATGCCAACAAAATGATGTATGAGTTTGCTAGACCATCATTAGATGGGACACAAACGAGTATACTCAGACCGGCGGTGGCAGCTAATAATTTCGAGATAAAGCCAAATGTGATCTAGATGGTACAACAGAGTGTACAGTCTGGGGGGCTGCCAAGCGAGGATCCCAATGCCCATATAGCCAACTTTTTGGAGATATGCGACACTTTCAAGATAAATGGAACTACCGATGATGCCATCCGGCTGAGATTATTTTCATTTTCTTTAAGGGATAGAGTAAAGAGATGGCTGTAGTCTCTTCCACCACACGCTATTACAATCTGGAAATCTTTGGCTGGAAAATTTCTTTACAAGTACTTCCCTCCAGCTAAAATTGCTAAATTGAGAAATGACATTTCTTCTTTTGTGTAGATGGACAATGAGAGCATGTACGACGCCTGGGAGAGGTATAAAGACTTGTTGAGATGCTGTCCACACCACGGTCTACCAGCATGGATGCAGGTTCAGACCTTTTACAACGGTTTGAACCTTGCTACGAGGAAAATGGTGGACGCCGCAGCGGGTGGAGCTTTAAACAGCAAGACGCCGGAGCAGGTGCAGAACCTGATAGAGGAGATGGCTATGAACAACTACCAGTGGCAATCCTCTAGGAGTCGGCTGGTCTAACAAGGAACAGTCAACCAATTAGACTCCACAACAACCTTGGCAGCTCAAGTGGAGCTTCTGACCAAGAAAATAGACTAACTTCAGATGTCGGTTCAAGCAGCCCAAATGAGCTACGAGTTTTGCAGTGGCCCATATTACGGTGCAAACTGTAATGCAGGAGGTATGTTTGCTAGTTCCTCTACTTCATCTAATGTTTCTGCTGACCATGAATAGGTTAATTACATGCGGAATGCACCCGGACAGCAGAACAACCCTTATAGCAGCACATACAATCCTAGGTGGAGAAACCACCATAATTTTAGTTAGCACAACAATAATGCCCAGGGTCCACCAGGTTTTGAGCGCATGAAGAAGCTAGACCATCAGAGCTTCCTCCACCAGCCGAGAAGAAATCCAACTTGGAGGAGCTGATGATGAAGTTTATTATGTCGGCTGAGACAAGGTTCCAGCAGACCGACAATGCTCTTAAAAATCAGCAAGCATCCATTCAGAACTTGGAAAATCAGATTGGGCATATTTCTAAGATGTTGTCCAAAAGGCAACAAGGAGCACTCCTTAGCATCACTTTGCATTCAGATAAGTTAGTTTCAGCTCCTTCTAAGCTTGTTGTTGATGATGCTACTATTGATGTGCAGATCGAGGGGAGCAGTAAGGTTAAGGAACCTGAGAGGCAAAAGTTGCAACCAATCCCAGTCAGGGAGTATCAACCCAAAATTCCTTATCCTGCTAGACTGAAGCAAGTAGAAGCACAAGAGCAGTTCAGTAAGCTTTTACATATTTTTAGACAACTACATATTAACTTGCCTTTTGTTGATGTATTGAAGCAAATGCTGAAGTATGCCAAATTCTTGAAGGACATACTTAGCAACAAAAGCAAGCTAGAAGAGGTAGCATTTGTAAGGCTCAATGAAGAGTGCTCAACAGTGTTTCAGAGTGATTTACTAGAGAAACGTCACGATCCAGGGAGTTTTACTATTCCTTGCACTTTGGGTAACTTGTGTGTTGATGAGGCATTAGCTGATTTAAGCGCTTGCATAAATATAATGCCCACCAGTATGTTTAATGAGCTAGGTTTAGGGGAAGCAAAACCCACTAGGATGTGTATTCAATTAGTTGATTATTCTGTGAAGCTTTCTAGGGAGATTGTAGAGAATGTGCTAATCAAGGTAGATAAATTTATATTTCCTGTGGACTTTATGGTAATGGATATGGATAATAAGCATGGTGTGCCTTTGATTTTAGGGAGACCTTTCCTTGCCACAGCTAGAGCCAAAATAGATGTATTCGAGGGAAATTTAGAGCTTAATGTAGGGGATGACTGTGTTACTTTCAATTTACCCCCATTCGAGAGTCCTCCCGCCAATCAGGTTCACACCATTTGTGCTATTAATGAGATTGGTTTTGCATGTGATAAACCACCACAGGATATACTAATAGATTCTGCTCTGCATGCTTCTTTGCATGTTGATGTGTGTCACTCTTTTAAAGAAAATAACTTGCATCAACTTGAAACCTCGCGTTATGATGCACCCAAGAAGGGTAGTTGCAAGTTTGTTTATGATAAGTCATCTAAACAGGATTGGAAATGGATGACTGGACATCCCAACTCGGCATGGAGAGCACCTCCTTGGCCACCTACTGCGCCCATTGGACCGCCTCCTTGCGGTTATATGCCTCAGGCCCCAGCTTACAATGCGCCCACCTTCTCAATTTGCCAACGGGTCACGGATGCTGCTGCAGAGTCCACCTAAGGACTCGACCAAAAAGAAGCGCTTTTTGGGAGGCACCCCAAAACTTTAATTTTATGCTTTTATTAACATTTTTGTTTTATCAGTTGTTGCATGCTTGATGGTAGTTAGAACACTTACTTAATAAGTAAACATAGTTGTATGAATCTAGGGTTTGACTAATTTAAGTCGGAATTTTAGTAACTGGTCAAGACGGACTTCCCCGTTTGATTTATTTACTCGATTTGCGGCCTAAATGTATGCGTATATGTGTCAAATGCAGGTAGGGAGTTCGGCGACTGGAGATGGCGAAGGAAAGCCCAAAATCAACCCTTTCACCACGATTTCCATAGCCATCACGGGCCATCATGGCAAGAACACTGGTCGCTTTGGTCAAGACGCCTGCGTCCCCAACCATGCCAAATGGTGCATCATTGAAGCTTAAGGGCTCAGCACGGGCCGAGTCCTGGTCGTGCTGATCAGCATGGCCTTGCCTTAACCCGTGCTGACCCCCATGCCTATAAAAAGGGGAGCTTTCAAAAAATTTACTACCCCCTTTCTAAGCTCCAAGGTGTTGTTTTCTTCCATTTCTCTCATCCTTCCTACCTTTCTCAGCAATTCCAAGTAAGTCTCTTCACTTTTTGCTTTTATTTGTTTTAATTTGGTTTTTCTTTTATGCATATACTTTATTTAGGACGTGCTAGTATGTTTTGGTAGTTTTACGTTATTACACTGCTTCAATATGACCTCAGTTAGATTTAATTTATATTAGTTGTTATGTTTGCTGTGAATTCGATTATGAAATGGTAAGTGTGGGGTTGGGCGGCAATAAAGTTTGTCTATGGCATTTTATTATGAAGAATTGTTAGCATAGAGTTGCATTAGTTGGTGCATGATAAAGTAGGTTGGAATGTATGTGTTAATTGGTTTATGCAGGAGATTAAGGCTTTAGTCTTTTGTTAAGTCTAAAGTTTTCTGTTAGTCAAATTATAGTCGTTATGCTATTTAATTTTTGATAGAATTTCTGATTAACTTGATTTCTTATTCGAATAACTAATGATTCATTGCATTAGGTAATATGACGGACCGCGATCAATCCTGAAGAAAGCAACCGAAACGCGTCGCTACCAGCAAGCGATCGCGTGGCGAAGGAACATCTTCCTCCACTTCACCAGCACCAGCACCAGCACCAAAACTAGCACCAACACCAGCACCTCCACCTCCACCGCAATAGCAACTAGTCCGAGCCCAAAGAGCACCAGCTCCGAATCCACCTGCACCTGGTCGTCATCCACTATGGACATTCCCTAATGCAGATAACGAAAGTCGATTCTAAGTCATGAGATGGAAGCAAGTGATGGAGGGTCGTTGCATCGACTTCGTATCCCTGGAAAGAGTGGGATTGGTTCAGGATGTGCACACTCTGTTCGAGACTTTACCATATGCGCGATTCTTCGACATCATTGAGCCAACCTACCGTAAGCTTACGATTGAGTTCCTCAGCACCTTCTTCCTGCAACAACAGATCACAAACTGGCATCAGCCTGATGCAGTTTATTTCAGACTTGGGGGAAGGGAGTTCTCAATGTCAGTCCCACAATTCGGCATGCATTTGGGATTATGGACTGAATAAGAGATCTCGAGGGAGGAGTATCAGGGATGTCTCTACATCAACCCAATATCATACGACACCATGTGGGACTCATTGGTACTTAGGCGAGAATCATACTACCCAAGTAGGTTTAAGGCGTCTAGCCTTCCGGATCATCTCCGCTATCTCCATACCCTATTAGCTTACACCATTAAAGGCAGATGAGATAGTTTTGGAGTGGTAACACAGACTGATGTCTTCATTCTCTGGGCTATGCAACCTTAAAAGAAGCTTGACTTAGGATATTTGTTAGCTCGACAAATCCGTTCATTTATAGTAGATGCCCAGAAGAAGATGCATTATTGTTTTGGCCCGTATATGACTAGGTTAGCTAAGAGACTGGATGTATTGGATGATTGTCTGTCAGAGCTTTCAAAGATTGGTGACATAACACCACTAGGGGTCAGACAAATGATCAACATGCAGATGATCATGGCTACTAGACATCCACATGGTATAAAATAGGCTTGTGAACACAATAGTCAAGGAGGCTAGAGAGGCAGCAGCTAGAGGAGCCCAAGATCCATCGGTTGGGATCCCGAATGTTAGGATTCCTAACCCAGCTAGAGTGTTTATGCCTACATATGGAGCCTCATCCTCTTATTCTGCAAGGACATCGAGTGCTCAGATTAGTGCTTTGGCTAACCGACTAGATCGAGTCTGCGATGTATAGCAGCAGCACTATACTCAGTTTGGGTAGTTTCAAGAGGAGACTAGGGCACAGTTTGGCGGTTTGAATAGTATGCTTCAGCAGCTTATGAGAGGGTTGGAGAGGCAGACCACCTAGACAGATTTAATAGTGGAACAGATGAAAAAAGATGATAGACCCTAGAGCATAAAATCAGCGGTTCATCGATGATATGGAGTTCGATCTGGCAGGATGCTTCACGGATCCTGAGCCACCACTGCCCCTCCTTCAGCAACTTTCCCTACTCCTCATCATCCAGCAGATCCAACCACTGAGGATACACCATCAGTAGACTCCCAACAGGTGAAACAAGAACTTGTGCTACTTTTCTTTTTCCTTTTTCTTTTTATTTTCTTTCCTATATTTTATTTTATTTTGTTTTCTTATCTTTTTGCATGCTTAATTTTATGTTATTTCCTTTCATGTTAATTTATTTTAGTAAAACACTATGCTTTCCCATTTTGAAATGAACATTAAGTATGATCTTCAAGATCTATGATGTGCTAATTATATGCTATACCCAGTTTTAATTTTTCTAAGACTGTGGACAGTGTTATACTCAAGTGTGGGGTAGGTATCCCTTAATTGTTTAAAAGCAATGATAATGGACCATTGTTTAAAAGCAATGATAATGGACCATTCTTAGGATGTTAGGACCTAGGGTTTGCATGACATTCAAGTTTAGTTTATTCTTTTGTAATTAATGACTTAATTCACACACTAGTACTTGATTATCTCTCTTTATCTTCTGTTCTTGAAAACATTTTCATTGTATTCAACATGTCAATTTGGCCGGGTTAAATCGGTGTTACTTGAGTTCCTTGCGAATTTACAACCTTTGACTGTAAACTTTGATTATGTCAACCTCGTATTGAATTTATGTGATGATTCAATTGATAAGTTTGGGAAGCAATTGCAAATTTTAGCCACTTCGAACGTGAGTTTTTGAACCAAAAAAAATTGAGCATCCATTGCATATTATGCTCATGAATTTTCTTATTTGAGTGTGCGTTGTACTTACTTTCGTTTCTAGAACTTGCTCTATAATGCTTGTTGCGGTTACATGAATTTTTGAATACCATTAGATGATTTGGGCAACTTAGGATTTCACCACATCTGGCAAAAAGCCTACCCTCTGTTTCCATTAGTCAGCCAGTTTGAGTCGTAACCTTTTCTTTATAATTTACACCTAATCACTACGCATACACCATTGTTTACATTTGTTTTTCCTTTCACCCTGTATACTGAGTAATTATGTGTTATTTTTCTTCATTTATGGAATCATAGTGCCTAACATTGTTTTTAATTCACTTAATCTTTTCAGTCATTCTTTGATGCTCCTTTCAATCCAAAATTGGATATTTATTCTTATTGTTTATGTCAATAACCATAGCAGCCCCTACATAAGCTGCTATAATATATACACATAGTATACATCAAAAAAAAAAAAAAAGAAAGAAAAAAAAATTATTACTTGCTTCTTAGCTTTTAGCTCTTATGAATCTAACTCTTGTGAGCATCCTTTACTTCAAATAGGCTTAGTGAATACTTTTATTGTTTAGCACTCAGTTCTTGAAGCATTCAATTCAATTAAGTGCATAATTTTTCAGTATACTTTACACTTCTATCCAAATATTCGTACCTTTACCTCAGCCTCATTACAACCCTTGAAAAGACCCTTTGATTTTGGTATTCAATTATTTCGCGGTAGCGAATATAAGATTTATGAGCAAGCTTATGGTAAACAGGTTTTGTGCAGTTGCATTGAGGGAATTTCCTTATTTACTTGTAAACACGGTGAGTGATTTGAGAGATTCCTGTGAGGCAATGGTTCTTAGTCTTTAATGCTGATTTGTTATGTAAGTTGTGTTTCGAGATGATATCATTATAGTTCTTTCTTAAAGGTGTATAACTTGTTAGTTACTTGAGTTTCATTCTTTATATGTTGAATAGGGTTAAGTTGTGAACTTTAGCATAGATTCTGAGGGGTGATTATTGCTTGTGCATGTATTGAGTTATTGATTGCTTGAGGACAAGCAAAAGCTTAAGTGTGGGGTGATTTCAGAGGCATCATATTATACATATTTATATGCCCAATTGTTTACATTCTTGTGCATAATTATATCGTTTTATACTAGAATCACCTGTCTTTTGGTTCCTTTCACGTTTCAGGTCATTATCGAAGGACATTGTCAATAATCGAGGGAAATACGCACAATTACGGACCAGAATCCATCAAATTGAGCAAGGACTAGCATTCCGAGGTTGAGCACGACCTGGACTCCGGCCGTGCTAAATTGTCAAAAAGCTGCCCCCAAGAGTGCCATTTTGGCATGGTTTCTGTAGCCACCACGGCCCGTGGTGGCTCAAGACGGCCAGGCACTACCGGAAGAGGTCAATAGAATCGAATGTGTAGGTTCAAGACGGCTTGACTCATTGCTAATCAAAGACGAGAGCTTGGCTTGGCCGTCTTGAAGGGACTATATAGGCAAAAATGATTTGGTGAATTAGGGTTCGATTTTTTGACTTGATTTCCAATATACGAGCTTAAATAATTTGTTTCCAGACTTGAATTGTCGACTTTGGGAGATCAATTTCATTAATTGAAGGAAGGATTACACTTGTTTCAACATCAATTTGAAGATCAAGGCAAGATTTGGGAGCATTCAAGAGGCAATTTTGGGGTTTGCTATTCTGAATTAGAAAATTAGGGTTTCTCATCCAACTTATTTAAGAAGGGTGTATATGCCTTTAATCTACTTTTCTGATTTTATTCCTTATTTTGTGATGCTTATTAGTATGAGTAGCTAAATTATTGAACCCAATTGGGGTTCCTATGTTGTTGGATTGATCTTAATGTTATGAGATTTTGATTGTCAATTCTTGATTCTTCTTGCTTTTATTATTAATGAGAAGTCACTTTATTCATGAGACGTAAATTGTGGAATTTAGATTGCTTTATGTAATTGAGAGATTCGTTTAGTAATTGGAAAATTGAATAGCAAGAACTGGTTAATAATCACTTAGAAATAAGTGTAATTGACTAGTCGGATTAACAATTAACAAAGCTTAACAGAGACGGGTTAAACTTTAATGCTAATCGGATAATCGATTGTTAGAAAGAGATTCCAACTTTAGGTTATTAGGTTTAGGAATTCGGTTATCTAGATAGGGAGACCGAATTCAGTTAAGACTTTGTCCACGGGTAATTGCAATTGATAATCAATTTAATCTCTACCTTCACTAAAATCCAATTAACTTAGGTCCCCTAGGGTTTGCTTTTCCTTCGAGAATTTTCCTAAATCCTTTCAGATAATTTGATATTTAATTACTTGTTTGTTCATAATTAATCATAGAACAACACTTCATTGATTTCTTTAGGTTAGATAACATAAGACACTACAGTAGGTCTAGGTTCACCTTTTTCCGAAAATACGACCTTGATACTTATCATTTGTGCTAGTCTGCATCAATAGGTTCACTGCCTTAGATTATAGCTACGTAAATAGCCTATTAGTAAGTTAATTTGAAATTTGACCCGAAATTTAAGGCAATTGAAACTAGACTATATCTGAAACCTATTCGTCTCGACCCGTAATTATCTAAAATCAAAAAAAATATGGCTGAAAAGATCTGAAACATACCCAACTTAAAACTGGTACAACTTGAATTTGAGAGTAGTAGTAAATCCTAAAGTTATTCAAATTCAAAATTATTCAAATTTAAAATAATCCAAATATGAAATAGTTAATTCTAAAAAATTTTAAAATCTGTTTCAAATACTATATTAAATATTTTTAGCAGATTTAAACATTTAATTAAAATAATAGTTTAGATAGCCAGCTAGAAAAAACTCAAAAGTTAAAATACTAAATTTGTAATTTTTCTAATTTTTCTTTCAATTTTATATTTTCTTTCCGAAATGTTTCTTTTCGTTTTGTTCTAAAAATAAGAAAAAGATTATTAGTAGATATCAAAAGGTAGTGGTGGTGGTGTGCTGTGGTGGTGGTGGTGGCGGTGGTGTTGGTGCTGGATAATCCAAAGAGAGGACCCATTTAATCGAAATGTATGCAGAGCCCATTAAGCCATTTAATGCATGTTAACGGCTAAAGTCAGAAACTGAATCAATGCCTTCTCTCTCTCTCTTTCTGATGGTCCCGTCTTCTTCTTCTTCTTCTTCTTCCCTCTTCATAACACAAAGCCACATAACTATCCCTTGAATTTCTTATAGAAAACCCTTTCTAAATTAATAATATCTCTCTTTGCTTTTACACTTTTTAAATTTTTTTAATCAAACAGCCGGCATTATCAAAATCATTTCTCACTTTCAATCATCAGATCCGATTCTTTAATGGGTCCCTCCATTTTTTATTCTGATTTTACCTTTGCAAATTTCATATAGAAACGGACGATAAGCTACCTCATATCAATCAACAACCGGTACTCTTTTTTTCCTTCTGTTTATTTTTATTTTGTTGGGTTCTTCTTTCTGTTTTACCTTAATACAATTTGATGAATTTAGTGTTCTTAATTTTATTAAAATTCCCATTTTTTTTTTTTCAAATCTTTCTGGTTAAGATTTGCATGATCTGATTGATTTTATTATGTTTTAACATGGACCGAACAGCCTCTTTTCAAATCTTTATTAAGAGAGCAAAATCTTACTGTGGAGTTGTATCAGTATGCAGTGATTAAAAGGGTTTGTGTGTAAATTCAGTTTAGTTTAATTGAAATTGCGTTTTGCTGACTGGAAGCCTCACTTTGCACCGAAATGTTGACATTTTTTGTTTCTGCACCTTGTGAGGTCAACTTTTTTTTTTTTCCTCCTTTTTAACAGTGAAATATTAGCTTGATTTGGTTCATGTTGTAACAACAAACAAACATAATGATTATAGTGGTTTTAAGGTTTGTTGGAACAAAGTTATCTTTTCTTGTTCTTTGATACAACTTGGTGACATATTAAAAAGAAAAGTCAATTTTCTTTTTGACTCTTTTGATAACTTGTTGCTGATGTGTAGGGCATTGTCCGTGGTTTGTCTAGAAGTTTTCTTGCTTTTGCTCTTTCTCTTTTAATATAATCCAGGTTGTGTATGGAGTTTATTAGGCATGTCTTGTCTCATTGGTTCCGAATCTTGCTTTTGAAAATGAATATCAATTTACTCGGATCAGGGGTGTTTTAAAAGATTGAAATGCATAGGTTTATGCCCTTTTTTTGTCGATGCGAATAGTCGGAGTTGATTGATTTTGTGACTGATAGTTTATAAATAAGAACTAATAATTATAATAAGGTTATGGGTTGGTGGTTGAGTGGAGAACCTTAGAGTACAAACTAGTAGAAAAATAGTATTAGAGAAGCATGTTAAGATCTCTTGAGAGGGAGAACTAGATCAACTAATATCATTAGAGAAGCAAGTAGAAGGTTGAGGTACATGTTTTTACTAACAATCATGAATAGACACGGGTTTGAATTTATGTATGTGGCTGATGTCTAGGATCTGCACTGTAGATAATGGAATTCTATGGAAATTTATATATTTTTCATTTATGATTGCTGTGATGTAGGTTCTTAGTAAGGGTTTTCAGTGCCTTTATTGTGTAGGAAGATCATCTTATGCTGTTGTTATTTTCAATAAGGATTGATCCATTGTCCTGGATTCGCAGAGATATTAGCTGCATCAATCAGGATAGGAGGTGAAGTACGAAAGTGAGAAGAGTCCTGTTAGTGGAGAGACAAAAAGGATTGAGAGGTTGAAAGGTGTTCAGGCATGTAGAAGGATCAAATGTGCCAACTTATGCAATATTTATGCATAGGAAAAATTAAGGATACTTTCTTGCATTAAAAGTTCTGAACTTCTGAATGTAAGTACACTTGATGACTACTCCATTTATAATCTATCCAACATAGAAGTAGCTACTAATTGATATGCATGAAAAGTGACTTTTGTCCTGCTAACTCATAATTAACATCATTTAACTTGTCCTGTAGTTTCATGGATCCTGATGCTTTCTTGACATTGCAGGGACCGTAATCCTTATGCTGAAGGGCCTTTATAGAATCTAAATAGAAAAAGCAAAGTACAGAGTGCCTGGAAGCAGAGGGTTCTAGTGGAAGTTTCTATTCTTTCATTGTTTCCCAATTTAAGAGGATAGGTATCTCCTGGATTAGCTGTTTTCTTTCATACCTTCCCCCCCTATCAAGTTTCCTTTTCATTTTCCCCCTGAATCTTGGATATCCCCATTTCATTTCCTCATCCTTATTAAGGAAACGTTAATACTTTTTCAGTAAATACTTAAGCCTCCTCGGAAAAAGGGTCAGTCATGGTTAACATCCTTTAATTGAGCGACAATTTGTTGAGGGGTGGAACATGGATGTTTATTCTGAGGAGGAAAAAACTGAGGATTACCTCTTTAAAATTGTTTTAATTGGCGATTCAGCTGTTGGCAAATCAAATTTGCTTGCTAGGTTTGCTAGAGATGAATTTTATCCCAATTCAAAATCAACTATAGGAGTAGAGTTTCAAACCCAAAAGATGGATATTAATGGCAAGGAAGTTAAAGCACAGATATGGGACACAGCAGGTCAAGAGCGGTTTAGGGCTGTTACCTCTGCATACTACAGAGGTGCGGTAGGAGCTCTCCTGGTCTATGACATAAGTAGGCGCCAGACGTTCGACAGTGTTGGCAAATGGCTTAATGAGCTTCACAGTAAGATTGATTACAGTATTTCTGAATACATGGATTGTTTTACTTCTTTTATCTTTTTTGATTCTGTTTTTTGTTGTGTGATCCTTGCAATGAAGATTCATAAATGCTACTATAGTTCAATCTGTGATTGATATGCAATAAATTGAATCTTAATAGAACTTCTTTGCACTAACAAGTTAATTATACACAAAGCAATTGGTGAATCAGATATGAAATTACCCTGTTTTGGTGAACAAGCTGCTGTAGAAGCAGGGAGATTACTCGGTATCTGCTTGAGTTCCTTGCTTAGTGTTTTATAGTTGACAATAAGAAATTTTGTAGTGTAATTTTATGTCTGAATGCGTGCTAGCAGTCATCTTAGAAATGATTTTTGCCTAAAGAAGCCTTTCAATGTTTTGGAACATTGATAATGAGAATAAATCTATTGATAATGTTTCGAATTTACATTATTCAGAATAAATTGCCGCAACAATATTCATTATAGAATGATGTTGCTAATGCATGATAACAGCCCCTTATGCTGTTGAAATTGAGATTGCATTGTTACTAGAGTAGCATTATTTGCTAGATGCCTTCCTGCACCCTGCAGAGATGGCACTTTTCCATATTAGTCTTGGACCTGGTGGTTGTTGTTTGCTTGCTATTTTCTCTGGAGTAATTCTGGGGATAGTTGCCATAGTAATTTATCCCATATGGAATTGATTTTTTTGTACATGGCAGATTACCAAAAGCATCCACATGGGCAACCATAGAATTGTAGCCACAGTTGCCCACTTACTAGCTCAAGGACGTGTTCCTTTTAATTGATGGGTTTGTCAATGTACCTGATGCTTGGGGCCTGCTAGTACTAGAGTTACTTTTTTATTTGTCCATCCCAAGTACAATGAACGCAAGATTGATTTTTGTCCTTTTGTGATTGGACAGCTCATTCTGACATGAACGTAGTAACAATACTTGTTGGCAACAAGTCCGATTTGAAGGATGCCAGAGAGGTATCCACAGCCGAAGGGAAGGCTCTGGCAGAGACACAGGATTTATTTTTCATGGAAACTTCAGCTCTTGATTCCTCCAACGTCACTGCTGCCTTTCAGACAGTTGTTAGAGAGATTTACAATATATTAAGCCGGAAAGTAATGTCTAATGAATTCAACAAACAGGATGCTCCCTTGATGGGAAATGGTAAGACGGTGGTTTTACAAGGAGATGGGAGCCAAGAAGCCATTGCAGAGCCTAGAAATGGAGGAGGATGTTGTTAATCTTAAAGCTTAAAGCCAGATGACCCCATAAGCTCAGGTTAAATATTTTGTATTACTTGTTGTACTGGTCTTTATTTGCTCCTGATGTCACCCATGTTTATTCTTCTCCCCCTCCATTGGCCATTTTCCTGATTCAATTGAAAAATTTCTTTAGCAGCATTCATCTTGTTCTGATTTCTGATGGCTAAAGAGAGTGTAAATGACTGGAAGGAGCGAGTAAAAATTATTACAGTAGTTGACCACTAATTAGTGTTACAAAGGCATTGTCTTATTTCCTGCTGTAGATTTTCCTATAAATGGTTGACTTGGATGAACCGGAAATTGCTCAGTTACTACCTTGTTTTTGTTTTGGCTGCTGAATTTCTATTGTTGAAGTCATTTGACATGTTCATAACAATCAAATAGGTACCTAATTGGGGTAATTACTATATATCTCCTATATTCTCTCATATTTATATATTTTTTCATTTTCTTATGTTGTAATTTTGCACTGAAAGGTCCTTCTACTAGAATTTCTGTTAGACAATATTTACGGCTTGATTTTTTGCCTCTTATTTTTTGTTTGTTGCATTAAAATCTCCATGCATTTCGAAAGTCAATGCAACTAGGACTAAATTATTTGTTTATTGTACTAAAATCTCTTTTTATTTTGTAATTCAATGCAATTAGGACTAAATTGGTAGAAAACATATTCGTTTTCAAATTGTTGTATCATTACAATTATAGTGTCTGACAAAAGTAATAAGAAAAAAATAGTAATCTTATTCTTGATAATTTTAAGTAACATTATATGAATTCTTAATATATTGCTAAATATAAGTGCTTTTAAAATTTTAAATTTTGTTAAGACTAAATTATGCTTAAAACACAAGCAAGTAAAAAAATATTAATCAATTATTTTTATTAGATATTAATATTTATTTTTTTGTTAAAAATAAAATCTTACCTTAATTGTATAAAGAAATATTTAGAATGACTATGATAATAATAATACATAAAATGATTAAGTTGGATTTTTTTTATCAAACTGTCCAGACTTTAGATAAAAAAAATTTAATAGTTAGCTTTTTTAAAAGGCTAGAGGATTTTAGTGTAATAAATAATATATGTAATGGACAATTTGTATATTAGATAAAAAATTAAAATATAAAATATTTAATTCAATCTATTTAATGGTTATTTAATTAAAATTCTAGCAAGACTTTGTAGAATAAATTTGCAACATAAAAAGATGAAAAAAAATTTAATCTTTTAAATATTAAGGGTAATTAATATAATATAAGAAATATTGAGGAATTTAAATAATACAGGAGCGATGTAATCCTGAGCGAACTTGCTAAATAAATCACAATAGAAAAAGTAGTTCTTGCAGAGAGTTGTGTCAGCCAGATCTGCAATGATGATGTCGTCACTGAGGAGGGCATAATCTCGAAATGTTTTGTTTTGATCTATGAGATGGGTCTATTATTTCGATGCAAATAAAAAGATGAAAGGATTTAATTTTTAATTATTAAAGGTAATTAATATAATATGAGAAATACCAGGGATAAATAGTAATTATCCCTAATGAATTCAAGCTCTTCCTATGAAGATTGTGGTGTGGTCTTAATATTATGATATAAATATTATTTATTTTTTGAGATTTGGTCAAATATATAAGTTATTTTTGTATTTTTTTATTACATTGATATTTTTTTGAAGTTTAATAAAACTAACTACTATCTTTTCCGTGTTAGTTAAATGACTAGATTGGTAATTTAAGATTATAAATTGATCTTTAAATTTATTATTAAGTATTAAACTCATTCAAAATTAATTTTATTATCAAATTAGAGTATTTTTTAGCACAAATTAGTTTAAAGTATAATTAAAATAATCAATTAATATTCTTTTTCTTACTCTAATTTTTTATTTTTAATACAATCTTTTTCAAAAAAATTTAAATATTTTAAAACTACTCACATTTACCACAATATTATTAAATTGTTGTATAATTTAATTTTAGTTATTGATATAAAATAAATATTTTTAGTTAAAAATGTTATTCTATTATTTTTATTTTATTTATACATTATAGTTAAATTATATTAAAAGTAAAAAAATTAAATCAATTATTATGTTTTAAATCTCGTAAAATAAACTAGAGAATAATTAGCTTCACAAAATAAATATTGAGTTGACAAATCAGTCAATGAAAAAAAATTAAGATGATGTTATAAGTTAAAAATAAAGCTTTTGTCAACTATTCAAAATGATATTAATACGAGTAAAATTTTTATTTTTAATATAATTTAATTTTGTGTCTAATAAAAATAATAATTTTTAATCATTTATTTTATTTAAAATTTTAAAAATAAACTATATCATAATTTAAATACAAAAAATGAATGTTTTTAATATGTTTAAATTTTCTAGGATTAGATTAAAGCTAAAAACTAAAAAATATAAGCAAGTAAAAAATATTAAATTTATTTTTTTAATTAAACATTAAAACTAACTTATGTTAAAAATAAAATTTTATTCTAATCTGATAATAAAATTAACTTTGGATGAGTTTGATACTTGATAATAAATTTAAGGATCAAATTGTAATCTTAAATTACCAGTTTAATCTTTCAACTAATATGGAAAGAGTAATAGTTAATTTTATTAAGACTTAAGAGGATTTTGATGAAATAAAAAAAATTATAGAGATCAACATATATATTAGACCAAACCTTAGAAGGTAATAATATTTAACCTCAATATTATTGTGCAAGCAATAAGGTGATAATATGCAATGAAAAGAAGCCATCATGCTGCCATTTATAACGTGCAAAATGCATTATAAATTTTCTAAATTTTATTTTATTAAGTCTCTTAATCTTTATTTTGTTGTAGGTAACAGGTATAAAGAAGTTTTTTATTAAGCCTCTTAATCTTTATTCTGTCGTAAGTAAAAGGTACAAAGAAGTTCTAAATTATTAAAGTGCAATTAAATCTTTAAATCTTAAAGTAGTTTAATTGCACTCATAAAGTTTTAAAAATAGAATAATTATATTCTTGAAATTAATTCTGTCTATTTTATCGCATAATAATATGAAATATAATTACTTTTTTTAATTTATATTTTTACATGTGATGAAATATTAACTATGTCTTTAACAGATCAAAGCCATAAAATGGTAACCTTTTCAAAAAAAAAAAAAAATCAACACTATTATTATTAGTTTAAAAAGTAAAATATAATAAAACAGACGTAGTTAGCTTTAAAGATATAAATATTTTAAATTTTAAGTTTTAAAAATATAATTAAACTTCCAAAAGTTTAAAAGCTTGTTTGTTGTTTTTGCCTTTATTTTATAAAATCTGTATACCTTATTCTTGCTTTTATTAAGAATTACAGAGTCTATAATAAAAATAAAAAATAAAAATATAAGGATTTAATAAAATAAATAAAAATTTCATGAAAATATATAAAAAGTTTTTAATCTAGTAAAAAGATTATATATACTAGGGTTCAATAAATAAAATAATAATTTAAAAATTTAATAAAATAATTGTCTTTATAATATCTAATCGATACAACCTAACTATATATTAAAACAAATGAATTTTGGCTATTTCAAAGATATATTAACTTGTTTCTTTAATAATATCTAAATATTTTTTTTATTTATATATAGATTCATTCAATATAGTCATGTGTATTGCGTATAATATTTTTAATAGAGAATAACATATCTATTAAATTAAAGTAAAAATTTAAAATATTTAAATAGTTATATAATAGAACTAAAGTATGCTTAAATTGGAAAATAACATGTTACCCATGACTCTTTCTATTATATTAAATAGAGGTGGGAGTTGAATGGGCCAACTTAAGTTCATGTCAAATGAGAGAACCATGTATTTATTTATTTATTTATTTTTATTTCCAACTAGAGTTTGACTTCTCTGTCTTTACTCTTTTTTTGGTTAATTATTTTAAAGTTTTCAAGTTTTGTCGTATCACATTAATAATATTTTTAATAATTAATTATAATATTTCTGTCTTTAAACTCCATTATAATACTTAAGGTATACTTTGGATTAGGCTTCGAGATCGAGTGATCATAAGGTAAGAGAGTGTAACATGTGTTGGCTGAAGCAATAGTTGATATGGTTATAAAACCTTAAGTTGTGTCGTTATGGATGCTCAGATTCGAGAACAAATGTTGCAATAGATGAGTCTTATGTTGGTATTGGGATATCGAAGTTTGAATTTGTGTCATGTTGCAGCATTAAACTAACGTCAAAAGAGTTGGCGAGCGACGATATGATTGTGAGTCAGTTTTATGAATAACTACTGGTGGTAAGGGGCTTTAACATGGTGGCATAGTACTTTCTGAAACAAGACTCGGAGAAGAAGTGAAATTAATATGTGATAACCAAGAATGAAATATGCTAATGTCATATGGTTCAACAGGGGTATCAACAGATTTATGTTCAAACTTATATAGATATGAAATATGCTAATACTCCATAACTTATAAAAAGCAGCTTGTCTAAATACAAAAGTATTTTTTCTTATAGGATGAAAATACTTGTATCCCTTATACTTATCAATATACGCTATAAAAATGTATGGGATCGAATTTGTTACGTCATGTGTCCCAAATGTAAGGGAAACATTTTAAACTAAACACACCGAGTGAGGAATATAAAGAATAAGTGTTGTGCATAGTAGCATATGGAGTATTAAAGTTAATGCAAATGAAGGTAATCTATTAATAAGATAAAACAATAATAGAAAAAACTTTAACTCATATAAATAAAAGTACACCACAATAACACAATATAGCCATACCTAGTTCTCATGTTACTCTCTGTCTCTTTTCAACCATACCTATTTACTTAGCAGTGTATGGGCAATATATTTGATGAACAATTCTTGTAGATAAAGAATGAGTTGATAGTTTTGAATTGATTAACTCTCTTCTTTCATAAAAATAAAATATTTTAAGTTGTTTATTGAATTGTTTTGGCTACAAATTGTTTAAATGTAAGAAAGACATCAAAAAAATCAAATTTGTGTTTTAATAGAAATAATTAACAAAGCATGCATTTCCAATAGATAAACTGGAGCTGGTCTCCATAAATCACAATGAATTTTTTTAAAACAACTAGCATTAGAATATCCATAACAACTAAAAAGTAAATTGCTAAGTTTTCCTAACTAACAACTATCATGTAGCCGTTCAATTTTTGTTGATCCTAAAACAATAATCAGCCTTTATTTTTTTAACAATTGCAAAACAGAAGATTAAGGATGTCTTAATCATTGATGCTAAACTTTAGTAACTTAAGAGTTAAAATGACAAGAAAAATGTAGCTCCATTGAATTGGTGAATATAAAGATCATCCTTTGCGCTTCCCTGTTATTACTGGTTGACCTATCTCCCGTTCCTTAATACAAAAATCAACATTAGTGAATTCACAATTACAAGATATTGAGTAGTTAATTGGCTTACAAAAAGTAAATTTTTATTAAATCAGGCACAAGTAAACACATCATGAATTGGTAGAGGAGAATCATCAACAATAAGAATTGAATCAGTTCCATAATTTTTACAAATACATGATAGCATACATGACTTACCTAGTAATTGGTAGAGAAAAACTATCACCAATAAGTGTGATTGTATATATAATTTATGTAATATTATTGTATTTATCCCACAGCATCACCCAAGTGATCTTTCTAGTAAGAAATAAAGGGGGTTACCACTGCTAGTATGAATGTCATGTTATAAACTTATTAGAATTTTAAGGCTAGAGATCCCTAAAGCACAATCTAGATATATAGTTGATTAACTTATCACAAATCTTAGTCTCACTTCTCACTATATAAATTGTAGATTATAGTAAGTTAAATTCACATAGATATAATAATATTCTTCATGTTGATTATACTTAGGCTTCAAATTCTGTAACTGAAGTCAGAGAGTAATAAGCCAAATTAGATATGCAAACCAACTATTTTTAGTGCAATTGCTTTGTAACATATTTGCTTAGCTGAAATACTAATTGCAAAGTCTTCAGAATTTTTAATATCCTTTTATGTTGCTTTAGCGTCACCAATTATATAGAAAAATTTCTAATCCTATTTAATCTCAAGTTGTATGGACTATTTAATATACTTCGTGTCTTTAATATATGATATTATTTATGACTATTGCATTTATAATTTCAATCACAAATAATATTATGTATAACCAATATTATCATATCACTTTATAAATAATGACACATACTATAATATAATTAAATAATCTATAATATGCATTGTGAACTAAGTTAATTTAAGTATCTTTTAACATTACATAATTTTATAAAATAGGTCAAAGTATTGTTACATTTGTAATTATACAATAACTATAAATATTTCTTAAAGAAGTGTCACTTAAGAGAAATAGAATAGATATGGAAATAAAAGGGTTATTTGCCAAAAAATATGACATTTTCTACTTTTTGCAATTTTCACATGCACTATAAAAAAATGGTATAAGTGGTAGCTAAAATGCTAGTAGCTAAATAAAATAGTGACCGAAAATTAATATGATTACAAAAAATAGCGACAATATTTATAATCTCTAAATATGGACAATATGTTATGGTCACTATTTGGTCTCAATGTGGTCGCTAGATGGAATCAATCGGGGTCCAAAAAGAGACAAGTGAAAACCATTTAGCAACCACATCATCTATTAGCTAAAATTAGAAACCACCACATGTGGTAGCTAAATTAATTTTTGATTTTATTTTAAGAGTTAATTTTTTGTTGATATTTATATAATCTATACAAATTTTAAATATTATTAATCTACTTATAATTTATTTTGGCATTACCATTATAATTAATTTTGGCATATTATTATAATTATTTGTCTATTTTAAAAAATTAAATATAAAAATTAAAATTAATAAACAATAAAAATTTATTTCATTAAAAAATAATGATATACAATTACATCCAAATCAAATATACATAATTGTAATATTACATCATTTTATTCAAAAAAATATAAATTTCTAGGAATTTATCTCTTCTCATTCATTTGATATTTGTCCAAAAAATAAAGTAGTTTATAGACCACCTATAAAATATAAAAACAAAATGTTATATTTGAGTTCAAGATTGAAATTGTCAATATTGTTCAATGTTACCGAACCCGTTTATAATAATTAAACTCTAAAATAAATAAAGTAATATTAGTGAAAATAAAACTAGAAATTAAACTAATAAAACAGAACAGAGAGGGACGAGCAATTGCTAATGTACAGTAACCCTGATTGCAACTATTGCTTACCAAAACCCATGTCAAAAACATGATCAATGCCTCTAACCTCTAAAATATTCAAAAATGAAAAAGTGTCAAGTTTAAATCCTTCAATACAATTAAGATAAGTAGATCATATAAACAATGCTGCAGACAATTAGATTTAGAAACTAATTATAAAAATAAGCTCAAGTTAATCTACCCTCAATTTCATTCAATGCATTATATTCCTACATTCTGCTCAATTTAGAGACTCAAGTATAATATCAAAAAGTAATATATTTGTCCGTAGAATTCAACATTTTACGATTTAAATTGAAATACCACTTATAAAAAATGTTAAAAAATAAGTAGAGTCAAGAAAAATCTGCCATGTTTGCTCATATTCTACAAGCCATTTGACATTTTTCAAAAACAAAAAATTTAGCAATTAGTTAAGGTTGCTTAATATATTGAATCCAAGCCCCTTTTCCAAATGATAGGAAAATATATAGAAAGTTTGCTTTTGATTCTGGAAACAAAATCATTTTACAAAATAGAAAGTTGTTGGCAAATTGGATAGCAAAAGACCAAAAGTAAACAAACCCATCTATAAAATTAGTCACCAATAATTGTCCCTCTTAAATTTCTAATTCTAAGAGATAATATGTAAACAAAATAAAAATAAAATATTTATTGTCTCTTAGAACAACTCCAAAAGAAAAATAATCTTAAGGAAAAACTTAAAATAAAATAAAAAATTTAATGCCCAATAGCTTAAGCTCAGAATTCATTCTCTCTCCCAAAAAAGAAAATCCTAGATATTAGATCAATGAATTTCAGGTAATTTGGCAAAAGAGAAAATTCAGGTAATCATGATTCAGTGGTTGGTTGTGGTGGAACATAGTAATTAATAGCATAAGAAATAAGAAAGAAATATATCGAGAGCAAGGGATAAGTGGATCGAGCATAGTTTCCTCACTTATGTGAAACTCAATAACAAAATAGATCTATATTTCAAAAAAAAAAACTCTAAATAATAAGTTTAGAAAGACATTACCAGTTCTTGAGAATTAAGAACTTCTTAGCCTATGGTGTCATGTTCAGATAAAATGACTGTGAGCAAAGCTGTTTGTAGAAGAAGAAGATGATGGTTGCTGCCTGTGAGGTTATGTGTTGGCTAGAGGCTTGGGCGTACGAACGACGACTGTGAGGTTAGAGAATAAAAAGGTATAGTCTTGAGATGAATATAGAGCTAGGGTTCTTAAAGGCCTGAATATAAATTAAATTCCGAACTTTACATTTTTTAACAATTTTATTCAATTATTTTAAAATTTTAAAATATATACACATTCTTTTAATTTATTTTTAAAAATATTTCCGATGACAAATTTTAAAATTTTAAGGTAAAAAAGATAATATGAGAAGTCAATTATGCTTACTAAAAGAATAATAATTATAATCAATAAAAAAAATTATTCTAGATTTAATAATATGACTATTAAAGATCTCACATATGCCTAATTTTTCACATATTTTATATTTAAATATAATGAATTTTTTATTAACTTGCTAATTTTTATGCTAGTATGCAGAAATGACTTGCCACTTCATTTTTTTATTGTAAAATTTCAAAAATTGTTATTGAAAAATATTTTTAAAAATAAATTGAAAGCATAGGTATTTATTTTAAAATTTTGAAACAATTTAATAAAATTATTAAGAAATGTAAAATTCAGGATTTAATTAATAATTAAACCACTATTAAATGACAATGTGTGTTAGTGTCATATCTTATCTATAATTTTTAATTACAATTACATCAAAGCTACTTAGTTGTAATAAAACTGTAGAAATTTAATCTTGCTTCAAAACGACATGGTTTTAAATAAAACTATATATTATTAATTTATTTTATTTTATTAGTAAATAATTTTCTTAAATTTATATATAATATTCTATTTATTTTAGATTATTTATATATTTATTTAAAAAAACTTTCACTCCGATAGGGATCACATGGATATCGTCGCTAAATTTATATAATATCTATTCAAATTGATGATGGGATTGGGTGTATAATCTAAGATATTTCAAATATCCTTTAAACCTATTTTCTACCGTAACCAAGCATCTTTCTTTGACGATGTTTCCATGCCAACTCTACCTCTACTTATAGCAATTGTAATCAAATGCTTGATTCTATTCCTATAACAGATGAGGAAATTCAAAACAAAATTTTAGGGAAGGATTTGTCAAGGTTCTTGGGTCTGGATGGGCTTAATACTCATTTCTTCAAAACTACTGTGATCAATTGAGAGAAGTATATGTGCTTCCCCGGCCATACAACCACACCAATTATGTTCTAATTTCTTAGTGACGCACCTAGCATTCGCGAATGAGTATTGCATTAATGTTATATTATAATTTGTTGAACCTAAATGCACTAAGAAGGGGAATTGATTTGGTGACTAAAAGGTTGATGGGCAAATAAAAATTTGATCAAGAGATTAGATAGAGGGGGAACTACAAGCTAAGTTCCGAGGGAGATGCAAGAGTAATTGATAAATGAAATAATCAAGACAAGAAGACAAACCCAAAGGGAATCTAAACTAGTTAGCAACCGAACAAAAGATAAAGGATCGGTGAGTCTAATTATGCTACCCGTGGACGAATTCTTAACCGAATTCGGTTTCTCTCTCGAGATAACCGAATTCCTAAACCTAATAACCTAAAGTTGGAATCTCTTCCTAACGATTGATTCTTAAATTAGCATTAAGCTTTAATCCGCCTCTATTAAGCTTTGTTAATTCTTAATCCGGCTAGTTAATTATCCTTATCTCTAAGCGATTATTAACCAGTTCTTGTTATTCAAAATTCCAATTGCCAAACGGATTTCTCAATCTCATAAAGCAATCTAAACATCACAATTCACAACGTCTCATGAATAATGCATAATCTTATTAATACTGAAAACAAGAAGAATACAAAACCAACTCAAACAATCCAACAATATAATATCAAGCCAACATAGTAAAGAAATTCCAATGGATTAAATCAGTCTAGCTAAATATATTCATGTTTAAAACAATCTAGGAAATCAATTACAATGAAAGAATAATGAAAATAAAACATGTACACCCTTTTCTCTCGAATTGGATGAACAGCTCCAAATCTGGATCTACACTTTGATTAATCTCCCAAACTGCCTCTTGAATTGCTTCCACTATTGTTTTGCACTCGGAACCTTGCGATTCCGGGATTCTTACTCCCCGCAACTCTCTCTTGCACTCAATACTGTGCAAAAATTGAACCAGCCGCCAGGGCTCTATGTCACTTCTTTTTCCTCTCTCCTTTCTAAGAAAAATTTATTTTTCTTATATATTTAACTCAGCACGGCCGTGTTCAAGGCCGTTCTGGTCAGCACGGCCGAAGTCCAGGCCGTGCTGAAACTATGGATCTCACCAAGTAGGGTTTCACCACGGCCGTGTTTCTCCCCGTATTGGCCACCACGGGCCGTGTTGCTCCCCGTGTTATCCACCACGGGCCGTCAAGGCCGTGGTGGCTACAAACCGTGCCCAAAGTGCCAATTTCAAGAATCAAAGTAATGGTTGAGCACGGCCGAGTCCCGGCCGTGCTCAATGTATGCGGGCTCTTGTCTGATCTTGATGAATTCTCGTCTGTTTCCGCACGTATTGATCTATAATTTCTTAAACACTGATGATGGTCCTATAAATGTTCCTGAAATGTAAAAGAACACAAAACACGGGTGATCTGGGAATAAAAGCACAATAATTGCTAAGAACATACGCAATAATATGCAAGCAAATATGTGTAAAACTATGCTCATCACTCCCAAACCTTTTTTTAAATTTTTTATGACTCACACTTAAATCCTTACAAGAGTTTTACCTCACTAGACTAACTCTCAAACCCAACCAAGTGTCTAAGACTCACACTTGAACCTTTACAACAACCTTTTACAAAGATACAATGATACACAAAGGTGAGAATTGAAAGATTCTCTGATGGTAGTTGAGATTGCATCTCTGCTTCAATGGCTATAAGATATTTAAGTTTCACGATCGTAATCCTTTTGTAGCAATCGCGATTTAGAGGACAAAAATAAAATCAAGGATTTTGAGTAGACACTTGAAATATATTATTAATACTACTCAATTTGATCATCAAGATCAAAATCTCCTCCTCTTGATTTTGACAATTAAATTGAGCAAATATAAAATAGAAAGACATTAATTTCAATATTTCCTCCTTAACCCATGAGCAAGTTATTTTAAGTACCTCCCCTTTATTAAGATAGTTTGATTAATTATTTTTGCTCTTTCTCTCTCTTTGTTAACATAAAAAAGCAAATACAATGAAGTAAAGAGACTCATAACAAAAAATGATAAAAAACTAAGACTTTTAAATAAAGATGAAACTTGTCATTAAATAAAGAAATCTTACAAGAAGAACATAAAAATATATGATCATAAGGTAAAGTGCTAAAGATGAAATGAAAGGATGAAAATGCAAAAACAAACATAAAGAACTTTTGACACTTAAAGTCTAGTCTTTATCTTTGTCATCATCCTCACTTGATTTCCAATCTTCAAGATGATAAGGTGAAAAGCCTTGCTTCTCTTTAATTTTTCTAACATCAAAGTGAAGGTGTTGAAGCAACCCATATGTCTTTGTAAGCTTTCTCCCTTGAGATACCATTTGTTTCAAGATTTTCTTCTCAAATGAAGTTTGAGAGTGTCCTTAAGTCCTTTGCTTAACCACTTGAGGACCTCTTTCTTCTTCTGAGTAGAAGATGTCACTCTTTGTCCTCCCTTTTTTTCTCCCGACACATACTCATATGAATTATTTTGTTTAAGCACAATGGCTCTTGAATGTTGGAGATAGTTAAGGTCAAACTTTTTTTATCCATAGGGAAGGATATGGATAAGGATGTTTTTGGTCGAAGAGGGAAAGATATTACAATACTTGGTAAAGAAAATGATATGTGAAGAATGAAATATCACTCTATTGGGTATTACCAAGATGAAAAAGTTGATCAACGAGAAAGTGGGAGGATTCAACTTTTTGGTTATGAAGCATAGTATAAAGAAAGAATAAGTCTTTTTGTATTACCTTTTCATTTCCATCTCCCCTTGACATAATGGTGAAAGAGATGATCCTATGAAGAAACCAATGAGAGAGGGACTTGATGCTCTTTACCAAAGATGACTTGGTATTAAATTTTATTTTAATGGATATTTCTTCTTAAAAGGTGGAGAATTATCATCTTCATATTTGTGATATGAAATATTCTCTCATTGTGAAAGCCAAACACTTCCCTTATTTGTTGCCTATTAAGCTATAATGCTTTCTAAAAAGATTGAAGGTGATTCTATAAAAACCTAATGAAACACTAAGTTTTTTCTTTACATCTAAAGTGCAAAGGAATTCTCTAGTCAATTCTCCACAACCATTCTCATTTGTGAACACAAATTTCTCCCACCCAATTGCTCTTAGGAATCCTATGATCTCACCATCAATACTTAATTTTCTTATAGTATTCATTATAGGTACCTTATTGGGCAAAATTTCTATTTTGGCAATGATCTTGAATCTTGAATTTTCTTCCTTAGTATACCCTTCATTTTCTCAATAACACTTATTTCTTCTTGAGGCTCACTTGAAACTATATCCTTCCCTTTCTCAACCTTTGAAAACTTTCCTTAAGTTCCATAGATTTGAGAAAAAAATGATGAAAAAATAAAGTAGAAATGGAAGAAAAATGTTTAAGAATTCTTTAGAGAGGGTAAGAGATAGAAAATTCTTCTAAAGTGATTAAGAATCATTTTAGGGGGTTTTTATAAGCATAGATAACTGAAAAATAATCAAATAATTAAATTTTTTTTGTAAATTGAATTTTTTTATAACGGTCTAATTTTTTCTATTATTGTGACAGTCGTGATCGTTAATAGAGTGTCGTACTCAAAATTTTTGAAAATTCCCTATAACGATCAAGAATTTTTCGAGAATCACGTTCACGATCTACCTACAGTGCTCGCAAAGAGCCACAAATAGTTTAACGGTTTTAAAAATTTGAATATCATGTCTGCTATGCCCATTTTGCTTTCACAAAATAATAAGAAAGGTTTTAAAAGAGGTAATAAGAATTGCACTCGCGATCAGGAAATTGCACTTGCAATTTACAAGGCAAAAATGATTTCTTGAGTCTTTTCAAAAAAATATGAAGTGATGAAGGCTGAAATGTTTTTGGCATTATGAAATATGATGAATATAAATGAAAAAGATCTATTGAAGCTTGTAAGATAAAATTCTCAATCATTCTCAATTACACCAAAACACATATTCAAACAAAATAAGCATAAACTTAAGGTAAAATTGATAAATACAAGCAATAATGAGAAATGATGAGAAATTTGATACCAATTGCGTTTATATTCATTATCTTCGTTATTGAGTTGGTGTGAAAGGTAAGGTTGAAAGATCCTTGAATTTGCACACACCATCCAAATGCTAGCTTTCTTCTCTTGAAGTGGATTGAGAGTTATCCTATAAGAAGATTAAGACCTACTTTTCTTTGGTACCTAAATAAACTTGGGTCCATGAAAGATCCTAAAGCTCGAGGTGATTCTTCTTAATATAGTAAAATATATTTATACCCAAGTTTCTTGCAATAGTGACATTAAGCATTGGATTTAAAGTTCCTTTTATTCAATGGACTTCTTGCTTGAAATTTGGATCTCACCTTATTCCTATTTGTATTATGCATACAAGGACATGTCTTTTCCGCATGTGTGAATGCATGATAAGTGTAAGCACCCGTTTTTCAAATCTAAATATCGAGAAAATTACAAAAAATCTAATGATGAAAGTTGTTGTTCCTCTTGAGTGTCATGGAATTGAGGAAAGTCAAAATCCTATTAGGGTTACGAGTAATAGAGAAAAAATTACTTTTTGAAATTAAATTGGACTAAATTGACAAACAAAGGTTTATGGTCAAAATTGAACAAATTATATAATCCAGAGACTAAATTGCAAATGTTTTCAAAATTAGCCAACCTAGAGCCATCGGCTCTGTGTACAGCTGATCGGCTCTATACAATGCAACACTCAGGTTTTCACATCATTTTTTTAGTGTTTTTCAATTTTAAACATCGACAATTACAAAAATATACTTTCTAGAAGGTTTTTTTATCGATGATTATCTAACTTTTGATTACTCTTTTTATTATATTTAAACGGATATTTATCGATAATTATCCCATATATCTAAAACAAATATGTATTTATTATTCAATAAAAGAGTTTTAATAAATTCCTTCAATTCTTGATAATTTCTTGGAATTATTAATAATTAAAAAGATAATTATGAGCTCTAGGGTTTTCTCCACCTTTCTCTATAGATAGACAAGAAAACTATAAGCTAAGGGGTTGGCAATTCTAAGCACAAAACGATCGATAAGATTTTGGCATATGTACTGTGATTTCCAAAAAAGCAAACACAAACCCTAAAACATTCTAGATTCCTATCCTATCTTTAGAACAATCTCCTTTTCTACTTTTGAGACTCTAGGATCTACTCAATATGGTGACAACTTAAGGATTTTTAAAAAACTTAAACATGTCATCATCCTATCTTTGTGATTATTTCTGTGTTTTATTAACATGCTTAAGATCTTGATTAAGATATCTATTATATGTTGGCCTAATAGTTAAAAAAATCCAAACTTTTCCACTAGTTTGCTATTTTGGCCAACTCTTTAAAAATTATCAATTTAGTCATGATTTGGCCACTTGAGTGCAATTTTAGCCAAATTAAGTTACTAGTCAAAATTAAGCAATGTGGATAGTAACATAAATGCAATTTAGGAAATGAGAAATCAAAATTAAGTAATGTGTATGAATAATGTGGCACTAAGACTCATCAATTTAGATTTTTCATTTCCTAATTAGCATCCATATCACTATTCGCGTTACTTAATTTTTGATAAACAACTCAGTTAGGTTAAAATTGCACTCAATTAGCTAAATCATAGCTAAATTGATAACTTTTAAGGAATTGGCCAAAATAGCAAAACTTCATAAAGATTGGATTGTTTAGGCTATTATGCCTTATGTGTTTCATATGATTAGATTCAAGTTTGCCATGATATTGTACTTAATTGATGTTATTTTCATTTAGTTTTACATGCTAGGGTCTTGAATATAATAACTTTATTGTATATTAGATTTAGGTCTTTACCATGATTATTACTAGAATTGCATGATTACGATTGAAGAATCATCATCGTTCTTTATAGGTTTTTTGATTATATTGCCATATTTAGTTGTGTATTAGTTTAAATCTACTTTTAACCCAAGTACCTACTATTTGTCTATTAAAAACCAATTAACATTATTCTACATAATAAAATAGTTTATTTATTTATTTATTTTCTTTGTGTTTTACATACATATTAACCATTATTTTGAGTTTTTATGCATGTACATCTTTTGTTGGGGAGTTCGAAGCTACTATGTGCTTGCCTTTTTTTGCTTTATTTATGTGTAATTTGTGTATAGTGGACAAAATACTTGCCTGCTTGATTATTAACTAAAAATAACTCACATAGATTTAGGACTTCTAAAATTGGATTTTGGCATAAAACGTCTAGTCCAATAGGTTAATAAGATGGTAATAATAAAATTCAATTAGACTTAGATGGGCTTTGCCATACTTAATTAACAAACTGACCATTTAGACTTAGGAAATTAAAACAAGTTTTATATGTGAGAAGTAGCCCATTTAGGATTAAAGGTTGGTAAAATTTGAATTAATAAATAAAATACGTGAGAAGTAGGTGGACCTAACATGTTGTATTGCTTATATGTAGAAAATATTATATTTCATTTATAGGAAATAAATTATTAACTAATAAAATTAAAGATAGGAATACACAAATAAGGAAGTTGGTTTCCGAATCCATCTATGTATGTGGCGATGCTTCTTTATAAAATCTAGTTCTGCCACATAAGAAGTAAAAGTGTCCTAGTGACTTAACTAGGTGGCGACTCCATTTCTCCGTGGTAGTATCTATGACTAGTTAGCGCATTCTCAATTAGGATGAAAAGCCTTACAGTATTTTAGTCGCTAAGGACACTTGGGTGTGCACATAACACCGCCACTCCAATGGCGATTCTACTAGGAATAAGAGAAGCTGATTCTAGTGTATTCTTACCTTTAATTTTGTCATTTAATAGTCTATTCATGTATCACTACACCATTTTTACACACTGTGCACATTAGTCTCTATAGCCTTCATTGTGTCAATTAATAGTTCTTTGGGTCCATTTAAACATTAGAATTATGACACTCGCTAACTATCACCCATAAATACAAGTAAATCTCCTTTATCTTCTGGACTCTTGAACGAGGAGACGAGTAAAGGAATGTATTTGATTTATCGGAGCCTTTATCCTTACCCGAGACTCAGCCCATAGTAATGACAATAGAAATCTCTTCTAGGTATACAATTCCTTACAGTTTAAGATAATTTTCTTTATAAGAGTTTGAGGCCCACATCTTGGAAGGCCTTGCTCAAAACATATGGGCTTTGCCCTTATATTGAAAAATATCACTTTGTTTGTTTAAACTACTTTGAGGGGTATTGGCATGCACATTGGTACTTACTATCTCTTATTGATAGTCAGTCCAAACTAAAAATTCTAAAAAAGAGAGATTCACCTCGAACCATGTGTGGAAGTAATAAGGTTGGAAGGATGATTGTATCTTACTTTGTAAACTTTGTCTTTGTCTTTGCTAATACTTTTGTTTACATCTCACATGCATCACTCCAAGTCTTTATTTTAAAGCCATATAGATTCTCCTTTAGGTTGAAAGAGACAAGAGAGTGGTAGGCTGGAGAAAGTACCGATATCACTGAAGATATGATTAGTGTTGGAATACTTGGAAAGACTGAGGAGTCAACCATCAGCAACTGAGACTGAAATGGCTAATGAAGTAGCTAGTGAACAAGATGTTAAGGTCCTCAAGAATGCTGAAATTAATGACTTAAGGGGTGTGATTCAGAAAGAGCTCCAACAAATCTTGGCTAGAATGGCTGCGAGCGAAACCCCTCTAGATGCATCAATTCCCCCTGTTGTAGTTAACCCTCTTGTTGTTGTTTATCATGTTGATATTGCAACTAAAATTGCCACCGCTAATACTAATGTTGAAGACCTTACTAGGAGGGAGTGGCCTAGAGACTTTTGGGACTATGATGAATACTTGTTGAATAAGGCCAAGGAAGAAATCACACTTGCTACTAATGAAGTTGTGAGTGGCCTGAGTGCGAGGTTGGATAAGATGCAAGGAATGCTAGAAGTTAAGGGTTAAGACTTGACCTATGATTTTAACGAGTTAGTTCTGAATAAGGAAGACAAGTTGTCCTCAATATTCAAAATGTCTGATATTAACAAGTTGAATGGAATTAAGGATCCGAAGCTTCACCTGAAATAATATGGTACCATCATGGGAACTGCTCTACAGAGTAAATTCCAAATTATTAAGTTGTTTGTACTATTATAAGCGATTGGGACAGATCTGAGGTCTGCTCTGTGTACTAGGCCCATTTTGAAATGAGACGTTAAGAAAAATGGGGATTAATCAGGGAGAACCTATGCATGCAAATGGCCATAATTGCATATTAACAAATGATAATAAAATAAAATAGAAATTGACCCTCTTTTTATGGGAGGATCTCCAAAAACTATCTATTCTGCATCTCGGGTTAGTAATTTAACATGAAATAAGTAACAATAATAAAAAAAATACATAATGAATTAAATTATGCAATGGGGAAATAAATTTAAAGGGATTAAATAATGCTTAAAAGGAAAAAAAAATAAAAAGATTTGTCTCCTTTCTTATTATTATAAAGGCTAACCTCACGCGAGTACAAAGTCACCTCGCGCGAGGTCAACTTCTAAAACCTAAATGATAGGTTTCACGATGACGTTGTGCTAAAAAGACTAAAGTTTGGGTTCATGTGGCATCTGGTCCTAAGTGAACAGAGGGTGACCTCGCGCGAGCTTAAGGTTCCAGGACCTAGACATACCAAACGTAGTGTTTAAAGCTAAACGATGTCAAGTTAAGGCTTCGAGCTTCCTAACCTTGCGAGCTTAGTGATTCAAGTCCCTATGGCCTTAAACAACACCGTCTCAATTAAAACGTAGAATATTACATTTAAAATTCCAGAAGCCTATGGGAAAGAGGCTGACCTCGCGCGAGTATAGGTCAACTTACGGGAGTTCAACCAACCTAGGGGATATATAAAGTAGTAAATAATGAAAAATGGAAAATAAATATGCAATAAATAAAATGAAATGATGAAAAAAGAATAGCAAGGGGACAACAAAAACATTATGATAAATGCAATGAATATGAAAGATATGTGAACAAAACGGAAGAAGAATAGATTTTGACCCTAAAATGGCTACCTTTGTAATTCTCTCTAAAGAATGATTTAAAGATTTTTGTGTTTTAGAAAGATGAAAAGAGAATGTGACTTCTCAAGACCCTAGGTTGATTGCCCCAAATAAGTTATCTCGTCCTTTTTAAGAAAAAGTAATTTTTTGACAATCCTCATATAATATTTAGTTTTTTTCCACCACTAACCAGCTAACCCTTGACGTAATGGAGAAGTCAATCTCTTATAGTGGAATTGGACGGGAGTTTCTGCCTTATTGGAAGGAAAAATCCTGCTTAAAAATCCATCCAATGGATGATTGACACGTCACTCTTGAGTTGACCTCTGTTCACACTAAGCTAACATGAGGTCAAAGTGATTCCTCGCACGAACTTAGTTTGAATATGTACAAGCTCAAGATGAGTAGGTGCGAGGATAGTTTTATGGGCCATTCCCAGGTTAACACTTATCCTCGTGCGAGGGCTCGGTGAAGTAGCGCGAGCTCAACTTAGAAACATGGAAGCTCATATTGGACACACATAAGGTCATGTACTGCATGGTTTCTAGGTGGACTTGAGCGAGCTCAGGTTGGACCGAGTGAGGTCACCTTAGACTCGCATGAGGTCAAGCTTGACACTAAGGATCCTAAGCATTTTTTTTTCTTTTTCACTCTTCTTTCCACTTGAGGAAATCTCTTTAGGATTTTTAAGGCCACAATTCCCTTTCTTCTTTCAATTTATAGCCATTTAAACCTTTTTATCATCGTGCTTTAGGAAACTCTAATTTCCAAATTTTCTATGATGATAGTTAGGAGGAATGCTTGGAAAAACAGTTTTGACTTAAAGCGTTACGGAAAGCGTGATTTCACTCAAAGCAAATGAGTGGGAGGTTTCACAGTTCATATCTTGGTTATTTATGACATTTTTGTGCAATACCGTCACTTTTTTTATTTGGGTCAATGCAATACCATTGTTTTCTTGAGTTGCATCGATGTAATAACATCGTCTTTTCGAGGGTGTACTAATGTGATACCAGCGCCTTCTTGAGGCTATGTCAGTGCGATATCATCATCTTCTTGAGGGTTCATTAGTGCAATACCATCATTTTCTTGAGGGTGCATCGGTGCGATACTGACATCTTCTTGAGGGTGTGTCAGTGCAGTACCATCGTCTTCTTGAGGGTGCATCGATGCAGTATTATCATCTTCTTGAGTGTGGGTCGGTGCGATACTAATGTCTTCTAAAGGGTGGGTCAGTGCAATACTGTCATCTTTTTGAGTTGCGTCGGTGCAAAACCATCATCTTCTTAAGTTGTGTCAATATAATATCATCATCTTCTTGAGGGTGCATCGATGCGATATCAGCGTCTTCTTGAGGGTGTGTCAGTGTGATACCAGGATCTTCTTGAGTTGCATTGATGCAATTTCATTGTCTTCTTGAGGGTTTGTCCATGCAATACCGTCGTCTTCTTAAGGGTGTGTCGGTGCAGTACCATCGACTTCTTAAGGGTGCATCGGCGTGATACTGTCATCTTCTTGAGGGTGCGTCGGTACGATATTATCATCTTCTTAAGTTACATCAGTACAATACTGTCGTCTTCTTGAGTCGCATCAGTGCGACACAGTCATCTTCTTGAAAGTGTGTGGGTGCGATACTGGTGTCTTCTTGAGAGTGTGTGGGTGCGATACTGGTGTCTTCTTGAGAGTGCGTTGGTATGATACCGATGTCTTCTTGAAAGTATGTCAATGCTATACTATCGTATTCTTAAGGTTACATCACTGCGATACCTTTGTCTTCTTGAGTTGCATCGCTGCGATATTGTCATTTTCTTAAGTTGTGTGGATGCAATATCGTCATCTTCTTGACATGCGTCGATGCGATACCAACGTTTTCTTGAGGGTGCATTAGTGTGATATCGTTGTCTTCTTGAGGGTTGCGTTTTATGGTTATTGATGTTCTAGAGGCTAACAAGTCCTAGTCAAGCTATATATTTGTACTTGAAAAAGACAATTGCTTATGGTGAGTATTTCATGTTGAATGGAGATAAGTGGACCATACCCGAATTGCTTGTTCAGGCAGTATTTTGATCTACACAAATTGAGGCCTGTGTCCGAGGCACAAGGATTGTTAAGCATTCAAGCTTTTGGATGTCTTTGGTATCTTGTGTTGATAGATTTATTCATTTATCCATGAGTCTATGCTTGATATGTTTGCATTGGGTTAGGTGGGACGATACTTTTATGTAGAAGCTGCAAGGATTCTTGAGAGTGGACACAATCTGGGGCACTTGAGTGCTTGATGTAGACTTGACCTTCTACAGTCTGTCCTTATTGTGGCTTCCCGAAACTTCGATCAAATTTTCACTACTTCTAGTGGTTTGGACGCCAGTACTTTGGCAGTAAGCTTTACAAATTTGTTGATGTATATCTGATGAGTTACAGTCGAATCCTGCTTCTTGTCTTGGCTACTCAACTTTCAGTTTGTTTTACATTTAACATATTATATTACTCTAGTTATATTCCAAATCAGGTGAAAAGTCATTAGTCATTACTAAAAGACATCCTATTATCTATATTTAGGCATTCAAAGATATCTTTTATTCATTTTAATAAAAGAAAAGAAAAAAATAATAATATATATTCTTGCCTTACTAGTGTTAGTCTTTCGAGCATGGGAAAGAGATGAAATAGATGCCTGGAAACTTGCTTACGAGTCATACCCTTGTCTTTTTTTTCTTTTTCTTTTTTCTTAACTTAATTTTTGCCTAGGCCACCCTTTTCAGGTTTTTAATCCAGCGAGCTATTTTGCCTTGATTGTTGCTTAGGTCGCCCTTTTTTTGGTTTTCGACCAAACAAGCTAGCTTTAGCTTTTGCCTAAGCTACCCTTTTCTGGTCTTTCAACTTTTTAGGCATCTCTTTTTGTGATTCTCTGTTTTTACTTATCTTTTTTTTGGAAGGTATGGCTGCACAAAGAGTGGGAGTTGCTTGCCCCCTCTGATTGCTTTTGACAATGTTTACTTCTTGGTCATTGACACGCGTTGTCATTTCTTTCTACATTTGTTTGCGAGACATTTCAAACTTTTGTTAATTGAAAATTTTGAGGATTATCTCATAAGCATATTGCTACTTAATGTGATGTCATTATACAATTTGATTCGAGCATAACTGTTGTCAAGTCCATGTGCCCGACTGAACTACCATAGTCAGCCAACCTTTTAAGATTTTTGGCTTAAAGAAAGAAAGAAAAAGAAGAAAGAAAGAAGAAAAAGAAGCAGAAAGAGGAGAGAGGGAGCTTGGGGACGGCCATTAATGGTGGATGGGAGGTGAGCTCGTCTAAGGTGTGGTGGAGTTGGTCGGAGAAGCAGGAGGCGCCAGTGAGTACAGCAGCAACGATGGCAGCAGCTCCAACGACGATGGGCGGCGAGAAAACCTACAAGAGGACAGCAACTTCTTCGACACCATTCATGGCTTTTTCAGCGACGGCGACAGGTGCATCTAGTGGCAATCAACTCTCCTGAGAGTGGGCTTCTATTTGGGGGTAACAATAGTGGCAACGATGGTCGAAGAAGTGATATCCGGTAAAGGAAAAGTTGTGTAGGCAGCTTTGTTTTCAGGTGTTATCGGCCATCTTCGGCGAGTTATGGTTAATCGGATTTCATGGATGAATATTCCTAGTTGCAAGCTTTCCAATGACACTAATTTTGCAGCGATCGGACTCCATTGGAAAATCGACAGTTGGGGACTGTTTATGATGTATCGGAATGATCGGGAACTGGATCAAAGAATCAGATACTAGAATCATCGTCTGCGTGTTATTTCGAGTTTGTAGACGAGCTCGAATGGTCAATTGGGCTCCGGCGGTTGAAGGCGAGTCGACCGATTTATCAAGCATCTCGATAATTCTTTAACATGTTTATTTTAGAAATTGCTAATTAAAAACTAAATTAATTATTTATTGGAGAAAACAATTTAAGGTTTATGTGTAAGTATCTTAGAAAATAAAAATTTTGTGCTATTGAACTGAGAAATGTGATAATTTTATATAAGACCTTATATTTAGTTGCATTATAAATATTAATAATGTGAAGCTAAATAATTAGAATAAATAAATTAGTGGACCTTGGATCTATAATTATAAATTCTAGTAACTTATTTAGATATTTGCAATTGAGATTTTAACTAAGTGATTAGCCTATAATTAAAATTGATTTTGTTGTTGATGAATATTAGAAGTGTTTCTGGCAGGTTCTAGACCCGTTATACGGGGGTAATCGTCCATATTTTAGAGGAGGTTCTGCCGAATTTTCGGTAGAAATTCCGAGTCAAAATTCTTAGACAGTCAATTCTAGGAGTCTAGGCTTAGGGTTATTTATTAAATGTTTTATTTTTATTGATTGAATTGTTTCCGTGAATAGATAATCCATCATTTCAGTCTGCTCCACTCGAGGCTTAGGAGCAGAGCAAAGGGGGTCATCAGAACTGTAAGTTAAAGTCATACATCTTTTATACATGTGTCATGCTAAAATTTTATATAACAATTTCGATTGATTGATTTATAGATTTAAATTATTTATTTATTTCTTATTCATCTAAAATAACCATTTTTTTAATTAATTATCTATTTACTATTTATATATAATTTTCAACATCATTAATATTATGATTGCATATTGACTCGAGATGAGACGGCATAGAACATGCTACCTAATGGGTTGCATCAGGATCGCATGCACACCGGTTAGATCTGAGACAGGTAGTAAAAGAATATTTTTAAGACTTGCCCTCGTCGAGTTCAACTCTCAGGGCTGTGAAGTTTGGATTGCCAGATTAAAGGTTTCTTGTCGAGCGTTGCTCTCTGGACGCCGGCTTTATTGGAAATTAAGTGACCATACTAGATCTAAGAACCCTGGTCGAGCTCTGATCTCTGGGCACCAGTCTTGTTGGAGTGAGAGAGTCGAAAGGCTGTTAGTGTTGGAGCTAGGGTTCTGCTGAGGTACTCATCCCGTAACATGTAAATTATATTTTATTGAATCATGGCATGACACGCGTTTTAATATGACATAATATTTTATTTTTTATTAAACGAATATTTTATTGAGGTGGTTGTATTTATTCTTGGATTATATGATTTTAACTCACTCTCAAGGCCAACAATCTCAATTTTGATTTTTCAGGTGACAGTTAGGTTCTCTGCCATTCTACATTTGACAGCCCAACTTCCTTCTTCATCGAGCCTATTGTAATTAATTCATACTTTCATATTAAAATCTTAGACCCTCCGCAGTAGTATACCTGATATGCTATGTTTGATCTAGTCTGTAACAAATTGTGGAGTGTTATTAATGTCCAGTTAGAGACTTATGAATGGCAATGTCGGACTAGTTTAATATTATGTTTTCTATATGCATATTAGAAATGTCGAATAGTGAGGCTTACTATGGGTCTTGGTGGCCTTAAGCATATCCATTCCCTAGTGCCGGTCACGGGCCTACAGATCGAGTCGTGACACCTTTCCTCCATCAATCTTCTTTCAATGAGAGAAGAGGTTGGCATTCTCCACCATGTGTCTAGAGCAACTACTATCTACATGTTAATCTCCTTCTTTCAAAGTTGACTTGAAGCTTATACCTATAAAAATAAAATTAAGTTTTCTTTCTTTTAAGTACCCAAACCATTTTAAGTCTTTTGGGGTTAGCCAATAAGGTTTCTCCTAATTAGAGTTGTGCCTTTCTAATGTAGCAAAAGATATTTATATGCTCATTCCTCATGCAATAGTGACACTTAACATTTGGATCAAATCTTCCTTTGTTCAAATGTCTCTTTTCTTGAGGCTTGGGTCATTTTTCCCTTTTAAAATTGCTATGTTTACAAAAGCAAGTTTTAGATGTATGATTCTTATCGTTGTTCCTATACATGTATGCATGATTAGTTCCTTTAGGCTTAGCCTTTGGAACTTGTGGAGCTTTTTCCTTCCTTTTGGGAGGTGTAGCTTTTCTGCATGTCTTAGCCTTTGTGTCAACACCCTTAATGGAAAACGTTTATGGCATTGAGGCCTTGATACATTTAGAAGTAGAAGGAGATGAGGTAGACGATGATGATGCATCATTGAAGTCTAATCTACATTTCATTAATGGTGGTCTTTAAGATACAATTAGAGTGTCCAAAGCTTTCCTTTCCTTATGAAACTTTGAGATGGACCTTCTCAATTCTTCAACTTTCACCTTTAAAGGAATCATTCTCCTTTGAAAGAGATTTTAGAGAGGTGGTTTGAGATGAGAGCTCATTCAAAAATTTCTTAAGGTCATCATTTGAAAGAGTTAATGTAGAAATTTTCTTTTAAAGATGATTTAAATCTTGCTCAAAATCTGAGCATTTTTCTTTATAAACCTTCATCTTTAAACGATTTTTCTTACATTTTAAATTCATGACTTCAAGTAAGTCATCATCATCCACACAATGCAAATCATTTTCACACTTATGGTCATCACAAGAATGGATGTAGAACATACCTCATCTAGTTTATCTTCTTGTAACATGAATCATAGGTTTGCCACTTCCTCATCTTCATCTTCACTTGATGAAGTATCGTCCCAAATGGATTTTGAGGCTTTTCTTTTCTTCTTTTTCTTCTCAAACTTCTTGTTTTTGCTCTTAAAGCAATTGGCCTTGATGTGTCCTTGCTTCCCACATCTGTAGCAAGTGACATCACTCTTCTTCTCCTTACTTTCTTTGAAGTTTAAGTTGTTATTGGAGCCTGAAAATGATTACTTGAAAGGCCTCTTTTCTTTTCTTCTATTTCTCATGATCTTCTTGACCTTTCTGGAAAGCATTGCACGTTTTTTATCCTCATCTTTCCTTGATTCAGATCCGCTAGAGCTTTCACACTCTTGAATTTTTATAGAGCTTTTGAGAGCCAAAGGTTTTCTTCTTGTCTCTTTCTCCTTTTCTTGCTCTTCCTCCTTCCTAAGAGTCATCTCATGAGTGAGAAGCTTTCTAATAAGTTCATCCATATACATCTTCCCCAAGTCTTCATCGGCTTCTTCTACACTTGCCACTCTTGAACCATAGTCCTTAAGTGGAAAAGCCTTGAGGTTCTTGTTCTTGATGTCAACAAGCTCATACTGCTTGCCCAACTTTCAAAGATTGTTGATGATAGTGAGAAGTCGGTTGTTCAATGTCGGTGATGCTCTCATTTGGCTTCATTTTGAGGGGTTCGTACTCCATCACAAGTCGTTGGATTTTCTTGGATTTTACTTGTCTTGTATCCTCACGGTAGTTCTCCAAGGTCTTCCATATCTTGTAGGCAGTTAGAAGGTGTTGAACCCTTTCACATTTCTCTATTGAGAGTGAGTTAAGGAGGATGATCATGACTCTTTTATTCTTCCCATTTGTCTTTCTATAAGCATCGACCCATTTATCTCTATCAAAAAGGATGTCTATGCCATCTTATTTGGCTAGGGGTTTCCACTCCTTCCTTACACAATCCTATACATCCACTGTATCGCTATCCATTGTAAATCTCCATCTTGTACTTTCACCCGGATGCACCAAAGTATGGTTTAAGGTGGTGGATACCTTCATTGGCCATCTTGATCTTTGACTTTTGCACTTAAGCTTGATGAGGGGTACATTACTCTAATCCTTAAATCTTACCGCAAGTATTTAGGCTAACACTCAAACCTCACAAGAGCATTGAAGCTCTTACAAGAACCAAATAATGAGAAATTAATTACAAGAAAGAGAGAAATTGAATGCATAATGGTATGGAATTTTTGGAGGTTGTTGATCAACACTAAATGACCATTTAATATGGTTTTTATAGCCTAAAAAGCCCAAAAAATCGTTACATATATATCCCAAAAGATTCATCATACTTTGCTTTAAGACAGTGCAATAAATGCACTTGTCAAAATGCAACATCACGGTTGCAAATCTTGAACTACCACCAACAGCTATCTGATGCGGTGACATGGCATTGGAAACTTTTAAATGTTACCGTTGGCGATTCCTAACATTTACTTTAAACTTCAAGTTTCACGGTCGTGCCCGCTTAAGGTGTGATCGTGAATCTAAGCTTTCCAAGTCATTTCCTTCTGCCTTGAATCTTTTGCTTTTCTCAATCGTGCCCATCCTAGTGCAGTCATAATTTTGAGCTTTTGTATACTCGAGGTTTTTGCCATGAAAATGTTGCTTTTCGCGGTCGTGCTCTCTTGGTATGGTCATGCTTCTTAAGGCAACCTTTCTTGAACTAACGCTACAACATCAACACTTAAAGAACCATTAGATCAACACTTCAATTTGTTTTTGTTAAGATCAAAATAAGAGATCACAAGGCACTTAGGCTAACATGAATTGATCCGAAAGAATTTGAACTGGACTATTTTTTTATTCTTATTAATAATTGCTTAAGGCACTGATAGAGATTTTTTTTATAAATAAGAAACAAGATTTATGTGTTTCTCTTCTATGTACTCTTTAGCTTTAATTTTTGTATTTGGTTTCTTGTTTTAGATGAAAGATTATGTGGAAATGTAATTGGTTATATTGAATCAGATACCAAATAATTTTTTTGGTATTGTTATTATTAACCTGAATAAATACAGTAAACAGTTTATGGTAAATATGCAACAATTTTATTTCAGGTATATAATACTCTGATTTTTACTGAATTTTCTCCATTCAAATTTTAAAATTATCTTTAATGTTTTTATTGAAATATGGACCTTACCAATTTTTATACACCACAATGGATATTGGTAAGAAAACATGAGGTATGTAAACTTTGATGTAATTGACATTCTCATACCGAAGGAAATAACTTTTCAAACCTTATGATTACAGTATATAGTATGCTCCGCGTATATTCTAAGTATACAGTTTACACCAAGTCTATTTCAAATATACAAAGGATATTATCGAAGTATTTTATAAGTATTTTGAGTATATAAAGAGTATCATCGTAGTATATTCAACTTATATTTAAATATGCTTGTATCTAAAATTGCCTTTGATGTACAAAAGGACTAACACTTGCACATTTAAACTGAAGCAATAAACTTTTTGCATATATATAAAGCATTTATAACAATTTCAAATAAATAAAGTTTACAAGTTAAAGTATATCTATGAGAAAATAATACATACTTAGTATTAAAGTCAACAACTCTATCACTAAACCTATTTATAATATTATAAAACTACTTATTCATCATGCACAATGCGTCAAAAGAAAAACTACATCTGATTACATCAAGTTTCTTTTTCAAACCTTCTTCGGCCTATTCACCTTCTTAAGCTTGCTACGTGATTCATACTCACTATCAAAATCTTCATTTTTTCTTAGATTTTGTACAAGAGAATAACATGATCCCAAGCCTCTTTCAATATTCATAAGCTTGTTGTTTAAAAATCATAGTTACACAAGATTTTTTTCCATAAAAAAGAATTGTGCAATATGTAAAACTAGTAGAATGTAAAAAAAAAAAAAAAACAATTAACAAAAGCTAAAATTTTTTTTTTTTTTGAAGATCTAATAAAAAATCTAACAAATTTTGTATTTTACTTCCTTAGAATCTAAAATTTTAGTTGTCATGTGCATAAATTAACATGATCTAATAAGATTATATCATATAAATAGAAAAAACTAGATTTTTGAATTGACTCGGCAATAATTTTCAAGCAAACACAAGAGTAAGACTAGAATTATCGCAGAAAATGTAATTAACAGTATATTATATACTTCGAGTATATTAAGAGTGTGACAGCCTGGCCTGGAGAAGCAGTCCGACAAGGGCGGGAAGTGGACGCCAGGGCAAAGATAGGATGCCTGGACAAGGAGTAACTTCTAGCAGTCTTCTAGGATGGCAGCACTCTAAGGTATGAAGATACATAAATGAATCGAATTGCACATTGAAATGGAGTGGGAATGGTTGATAACATATATATAAAGAATCGGAACTAATCAAATGAGGCGTCTTTTAGTTATTTGGCTGTGGAGTTGTAGGAACTCCAAAGTTAAACGTGATTAGGTGAGAGAAATTCCAGGATGGGAAACCTTCTGAAAAGTTTTCGAACCCAAAACCGTGAGGCTAGTAGGGCCAAAGCGGACGATATCTCATATGACCTGGTTCCGGATCATTGCAAAGAGTAAATAATGAGTATCTACTACCATTATCATGATAATAATTAAAAACAACACAACAATAATAAAACAAGAGAAGAAAAAATAGAGAGCATGATATGGAGTTCAGATCTTAGTGTCTATAAGAAATTACCAATTTTTTCTCTTAGTCTCTTTCCATTTTTCCATTCTATATTCTCTCTTTAACTTCTTAGTTTCTCAACTCTCAAATCATACATACACTTTTTTGTCTTTATCTTTATAACTCTCAATTCTTATTTATTCTCTAGGTTAAGTTGGTTCTAATCTAAATAGCTAGAAAATTATAGTATTAAATAAAGAATAGAATTGAAAAAAAAATTATTTAAATAGCTAAAATCAAATATGGGATAAGCTCATTTTTGTGAATGTTATATTTCCATTGTGCTAGTAGCAAGGTCAAATATTGATATTCTAGTATGAGAAATCAAATAATTGAGTATTTTAAATATTAAAATTTTATTTTTTTAATAATACTTTTAGATATTTAAAAAAATAAAAGGATATAATAAAAGAATAATTTTAACTCTTTTCTTATATTGACTGTTTTTGTTGTAAAAGAAATTTCAGAAGGCAACTTATACTTTTGCTTGAGCATTACTTGATTTACTTATTTATTTATGGGTTGTTTACACAAATCTTTTTTCTTAGCAAGTCAATAACGTTTTTACCTCAAAAAGAAAATACTTATAAAAATCCTCCTTTAAGCTGATTTTTTTTGCGAAAATGCGCTCTTAGCTTTCTAACTCCAATTCACGTGTTTTTCCCAATACTAATATTTCCATTTTAAATGCTTTTGTTAGTGGCATATGTATTGCCCTAGAATAAGTATTTCTTTTTCACATTTTTTTCATACTTTTATCTTTACTCATTTTTTTCATACTTTTTTCTAAACCTATATTATTAATGTAATTATATTTTCTTAATTAGCTAAAATCTTAGTTAACTAAAAGATAACTTAATATTTTAAGGTTCTAAATGTCATGTATTTATCTTAGAGTGCTTTCTATAATTTATTTATTAAATTAAAATTTTAAACAAATACCATTTCTAATTAAAACATTATTTTTGAAGAAATTGTAACGCATATTCTTAAGTTCCCGAAAAATATAATAACCTGTGAAGTAACTAATCATTTCCTTATCATTTATAAATTTTATTATTTATTACATTTTGATTTATAAATTATTCTACACTCATTTACCTTCATAATTTAAATTAAATAAGAATTACATCTATCACAAATTATTTTAAGATTTTCATATTTTTCTAAAAATAAAATATCTTGAAGTAACAAATATCTTAAAATAAAAAATTAATATAGCGGTATATTTTTTATTACTTTTCTTTTTGATAATTTTTTTAATTAACTATAGAATTAACTATATTATTTTATAATTTCTCTACCGTCATTATTTTACTTTTTTTATCTAATAGCATAAAATTTATGTGAATCACATTTTAGTTGCAGTCATGACTTTGATTTTTTTTCATCTTTAATTATTTTTCGTATTAACAAAACAAATATAGAACAAAGTAATCTAAATACTAAAAAATAATTTTTTTAAACTAATTTTTAATATTTTGGATCTTTTTCAACATGTAAATAACAATTCAAGGAACTTAAAACTATTTTCTTAAAAAAAAAAAACTAATTTCTAATATTCTAGATTATCTTCAACAGGTAAATAATAGTTAAAAAAAATTATAAACACTTCATTTTTGTCTTTTCAATTTTATTATATATATATATATATATATTAAAGAAAAAAAGGAGATTACTTAAGGTTGTTTTTTTAAAGGTATATATATTCAAGATAATTAGGTTCTTATTGTTTATTGTAACATAAAAAAAAAACTTAAATTATAGAGATATAGAGAAAAAGAAGAAAAAAAGTTGATACTGAAAAGAAAAATAAATAACAGTTTAAAAAAACTGACTAAAAAAAATTATTCATAGATATGAAAATCAACCAAACATCAACTAAACATCAACTATATCAATCATATCTCTTTTAACATCAACCAAACATCAACAAAATATCGGGATAATTATGCCAATGGTCGCTTAACTTACACTAAGTTTTATTTTAGTCATATAACTTTTTTATTTCATTAAAGTCATTTAACTTTAAGTTGGATAATAAATTAGTCACTTGTCTAAAATCTTATGATTTATTCATCATAAAAAAATAAAATCTTGAAATCTCCTAAATCTACAACATAGAATCTCTAATGCAATAAAATAAAATCTCTAATTTCTAAAGTTTTGAGCGAAGCATTGAATTCTAATTTTTAAAAATTAATTTCATTGGCCTAGCGTCATAGACAACTAGGAGAATGCTCTTATATACTGTAAGTTATACATATTCGTTATTTTACAATCAACATTCATATTTAATTAATTTGGTAGTTAGAACTCGTTTAATATTGAAGTTTTTACACCAAATAGGAACTAATCGTACATCCTCAAATAGACATGTGAACTAGGGCTGAGCACGGATCAGTCCAATTCGGTTATTTATAAATCACCAGTACCATACCAAACCTCGGTTATTTTAAAATTGAAGGTACCAGTACCGTACCAAACATAAAAGGATCCAATACCGTATTGTACCAATTTTACGGTTCAATACAGTTTGGTTCGGTGCTATTTTCGGTTCTAAAAAATTTAAAAAATATAACTTTAATCTCATCTTTAATCAAATACATTTAGAGAAAATATGATTACCAGCCTAAAAAAAGTAGCATGAAAATCTGAATTAAAATTGCAATCACATTCTTGAACAATCTGTTTCGCAATTCAGTCACTTGCAAATACAATAATTCATTCAATATTCAAATACAAACCATTAAAATATATATTACTGCTAGCATAAAAATATTTTACAGATGACAATCATTAAAATAAATAAATTTACAAACTTTATATAGCACTAAAATAAATGTCCAAAATTAGCAAAGGAATGTTATTACCTCCCCTAAAAATTAGCACTCCATATTTAATCTTGGCATAAGGGACTCACCAATCTCAAGATCTTGAATAATTTCTACAATAAAAGTAAAAGATTACATTAATAAGACTTAACAGCATCAAAAATAAACAAATATATATAAGAAGTAAAGAAATGTTACCTAACTCTATACTTTCAATATCCTCTATTGATTCTTCTAGTTGGATAGGTTTATTTGAACTTCTAAGCCAATCTTGATAATAAATGAGGACCTCCGTTGTTGTAGGAAGTAAAAAACTTCTATATTGTCAAAAGATGTTTTGACAATTTTTTTTCTCAAGTTTTGTTTGATCCTTTTCAAAAAAAAAATTAAATTTATAAATATAATTTAATATATTTTTATATTTTAATATTAATTTATAATATTTTAAAAGTTAATAAATTAATTATTTCTAAATATTTAATTTTTTAAGTTTTATTAGTATAATAATATAAAAATTATTCTTATAATATTTATTTCTTAATTTTAATATTTATATAAATTAATACTTTTAGTATAATTAATATTATTATTCTTAAAATAAAAATATTATATAATTAAAAATTAATTTATTAATAAATATAGTGTAAATAATATTATATTTATATAATAATATCTTTTATAAATCTTACTAATTTATATAACTTTTGATTAAATTAAGTAATTTTTTAATTAACTTGTCAAAAATTTCTAGATAGTAAATAAATTTTAAATCTAGTATTATAGTATGTATACTAGATTACTAGTATCAATATACTATGTGACATATTAATATATAACTTATATTTTTTATAGAGTATAAAGTATATTATAATATTATAGTTATTTTTAATATGTATTATTTTTTATATTTCGATAGCAATTACTTGAATTATATAAATGATAAATATAAATTTTTTTTTATGGAGTATATGTATTATTTTTTTAATATATGTATTATTTATATAATATAAATAATTATTTATAAATATATATAAAAAATTCGGCTCTACGGTTTAGTCCGGATCAGTATAAGACGGATCGGTTCTGGTACGGTTACAGTACAGTTTTTACTAAAGAACCAGTACCATATCGTAATAGTAAAAAAATTCGGATCGGTTCAATTCGGTTATAAAAACTTTCGGTTTTTTTCGGTTCTGGTACTTTTTGGTACGGTTATTCGGTTCGGGCGGGAATCACCGAGATCCATACTCAGCCCTAATGTGAACATGTAAGAAACATAATGGAAATTATAGCTTAAATACAAACAAGTGCAAAAATACTACTAGTTTAGTGGTTAGACACTCTTCCATTTTTATTTTTCACTTTCTTTCTTTTTTATTTATTGTTATTATTATTATATATTTTTACGTTGAAAATAATATCTTGATAAAAATATATAAAAAAATTAGTTAATACTGATTAATTAAGCTGAAAAAAAAGAAAATATTATTATAATAATAACTAAAAAAATAGAAGATGAGAAGACAAGGAAAAAAAACTATAACCAAGACTCATTATTAAAAGCCTAGAGAATTTTTGAAGCCTAAAATTATGTTTGATTTTAGATTAAGTTAATAATTTGGTTAAATAATTTAATGACTAGGATAGTGATTTGTCAATTTTTTAAAACATGTGTTAATCTAACATTGAAAGGTTTACACATGTCATTATTCTAGTAAATTAAATCACTAGATTTTAGATAAATGACTAATATATTACCTAACTTAAAGTTAAATGACTGTAATAAAATAAAAATAATATATGACTAAATTGAAACTTAATGTAAAGTAAAGTGGCCATTGATATAATTATCCTTAAAATATCATTCAATTAATATAATATTTAAAGGTTTTAATTTAATTTAATGATAATTCCTTAAGGATATTTTAATATTTTAATATTTATTTATTAAAAATTTATTCAGATAGTAATAAATATTTTTAATCCTCAACATTTTTTAATTTTTTAATTATTTTTAATATATATAAAAAGGGGCAAAATACAAAAGAAGTTGGTGGTAGAGAGTGCACGAACAGTGTTAGTAGATGTTAGTCCCATAACACCTTCAATTAAAAAAATCAAAGATAAAAAATGTGATTTGTGAACCTTATTTTAGGGAGTGAAAGTGAGAAGAAAGTTAAGATAGAAAGCAAAAGTTTCTCATGAAATTCAAAAAAAAAATATGTAAATTAAAAAATTTTAAAATTCCTTTGTAAATTGGGTCCCTTGTTTGCATGGTTTTCACGTAGATGAGACATCTACACTATAATTAGTAGATGATTGGGATGACGTGATGTGAGTATGAAGCTTTTGAGCGGCTATGAAGATTTATAGGTATTTGATTGAAAGGTCGACGGTGGTATGTAAAGAAAAACGTAAAAGTGTAAGTAAAATGAATGAAAATATAAAAAATTAAAATTACAGATATTTTTGTAATTATTTAGTATATAGGGTGAAATCTTTTCTATATTTATTTAATAAGCCTATGGTTATTTGTAGGGCCAGGATGCCACAAGTTTTGAGAAATCAAAACCAGTATAGTATGTGACCCAAAGGATCTCTTTAAATCTTAAAACAAAAAATGGGCCACCCAACCCAATAATTTGATTCCTATTTTATGGGAGCTTGAAGGTGACTGCCTCTGCATCCCTTGAAAGTGACCCAAAACTCTCAATATACTTTTCTTTCATTTCATGGACAAATTTGGATAAGAGGTCAAAAAATAGCCATACGTTCACCCAATCAGAGCTATCCATTCTATTGGACATCTTCTTATTATCATATGTCTAATTCACACATTGCCTTAAAACAAAAAAATAATTATTGTTATTTGTTCAAGCCCTCAATCTTGAACAAATATCACTCATGTCTAAATTTGTAACTTCCATAATCTTTAAATATTTTAATGGTAAAAAGTATGGGAAAGTCCTTATACTTTGACCGAAGTCCAATTATAAGCCTATCAATATAAGTATCTCACTCAAATCTTCATATTTTACAAAATAGTTTAATTAAATCCAAAAGGCTGACATTATTAATATGCTTGGTAGTGGTAGGATCCACTTAAATGAAGATTGAGTTGATGATTGGAGGTCGATTAAGGGGACTAAGGTATATTATTTTTCTATTAAAAAATTTAATGGATTCTATTATTAACAAACATATTAAAAATTTAAAATTTAAATTTAAATTGAATAAACAAATAATAGGAAACTAAGTGAGATACTTTCAACAATGGAGATGTAATTAAATTTTTTGGGATTGTCAGCATCTATTTTCCAGATTTAGAAATCAAAGGAATTATGAAAAATTTAATGATAAAAGTTACTATATTTTTCGAGTCTCGAAGAATTGATGATGATCAAATCACAGCTAGGGTTACGAATAATTGAGCTAAATATTAGTTTTTAAAATCAAATTGGACTAAATTGATAAAAAAAAGTTAAGTTTTTAAATCAAAATCAATCAAATAGCCAAGTTCAGAGCTAAAATATAAATGTTTACATGTTTGCCAACCTAGAGAGCCAATCGGCTTTCCATACAGCCGATCGACTGTACACAAATTCGATCGGCTCTGTCACACAGCTTATCAGCTCTGTATAGTGTTGGTATACCTAAACTCAGGTTTTCGTGTCGTTTTTCGATTTTAAATATTGATAATTATAAAAAAAAGATATTCAGAATGATTTTATTGATAAATTCTAGCTTTTAATCATTCTCTATAATTAAATAGATAGTTATCAATAATTATCCTACTTACCTTAAACATCTGTATTTATAGATTGAAAGGATTTTGATAAATCTCTTTTAATTATTGATAATTCTTTGAAGTTTTCAATAATTAAAAAGATGATTATCCTGACCTCTAGAGTTTCCTCCAGTTCCTTTATAAATAGAAAAGGAAGCCCTAAGCTCAGGGGTTAGCAACTGTGTACAGCACGATCAGTAAGATCTTAGCATATTTACTATGATTTCCAAAAGCAAACACCAAAACCTACTAAACACTCTAGATCTCTAATCCATCTCTAGATCAACTTTCTCATCTACCCTTGAGACTCAAGGATCTGCTCAATACGGTGACAACTTGAGAATTTCTAAATACTTATACCTCTCATCATCTTTTCTTTCATTTTTCTCTTTATAATTATTTTTGTTTTTTATTAGGCATGATTAGGATCTATTCATGTGATTTGTGATGTTAGATCTAGATTTTATGTAAATCTGACAACTCCCTATGAATCCATATGTTAGAGTTTTGAATCTAATAATTTATGTTAAGCATGGTAGAGTCCAAAATCTGATAACTACATGAGTATGCATGATAGATTTAGATTTGTATGTGATTCTATTAGGAAATGATTTGGGCATTGAATTGTTGTTTTGTTATCTATTTTGAATAGTTACCATATTTGATTAGGTTTATTTACTATAAGTGCATTTTATTTTCAATCATGTTGTTTTGTCTTAAAGGATGGTTCAATCATGCAATTTAGTGTGTTTCTCACGTGTATTGATCATATTTTATATTTTTATGCATGTTTCACGGAATTTGAAGCATTTGGTGTTAAAATAGGCTTAGAAACCTCTCTAGAGCCGATCAGCTCTATGCACAGCCGATCATTATACAGCCAATCACTTGTTTGTTCAACAGTCGCCCGTTTTGCTGATTTCTGGAGATTTTAGATGATTTCTGGTCTTTAATACATATTTTAGCTAATTTCTAGTTGTTTTAGTTGAAAGAGGGTTGTAACAGCTTTGTAATTTTTCTGCTTTCTTTTATTTTGCTAACTTGTGATGACAAATTGCTTGACTGATTGATATTAAACTGATCATGTAGACTTAGAGATTTTAATTTGAATTTTGGCATGAAAATTATAGTCCATTAAGTTAAGAAAATGGTAATTTGATCTAAAAGTAAAATTAATTGGACTTAGGCGGCTTTACCATGCTAATAACTAAATTGACCCACTTAGACTTAGGTGAATTAAAATAGGCTTTGCATGTAAAATATAGTCAATCTAGGATAAAGACTTAATAATTGAAGCATAATTTATAATTGGGCTAGATTAGGTGAGTCTCTTTGTACATAATTGAATAGTTAACTTAGGCTAATCATATAAAATGGGAAATTACGCTAAAGCTAAAATGGACTAGACTTAGGTGGACCTCACATGTTGTAGTATTTGGTGTGTAAAAATTAAAGAGAATTTCACAAAATGCGATCCACTTTTTTTAAAATATATTTTTCATTGTAGCTTTGTTTAATTTTATGGTGTCAATATTTCGTTTTTACATTTTTTAAAACTTTTTATTTCACTTTTACGGTTTTCAGTTTTTTCTCTCATACCCTTCATTCTTGTGCACGAATTCTTTATTCTAAGTTCCACTTTCTCCATTTTTGCAATCTCTTTCTCTTTTTTTCTTCATTTTTCTTTCTTTTTTTTTTATTTTGGGTACATGAGTGATTTGATTTTTTATATATTTGTATGTTATTATTAACTCCATTGAATATTTATGTAGAAACTATTGATTGAGTATAATATTTATTTTAAATAGATTTCTGTTTGTTATTTTATAGTTTATGTTTTTTTATACTGTAGTTTATGTTGCTATCTTTTTTTTTATGTTTTTATTTATTTTCTAATTATGGTAAAAAAATGTACTGTTATTTTTTATTTTTTATCATTCTATTATTTACGTTTTCGGTATATTATTTTTAAAAAAATATGTAATTTGTTGTTTATTCTTTGTTTTTGTTTGGTTTATGTTTTGTTATCCTATAATTTATTTATTATTCAGTTTGTTGCTTTATTATTATTTTTTTATTTTTTTATTTTTTTCTATTTTCTTTATTTATTAATGTGTTTTTTTCTTTATATTGTAGATTTGAGAATTTAAGGTATCACCAAATGAACATTTTACATCAAAATTTGGACATGATATGTCAGATGAGGTATTGTTGAATTTGAAGTCCGACCTGTCATATGCTCAACTTCAACTAATTAGAAAAACTTGCTTTAGTTATTTTTTTGATATGCCTGACTATAAATCTCAATCTCAACTTGTACATTGTTTGCTGCTTAGGAAGTTAGTGCAACCTAATAGTAATGAGCTGTGGGTATGTGTTAGTGGAAATCATTTAAGATTTTCTATTCAAGAGTTTGCTCTTATTACTTGATTAAATTGTGTTAGGAACATGAATATTTTTTTTTGTTAATCACAATAATATGTTATTGAGTAAGTATTTTGGTGGTATGAATATGATTAAGAAGCAAGATATTGAGGATTATTTTATTTCGCAAAGGTGAGAGTGCGATGAGGATGCTATTAAATTTGTTGTTTTGTATTTTGTTCACTTGTTTCTGTTTTCTTCTCCTAAGAAAAAACTTATTTATAAGGAGGATATAGATATTGTTGATAGTGAAAATTTTAATAATTATGCTTGGGATAAGGATGTTTTCAATTTTACTTTGGAATCTTTAAAGGAGAGATTGATAGAGTGAAAAATAAGAGGGGATAGTTCATTTTATAGGTTGATTGGTTTTCCCTTAGCCTTACAAATTTAGTTTTTTGAGTGTTGCCCTTATGTTAGTGGAAAGTTTGTTATTTGAAACGACAATCATCTTAGTCTTCCACGTATTCTAAAGTGGCCAACATCTCTACAGCCAACTTGTAGTAATTTTTTGAGGAATTTGTTTGCTCTTTCTACTAAAAGGTAATTTTTTTGCTTTTGTTATTTATTTTTTTATTTATGTTTAAATTGACTTTTGGTTTTCTTTTGGTATTTTTTGCAGCTGAGAAATTTAAGTCCCATTACTGATGAAAGATTAAACTTAAAATTAGTATGATTTTTCAATAAGGGTAAGGCGATTGGTATTGAGAAAAATGGATCTGAACAGGATGACAATGATAATGATTTCAAATTTTCTATCCGTCCAAGAGTTGTTGAAATTTCTAATTCAAGAGAACCAGAAGTTGTTATATTAAATTTTGAAATTAAAAAGCAGATGACCAAACTTATAATACTCAGAAGAAACTCTCTAATGATTTCTTCTTTCAAGCTATTTTTGGAGTAAAAAATTATTGTAAATTTCTCATTTTTTAAGAATTATATTGAATAAAAATTTATTGAATTGTTTGATTTGTTGAATTCTATTAATTATATGTTGCAGATAAGTGGAATTCATAGTTCTATTTTTGTTGACAAGGATTTTGAAGTGTTATTAATTTTTTTATTTAGTTTATTTTATTTTATATTTACTTATTTTGATTTGTGTATTTTTTTCTCAACAGTTTGTTGACAAGTTTAGTAAAGAGACAAGAAATGATAATGAGACTGTTAAAAACTCAATCGTTGTTGTTTCATGTCACCACCACCTCCCATGACCATAATTGGGAAATAACTGCACCACCACCACTTAGGGCCGAGCATGGATCTCGGTGATTTTCGTCTAAACCGAATAATCGTACCGAAAAATACCAAAACCGAAATAACCGAAATTTTTTATAACCAAATTGAACTGATCCGAATTTTTTTACTATTATGGTATGGTACTGGTTCTTTAGTAAAAGTCGTACCATAACCGTACCAGAACCGATCCGTCTTGTACTAATCCAGACCAAACCGTAGAACCGAATTTTTTACATATATTTATTAATAATTATTTATATTATATAAATAATACCTATTAAAAATAACTATAATATTATAAAATACTTTATACTCTATAAAAAATTATTTTATATTTATCATTTTATATAATTCAAACAATGATTATCGAAATAAGAAAAAAATACTACATATTAAAAGTAACTATAATATTATAATGTACTTTATACTCTATAAAAAAATATAAGTTATATATTAATATATCATATAGTATACTGATACTAATATACATTACTCTAATACTAAATTTATAATTTATTAGCTACTAACTTAACTCTAATACATTTTCTTACCACATACTACAAGCCTATACCTAACAATTTGAACACACCGTCTTTCTCTTTAGAACACATCACCACACCTTCCATTTTGCAATTCAAAAAGACAAAATTCCTAAGGCAAATTTCTGGACAGAAAATCAAAAGAAAGAAGGAAGAAATTGGCTCGTCTAGACGTCTTCCTATTTAGAACACACCGCCGCACCTCTCAATTTTTAATACAGAAAGACAAAATCCCTAAGGTAAATTTCTAGACAGAAAATCAAAAGAAAGAAGGAAGAAATTGGCTCGCCTAGACGTCTTCCTCTTTAGCGCCACATATAATTGGCTCGCAGAAAGGCAGAAGCAAGAATTGGCTCGCGTAAACATCTTCCTCGTTAGCGCTCTCTCTTCCCATAGCTGGCCGCCATTGCTCAGTCTCGGGTATTTTTTTTTTACTTTTTTACTTTTATTTTTGCTGGGTAGATTATTGGCTGTAACTGCGAAAAATATTTTGTTTTAATGATTACCATCTGCAAAATATTTTTATGCTAGCAGTAACATATATTTTAATGGTTTATATTTGAACATTGAATGAATTATTATATTTACAAGTGACAAAATTGCAAAACATGTTGTTCAAGAATGTGATTGCAATTCTAATTCAGATTTTCATGCTACTTTCTTTAGGTTGGTAATCATATTTTCTCCAAATATATTTGATTAAAGTAGTGTTTTTAAAATTTTTTAGAACCGAAAATAGCACCGAACCATACTGTATTTAACCGTAAAAGTTAGTACAATACGGTACGGATCCTTTTATATTTGATATGGTACTGGTACCTTCAACTTTAGAAAAATCGAGGTTTAATATGGTACTGGTGATTTATAGATAACCAAATTGGACCGATCCGTGCTCAGCCCTACCACCACCAATCAACTGTGAAAGAACTTCACGACCAATATTTCTTATACTCGCACAAAAAAAAGAAAATCTTTTGATGAGTTTGGGTAATACCAATTGATGGCAACAAACGGGAGATGGAAGGCAGGAAGGGCAGGCGATGACAGCGAGCAGCAGAAAGGGCACGCGACTCTCGCCAACCGATCCACCTTCAACAGCCACCCTCTTCAATAGCTCCGTCGGCAATGAGAATAAAAAATGAAAAGCATTTAGTAACAATTCTTCAAGCTTTTGTGCAGTTGAGTCAGATTGAGAGGGGATGGGAGACAGGAAAGATAAGCTACAATCCTTCAAGATTTAATATGGTGGTTGGAAGTTTTGTGATTGTTTATGTCGTATTGTCTTTTTCTTTTTAATTGATTGTATGTTTCATTTTCTTTTTAAGTACTAATTATAATTTTATTGATTTTTACTATAGTTTGTTTTGTTTTTTTTATTTATTTATTTTGATTTAATTTATTTAAAGAAAATAAAATAAAATAAAAGATTTGTCATCATATTTTTTATTTGTATTTAAAATGGATCCGGTTGTTAACAAGGTAATTGACACCACTATAAACTTAACATGTAGTAAAAAAAAAAATTAAGAAAGCTAGAAAGTATATTTAAGACATTTTGAATCATGATGATTCATTTGTATTTATACATTTATAATGTATCTTAAAAATAAAATTAATAAAATTTATTTAAAAGGGTGTTTAGCATAGCCGTTGGAGAGAAGCCGGTAGGTATTCAGCTCTAAACTAAATTTCATAATTTTTAAAAAAAATTATTGATAGCTTTTGAGACTTTTATTTCCCATAGTTTTATTCTCTATTAATTTAATTATAATAACTAAATTATCTTTTTTTTTTTAATTTAAAACTCTAAATTAAAAATTCTAAACAAATCATGTCTCCGCCATACACAAGTTTTAAGTTTTTCTTTAATCTTATATAAAATTATTTTTCATATAACTACACTGCAAATTGCTACTTCATCAACAAACAACACATATGCTAATTTTTCTTTCTCTTATTTTAGTTTTTATAATTTCTATAGTAATTTTTGTTTATAATTGTCATAGTGATTTTTGTTATGTAATTCCGTTTCAATTTTTAAATTAATTTTTTTTATTTAAAAAATATTTGGTACCGATTTAGGTTTTATTCTTTTTAATAAAATATAAAACAAAATTAACGTGAAATATCTTACAGTAAACTACTATAATTATTCTATCCAATATTTTCTTCATATTACAATTTTATTTATTTATTTATTGAATCAGCAATCTTGCTATGAAAGTAATTTCACAATAATGGTTTACATATATATACCGTTAAATTGATCAAATGAATATATAATGAGCAACGGCTATGAATAATTTTAGCAAATATAATTATCAATTAGCTATTCTGTTATTAGCTTAGCCAAACATGCCTAAATATCAATTTTATGAATTAAATTCTTGAAATCTGGACATTTATTTTCATTTCTAATGAAAACAAATCTGCCTCGTGAGGATGGAAAATTAACACCATGAACTAAAAATTTTAAATTTTGACTAAAAAGAATATATCAAGTGAAATGGAATAATATAAAATTTAAAGTTCCCTTCTGCTGCAGAATATTTATGTAATTGACAAATTGACAGCATGCAGACAGAACCCCTAATTAATTATTAACTGAACCATCTTTCTCTTTCCATTTACAACCAAGTCATTCTGCTTAATATCTATATGTTCCAAAAAGATGGCATGCACCTAAGCAGATAAACTGGTTTAAGCCAAATTAGTGCATCATCTATTAAATGAAGTCTAAATACACAAATGCCAGTAAGAAACATGATTGATCTAATCAATAACTATGTAATAACTTGTTTTTTGGATGTGTTCTTGGTTATTTCATACTAAAAAAAAAACATCTTTTACTGTGCTGATGAACAACTAACCGAGTACTTGTAACATAAATAACTTACTTGACAAGAACCAGCAATTTGCTGGATATCACAGCAGAAAAAGAAGAATTGAACCCAAAATAGTGTAAAAAAAAAAGAAAAAAATAATGTTCATCCTTTGTTGTATCGCTGTGTTCACCAGCGATGCACGATACAGTAATTCTGCGTATACCCCGCAAACTGATTTTACATCTTAATCAAATTTCAAGGAAAAGAAAAAACCTATATCATAAAAAATTATGAAAAGAACAAAAAAAGAAAAGAAAAAGAAAAGAAACATCAAAGCTCAAACCTTACAGGGAACTCCTTGTGACTGCACTCTATGATAAATTCATTAAAACAGGCAAACCAATTAGCCCTAATCAACTTCTCAATTAAACTGCAACTTCTGGACAAGGGAAATGTACGATACTCGCTTAATCAGATATATTTCACCTACAATATAACCTCTTGACATTCACATCATAATCATCCTAAGCTGCAATTCCTGCAACAGACAATATAAAAGAAAACAGCTTGTAAATACCACAACAGTGACAGCATGTTAGTTGTAGAAAAAAGCATTTAACAGACTTTGCACTTTGTTTGGATGTAGAATTTGGATGTGAAAAAAAAACAGATTTACCTCAAGTATTACAGAAAATAGTTAGGTCCATGAATGTACAAAAAAAGCCACTATAATCAGAACTTTATAAAGAACCTTACATGAGTATAATTTGAAATGCCTCTAAAGAGAAGTAAAATCCACCGCAAAACATATGTCGTCTTCCACATTTGTGAATTAATTCAATCAAAAAATTGTGCGAAGTTTCGTTCAAACAATCACTAAACTCATATTCTTGCACAAAGAGCCCCTCATTTGAAATTCTTCCATTCAATCACAGCATTCATTTTCGAGCTCAAAATGAAAGCCATAATCAATGAAGAAATTGGGGGTCAATGAGTATCCTTTTGGTGACTTCTAGATGATGATCAGGGTAAATAAGTATTGATGTTTGCTCTGGAGCCTCATTCATTTAGTCCCTAATTTAATAACTTCTGGATAAATGGAATAAAAAAAAATCTACATCACTAATTGGCAATTAACAAGCAGGAGAGGTAAATTATGTTTTGAGTCTGCATATCCCTAGAAGACGAAAAATAAAAATAAAAAAGCAACTCAAGGAAAAGAGTGGAAGATTTAAGGTCTCAAATAACAAAGATTTGTGAAGTTGAAAAATGCATAAAGGTCTATTAGCTGAAGATCTCATATGCAATCATACATGTAATACATGATAATTAATATGCATGGCATACCAGTTAACAGATGGGGAAAAACATGTCTAATGAGAGATTCAATTTCATGTGTCTTGCCGCAGCAAGCCAAAAGATTGCCACATCTCAAATCCAATTATTTATCTCTTAAAACCAGTAACTGCAATGTAGAGGTCATGAAGCATGCAATTGGAAACTACTAGACAGAGAAAGAGAGATGATATACTGAAATGGCCTTCCTCATTCTTAAAATGCATGACTTTTTTTTTTTAACTTAAAAAATGCACATGAATGAATCCATACACAGTTGCTGAATCAACTAAATGGTAAACTTGACCATCATGCTGGAGTTAGAGATAATAATGGAACACAATGTTTCCATTAACCCTTTCTGTGCTTTCTATTTCTTATCTCTATTCTTAATTTGAGTTGGGGGGGCAGGTGTTATTAATTTCTTCTAAGTTAGAAAAAGTTTATAAGAATAAATGGACTGAAACATTACCTCTATTTGCTTGTCTACTGGCAACACTATAACCACCAACATAACCAGCAGAATTTTTGGTCACGACATCTGAAGCTGCATTTCCAAGCCCGAAGCCAAATGAGCCAGAACCCTCTAGCTCTAACGGTGAAGATCGCCAAGCAGAATCCCCATACAGTGAGATATTCTCATAAATGTCTCCATAAGGTCCATTATAGCCATCATTTGATGCAGTATGAGATGAAACTGGCGCAACACTTGTCCCACTATTTCTTCCATACCCTATCCCTCCTAGACCAACACTGAGATCACCATTGTTATAGCTAAGGCTGCCATTGCTAAAGGCGGAGCTGGCACCTCCACCTTGACCAGAACTAGCTGATGAACCCCAGAGCGCTCCAATACTGCCAAAGGAACCTATTCCTGGATTCCCAGTTCCAGAGCCCAAAAAGCTACTAGAGTTTGTGGAGTTTGAAGAATGATTAATAGTCCCATTACCCCACAAAGTTCGAGCCGGCGAATTTAAGACAGAACTATTTCCAACATTGCCTCCATTATAACCAATAGGGCTATCATACCTGCTTGAATTTCCATTATATGAAGGACTCAGTCGCCCATAGCCAAGGTTAGAACTTAGGTTTGAATTTCCCCCATAACTAGGACTCAACCCCTGCTCATAATTTAGCCCCATCCCAAAACCAGGACCAAATGGAGAAAAGTTACTCCGACCAACAGTAGCAGGACTGAACCTACCATCCATTCTAACACCAAGTCCTCCAGTTGAATTTGGACTGTATCCCTGAGTGTAACTACTCAGGAAGCTACCAACTCTATTTGGACCATAATTATACCCATTTAACTGGGTCCGAGTTGGCCCTGGTGATAATTCTTTCGGGACAGCGCGCTTGACCTCAACCATTTTACCATTGAGTTCATGGAAGGTTTTATGGAGCACTTTATCCACTGCTTCTTCTGAATCATAAGTAATAAATCCAAACCCTCTAGGGCGTTGAGTATTGTGGTCATACATAACCACGACATCTGTAATTGTCCCAAATTGATCAAAGTACTTCTTAAAGTCACTCTCTGTGACTGTAGATGCTAAGCCTCCTACAAATATCTTCTTAGTACGAGCTGGACTAGGCGATCCATGTATGCTGCTGCTACTGTTTCTGTTCAGAATGTTTTGATCCTCCCTAGGTACTGCCTTCTTTGCCTCAACCTGAGAATTGAAATAATGAAAAGTCTACACCATATTTCCAATCTGTAGAAAATCTTAGTTTGAATCTTCTCATATTGTAATTTAATTAAGAATTAATCAAAATGTTATGTAATTACCATACATGAGCATAGATGCTGAAAATGAAGAAACCAGATAAAAATTATTTCTTCTCATGAATGTTAGAGTAGATTTATATTATTAAGGATTCCAGAACTGTCTAGTAATATGGCTTAAGCTTACGTGAAAAGTAGGAACGCAGATTAACAGTTTTCTAATTCAAAAAAGTTACAATTAATGTTGCACATGACACATCTGCTTGTAAAGGCTAATATAAAATCATTCAGCTGCTCAACAGCGAACCAATTGACCCTGAAAAGTGACCATTGGTGTTTTAACTATCAAGAAACTATTAAGTTGCAGCAAACCTACCAAAATTAAGGTACTCAAAAGTAGTATCCGTTATCTAGAAGAGACCAAGTTCCCTATCATCTCATTTAATTGTAGCACCCACATTTTTCCCATTAGCATCACTCTATTGAATGAGATTAATTACTGTCTTCTTTACTGATACCCAACTGTACCTTCCAATTGAATGGACTCTTGAGGAAGCCACCCCTGATAACATGTAGCACAGTTTCTTTCTTTCCAAACAATATCTGTCAATTCTAAAAGAGGGAGTTTATTCTGTTTTTGAATTTATTATTTCTTTTCAGCATGTAAGTTGCCAAAATCTGAACTTTGATACTGATAATCCTATGTTTCAGGAATTAATACAGTGCTCCCATCTGAAATTTATATGTTTCTTTTAATTTTTTTTTTTTTTTCATTTGTCCAATTATGAGATGTAACCAATAAAATACCACCACCAACCCCACAAGCAAATGAAAATGACTGAATCGATTGTTCATCAATAGAGTACCATCAATTATCTGTAGTTATCATCGCATTTTATTCAACCACAGCATTACAATGCTCAAAATTCATTTACCTGGGAAGTCTCTCACTAAAAGAGAAAAAAAAAAGATGGAACCAGAAATAAAACAGTGAACAACAATGAACCCAGCTCGAATTGATGAGAATTCAGGCGTAAGAACTTACATTTCTACCATCTATTAGGTGTTTTTCCATCACAACCCTCTCAGCAACAGCAGGGTCTGCAAAAACAACAAAACCAAAGCCCCGGGCACGACCTGTAGCACGATCCTTCATAATCACAGCTTCCATGACTTCGCCAAAGACCTGGAAGTACTCCCTTAGACGGTCTTCATTTGTATCCCATGAAATCCCACCGATGAATAACTTTCCAAGCTCCATTTCCATTTCTGCATACGAATCCCATCAGGAAAATCCGCCAACAAATGCAAAAATAATCATAGAACCGAACATATCATAAAAAATAAAAAAAACCGTTTCATGTTGTATACCAATCAAACACCAGATCTAACTGGTCACAACAAGAACATTATACAGCACAATACATACTAGCATAAGATAATATAAACAATGTATAGTAGAGCAATACGTAGATTAAAACAATTAGATAGACAATATCATAATGCGGATAAAACGAAGACATAGGAAAAAATAAAATAAAAAATATATATGTATATACCTTTGTCAAAAGAAATAAAACAAAGCTTGGATATTTACAAATATTTACGAAATGGGTAGTCTTGGATTCAATCCAAAAGCATATATATAACCTCCAAGCGATCAAATATGGATCATCAACCAACAATCCAGGATTCCTATAGGAAAAACCAATAAGAAAAAGATCAAATTTTAGTTAAGGAATGAGTAAAAGATCCAAAACCCAGACGGTATAATCAAAGAAAAGATGCTGCAAGATTAGAAAATATTGAATTTACCAAAAGAAAACGGAAAACAGCGGGAATCTAAGATCTGAGAGGAGGCATAAGAAGAAGAAGAAGAGGAAGAAGAGAGGGCCAGAGAGAGAGACCACCCTCTTTTTTTGCTCTCTCCCTCTCTTTGTCTATCTTAATCTTATGTGTGGATTCTTGTAATTACTGTTGATGATTCAATTTAGATTATATATTTATATGACCAACAAAATGTAAATAAATATTAATATTTTTTTCTTTGTATCAGAGACACAATGAAATGACAGAGAAAATGGGTTTTACACCATCATCAACGACAACAAAAATAATGGGCTGCATATATTTATAAGTATGTGTGTATATATTTATATATAGCATGATATATAGAGAGAGAGAAAGTGAAAGAGAGGTTTGGCTATCCTCTTGTGTAAGAAAGTTACAATAAGAGAAAGATGGTGCAGATGGTGATTTCCCATGTTTAATGAGGTTTTTCTTTTTTTCCTTTTGGAATAAAAATAATAAATTTTTTTAAGATTTTTCTTTTTTATGATAATTTTGCACTAAATCCATAATCAAATTCTTCACTCTTTCTGACCAGGCTTTTCTCAAAATAGACCCTGTTTTACTGTTCCTCTTTTTTCTTTTTCTTATATAATAGTTCTGTTTCTTTTGTTTAAGTTGTTAAAGAATTGCACTTTATTAACCCATCTAGAACTAAAATTGCCCTACTTGTTGCAAAGAATTAATAAGATTTTATTATCACTAATACTAGTTGTATCCACATTTAAGAATAATCATATTGATAGAATTATATTATTTCCTTGGACTAATTCTCTATTTTCTTCTTGTCTAATAACAATATTCAATAACCTTATTATTATGATTTTGCAATTTGTTTATTAACTTGTTAGTCTATGCCAATCAATTCAAAATAAGTGTCTTTTGAGTCTTCAAATCTACTTTGCTTGTAATTTGTTTTTCTTACTATTAGTCAGATTGGACCTTTGGGTTAAGAGTGGTCACTTAAAAATATTTAAATTACTATATTAAAAACAAAACTACAATAAGAAAGTAGAAGATCAAAATCCTCAACTTTCATACTCTTTTATATCTATGTACTATTTTAATTTTATCAGTGTTAACTGAGAATATAAATTAGTAGTGTTTTAATGTAAATTGGTAATTAAAATCAAAACATACATGTTAAATATCAAAAACAATTATCTTAATAATTTTAAAAAATGGTATGGCTTTTATTCTTTCTCTAACAATGTTATTTTTTTTATTACTTTTTATAATAAAACATGTGGTTAAAATTAATTTTGTTTACTAGCATTATAAATAATTTATTTAGATAACCAATTTACTTGTGGTTGTACACTTCGATTATTTTTTAATTATAATGGACATATAAAATGTGTTTATAAAACATAATATAATTATTAATATATATATATAATTATCTATTATAATTTAAGAATAAATATTTTAGAATTTTATTAATATAAAATAACTTTAAAATATTAATTAATTAATTTATTAGTTATATATTATGAATATTATTAATAGGCTATTTTGAAATTAAAATTATAGCATAATTAGAAAAATGACTTGTTAATTTATATATTAGCATAATCTTTTGTATCAATAATAATAAATATTATCAAAAATAATATGTATTTTAATAAATATATCTCTTAATATATTAATTATATATAAATAAAATACTACTTTATGATTAGAAGTCACTATATGATAAGAAAACATAAATTATTAATTAATATAATATCTTAAATATAATTAACCTATAATTTTATTGTATTAGAATCATTATTTAATTAAATAATTAATTAATATATTAAATATATTAATGTTAAAAATAATTAAAAATTATATATAAATTTAAATTTTATACTTAAAAAGTTATATTCAAAATAGAGACAAATGATAACTTTTAACTCACGATTACATATATGTGTTTGACTATAAGTAAAATTAATTAATTTAAGGTTTATATATACAATTATACTTTCTCTTGCTAAATAAAATAAAATTACATTCACTAATGTAGTTTAACCAAAAAGTTCAGAAAATTAAGAAGTGAACAGATTTAGGATTTATTGTTGGCATTAGTTCATAAAAAGATGCCTATGGGTATTTTTTTAATTTCCAAAATTGTTATGAACTAATACCCAGAGACAATCTAATTTTATTAATAAATCAAGATAACATTCAATTCAACAAATCAATTTTTTGTATTTACATTAAATAAATATTAAGTTATCAATATAATTGTTCTCCTACAAAACATTGAACTCTGTTTTAATACAAATATTACCTAATTATTGAATTACGAATTAGCATTATTTTAAATGTTTTTTTAAGTCAAAACAAGTTCAAAATAATAACAAATTATGTAAACTTAGTTGTCTATCTATTTATTATACAAATTATTGTAACTTCATTGATTATAAATAGTTTTAAATTTAAAGACTAAATTTATATTTTTATATAAAAATAAAAATATATAAAATTTTAATAATAATAAATTAAATATATATAAAAAAAGATAAAAAAATAGCATAATAAACAATATCATATCATATCCAATATTTCAATATTCTTTTTTTTTAATTGATAATAAAAATATAATTAATAATTTAATTTTTACTATTAGAATAATTATTTAATTAATAATTAATATATTAATTATACTTATATAAATTAACACTAAATATATAACAAACATAAATTTATTTTTAGAGTTCAACTTGTATCCATAAGAATTATAAACTAAAATTACATATAAATATGTAAAAGTATATTATAAAAAGAATAAAATGATCATGTGTTGCACGAGCAAATTGCTAGTGGTATAAAACTTTCATTTGGATTACAAAAGAGAGGGAGAGGGAGAGAGAGAGAGAGAGAGAGAATTTCCTCTCTTTATGTAATGCAATCCAATTTTTTTGGGTGTCCTTTCGATTAGAAAATCCAAAAGTATACTAAAAGAAATTCCTCATTTTATTCTTATACCACTACAATGGGCATGCATTTATTATGGCTAAATTTTAAATTTCAAATGGCAATTAGTAAAAGAATAAAGGTCTATTTATTCAGTTATTTTTATATGTACTAATAATACACATTGGTTCCTTATTTAATTGTCAAATAATTATTCCCCTACAAGAATAAAATGACTATTAAACATATCTTTATATTATAATATATTATTTTATTTTTCTTTTTATCTTTTTTATTTGAACATAACTTATTAATATTATCATATTTAGATAAAATATGAATTCACGCTTTATATCATATAGTCTTATATTTATCTTTTATTAGGAATTATATCAAAATAATATATAGTCGTACAACATTATATATTATTTATTATGAAAAGTTAATAATGAATTACTATTTATTATTCAATAGACATATATTAAAGTACAAATATTTGATTTCAATACAAAATAATATTATATTCAAATTCATTATTTAAATATATAGTTATTAAATAATTTCAAACTTATTATTGAAATGATTATAAATATCATTAAACATCTTGGAATTCTAAAAGAATGTTAGTGTTGTTTATCCATTGTTTTCTATTTACATTTAATATAATTTCAACTTAAAACAATTGTACAAAATATTAAAATCTCATTTTAACCAATTAAATTCAAAAAAACTGTGTCAACTTTTTAGACATTTATAGACAAAAAAAAAAAAAGGACAAGAAGAATAAAAATTCAGGAGAGAGCCAAAATCTTGAAATAATACATATGATGATTACTTTCTTGAAGGCTTTTAGTAAAATATTTTGGTTTATCAATATGCCATGCCATGGTTAATTAGAACACCTTTTACAATAATTTATGCATATTTTATTGTTTACAACCTTTATAATAATAATAACTTAATCCCACAATCTTATTTAATAAATAAATAAACGTTTCTCTTTTGTTAGAGGAAAAAAGAAAAAGGTGTTTAATTGATAAATAAATAAAAAATCAATTTAGTCTAGTTATTATTGATGCTTATATGCGATTGGAAAAACAATTCTTATTTAAGCTCACTAATATTAAAAATATAATAAATATAAAACTATGCATCGTTATTATATTTATGTATCAAATTAATATCTATATATAAAAAAAATATTTATAGATATCAAGATTTTAGAAGTTGACATACTATTTGAGGACAAGTTGTTTCTAACATTTTGGAGGCTCTAGACAATTTTAAAAAAAAAAAGTCTTAATTTTTTATTTTTATATATTTTTTTAATAAAATTAAAATCTTATTAAGTTAATAAATTTCAAATGCAATATTATTAATTATAAGAGTCAACATTATTAATAATAATAAAATAAAAAAATATTTAAGTATAACCTAAGCATCTTAATGCTATATAAAAAACTAACTTATAAAGTTTAGAATAATGCGAATTCTAATCCATAATCATAAACCACACTAATTCAACAAATAAAATTGAATAATACATTACTATTTAAGAAGAAAAGTTGACACTCTTTTTAATTTTTCATGTAAAATTTTTAATTAAAATGTTGTAATGAGGTTTTGCTACTATTTATTTTCAATAGACAAAATTGCTAATCGTTCAATCTCTCTTATGACATAGTTTATTGCAGGTATTTTGGATTAAGAGTATAAATATATTGGATGTTTTGTTTAAATAATATAGATAATTTTTTTAAGATCAACATAATATAGTTAAAAGCCACAATATTATATATATATATATATATATATGAAAGTAGTATTCTATATATATCTTTTTATTTGGCAACTTGTATGAATTTACACTAATTCTCTAAATTGGGAGAATTTTAATTTTTTTAAAGTATAAAAGAGCATTACATGCAGTAATAAATTTATTTAATTATTAAATTAGATGTAAGGGTAAAATTTAAAAAATACATGTGGTTTGACGCTTTTTCACTTGAGGGATAAAAATATTTTTTGTATCAAAGAAGTACCATGTGTTTTATTTTCTTAGCATCTTTTGGATAAACATTTATATTTATATTATTTTTTATATAGTGTTGCATGTATTTAAGATTTTATTTAAAAAATTATCTTTAAAATTTAATTAAAATCAAAAAATATATATTTTTAACAATTTGTTATAATTACAAAAATATCTAATGCTAAATTACTTAACAATACTTATATTATTAAAAATTTATATCTTTATTAAAATTTAAAATTTAAAAAATGAGAAAAATATTAAATATATCTAAAAATGCTTAAAATTTAAAACATGTATTACTCATTTAAAACAAAAAAATATTTATGCCTCTTAAATGTAAAAGCGTCAAACCACATAGTAATTTTTTAAATTTTATCCTGCATTTAAAGTATAGCCTCTTATTTATTATAAGAAATTTAAGCTATTAAATTCAAGTTAATGTTTACCATTAATTCTCATAATCAATATTCTATAATATTACTATCTCTATATATAATTTTTAAAGAGTATATATATCTATCTTTACTTTTTTGTTGCTCCACATGTCCCAATTAGCATATGCATGCCACTTGACATAAATAAAAAAAAAATTAACATAGACCTTAGCACTTCTTTAGAAGTCATTTGTAATTCTTAATCTTTCTTTATACAAATAATCAATTATAATCTTAATGATGTTTTATTAATATCATAATATGCAAGAAAAGAAAAACTTCTTATCTCTTTTTATACGAGTGAGAGTTTCTTTTTCTTTTGACAATTTTTTATGTAATTGTTTTCTTCTCTTAAATCTTTATATATTATATATATTTCGTTTTAAGTTGGTCTTGATTGTTTTCTTTTCTATTCTCACTTTGAATATAAATTTATTGGATAACAACTTAAATAAATTTATATATATATATATAAAAGTAGTGTTTTACACATATTTTATATTTCTTATATGTTGATTTATATAAATTTTAATGCTAATTCTCTAAATTATACAAATTTTAATCTTTTAAGAGAAGCTTCAGACACTACATTGGATAAATTAAATTAAAAGTCTAATTGAAAATATTAATTAAATTTTATAATGGTTATCAATCTTTTTTAATAAAACCATAATCTCTCAAATTACTACAAATTGAATACAATTAATAGAGTCTTAGAAAATAAAAAGACACTTTTAATTTTTCAAGACACTTTTTCTTAAAAGATAAAAAGACATTTATTAAAAAAATAAAAAGACAAGACCTTACAGTTTTTAAGAACAAATTTATCTAAAACACATTACTAATTAATTTGAGACATGCAAAATGTTTGGAAAATAATAGGTAGATTAATTACAAAGCTTTTGCTAAAATCTATATATATATATATATATATATATATATATATAAACTAGATTTTAACATTAATTATTTTATTGTACATAGAAGCCTATGTGATTTTTAACTCTATTTTCTAAATTCCTTTTTAATTTATATTTCTTAATTCATAGAATAGTATATCTATCATTAATTTATATTTTTTAATTTATTTTTTTATTCTTTCTCTTTTTCAAATTTTTTGTTATATTGTTTTTAAAATATTTTTATTTTTATGAAAATTAGTTGACACTTAACAGCTTATCTAGTGCAATTTAAAGGTAAAATTTTTATATTCTTCTTTATTTATAATTTTTTAATTTTTTCTATTTTTATGAGAATTAATTATTTTATTAGTTAAATAATTATTTTCTTTTTAAATTGTATTCTATTAAGATCAATTCTAATTTTTGTTATTTTAGTTTTAATCATTTATATATGATATTTACAGTTAAAAGTTTAAAATTACTTATCACTGACCAAATCAAATTTTTAATATTGTATATGATGTTAATTCATTTAAATGAATTTTCAGTAATTTCATTGAGTATAATAATTGTGACTTTCTAAAATTCGTGAGTAATAATATAATATATAAAGTAGTTGGATTTTATTTAGAAAAATTAGAAAACCATATTATAATTTAAAAATTAAATTCGTTTGGAAATTTTTATTTCATCTTATTATATGTACATGAACTTTAAATGATATTTTATTTTATTTTATTCAAATTAAATATTTTAATTAATAACAATATTGTGAATTTTAATATAAATTATTCTATTAATTTCCGTGCAAATATTATCTAATTAACTCTATATTAAAGCACTTAACTCTATATCAGTTGGAGACCACGACCGACTTTTAAAATTATATTTAAATATTTTTAAATTTTTTACACAATATTTAGCTAAAATTTATGAATTTTATTTGTGACTCTATTACATAATCAAATTTACATAACCAACATAATCAAATTTATGTTGACACTTAATAGCTTTATCTATTATCATAACTTATTTATTTAGTTTTCATATTAAATTTTTGACTGCATTGATTAATTTTTTAATATATATTTTTTTTAATAAAAATAATTTACTTCTGATTATATAAGGAAAGTTACTTACCAATACATTTTTGGTGTTTGGAGCATTTTGAAAAATATTACTTTTCTTCAATAATAAACTATCAAAATATTTAAATTATAATTAAACATAAAAGAATTTTCCAACAAGGGCCAAAGGTAGCCATAGGTCATTGAAAGTGATTAGCCGCAATTCATACATTAATTGATATATATATATATATATATATATATATATATAGGTTTTTTCTTTTTAAATATCTTTCATCATAATGTTTTTATCGTACTAATGACTAAAAATGTGCAAACTATTTTTAAAAATTTTCTGAGAAAACTAATAACTTTTCATTGAATATCTTAATAACTATTATTTAAAAATATTTAATTAAACCTAGTAATTGAATTATAATGAAACCAAAAATATTTAAGAAAAATGAAATAATTTTGGGCAAAATATGTTTCTATTACTGAGTTTTGATTATATTGACGTTTTCACACTTCTTTTTTAAAAAATGGAATTCAAAGATTATTAAGTTTTGGTTTCATCTATATTTAAATCATTATGTTAGATTTTTTAGATAGTCAATTCAGTAAATATTTTTTTAATAAAATAAATTCACTTTATTCTTGAACTTATTTTTAATCATCAAACTAAACATAATAAATTCTTTTATTATTTTAATTGTTCTAATTTTTGTTTAGTACAATCTAATCATAGTATTTAAAAATATCATTCAATAATTAATATGATATCAGCATTTAATTTTTTTCAAATTAATAAAATAGTATACCTAAAATAATAAAGAATTTATTCACTTTTAATGTTGTTCAAAGAAATTAAAATAACATTACAAATTAATTAAAAAAAATAAAGAATCATAAGTTCACAATTATATGATATTTTCATAATTTATCAAAATAATAGAGAATTAAATATATTTAAATATATTGAATTCATAAATGATCTAATATATAAATAATCTTTAAAATACCTAAATTTTTAATTTTAGTGCGATAAACTATTATTTAATTATGTTTTGTTAGACATTAGAATTAAGTTAAGCTAAAACTAAAAATCGCTTTTACTCGATAAAAAACAATAATTGTATTGTGTTGAATACTAAGTTTAAGAAGCAAATTAAGCTTTTTGTTGATTTAACTCTTTGTTTAGTTAAGATGATATCAGAATTTAATAATCATTAAATTGAGTTTCGAAACAAGAGGTATCAAAGTGTCAATATAAACAAAAGTAATGACATATAAATATGAATTTATCTAAAACTTTGGTTAAATAAATATTTATGAAAGAATATCACTTTATCAAGTAAAACAATGTAAAATATCTTAATAAATATTTATTTAATTTTATTTTTTAAGACGGTTTTATAAGTGAATTAAGTTTGAGTTGAATAAGCTTAAACTCAATTAGATTCATGATTTCATTTATTATAAATTTATTAATTACCTTAACTGATATAATAATTTTTTATTTTAATTTAACTGTTATCTTTATTTTAATTTAACTATAAAGATTTATGAAAAAATATCACTTTATCAAGTAAAACAATATAAAATATCTCAATAAATATTTATTTTATTTTATTTCTTAGGATGTATTTTATAAGTGAATTAAGTTGGAGCTTAATAAACTTTAACTCAATTAAATTCATGATTTGATTTATTATAAAAATATAATGCTTTTTTATTCTAAAATAATTGTTATTTTTTAATAATTTATTTAAATTAATTTTTTTACAAATTTTATAAAATTTACTAAATCTATACCACTACAAAAATAAAATAAAAAAATTAATGTTATATTAAATATATAAAAATAATAGATAATTAAAATTATTTTTAATCGAAAAGAAAATAGATAATATGAAATAGAGAAAGTACATAGAATTTAATTTCAACTTAAAAGTTACTCTAATATTATTTAATAATATACATAGAGATATTTATATATACTTACAAATAATTCCCCAATTTCATTTGCAACCTGATTAGATGCTCTTATAATGTCCAACCACTAAGTTTACATAGGTACAGTCAGCAAAAGCAATAGAAAATGAATTAAAAGAAAAGGTGGGTGGAATTGTTTTCCCCTTGCTTTCCGGATAAGAAACAATTGCTCGTAACTGAGAAAATTAATATAATCAATTAGATGAGATTTCAGTTCCTTTGGTTTGGAGAAAGGAATGTGTCTTTTCCTTATCCGATCTTTAAAATATTATGTTTCAAGTTGCAAATATGAGTAATATTTTTGCAAACAATATGGACTAAATATTTATAATGCATAATAAAATAAATACAATTAAAAGTGGAATTATTTATTATATATTTCTCTAATTATCAATTACTTACATATGTTATATATCATTTTAAAAGAAAATTAATGACTAATAAATTTTATTTTAAATTCCACGAGGCTTGAGCCTGACGTGCATTTCAAATAAATAAATCTTAAACTTTATGAGGACTAAGTAAAGTCATTTAATAATAATAATAATAATAAATCTTTTTCCGAATTTATCTTTCACTTAAAAATAATAATATTTAAATAACAACTCACCAAATCATTTTCTTTTTTGAAAATTCCTAAATGTTTGATATTATATTATGTATTATCTGTCTATATGGACAAAATTAGTTTTCGGTGAAATAGAATCATGGACATGACGGATGTTCCCAAATGGGCAAATTATGCACCCATTTGAAGTTCTTATCCAATTAAGAGAAATAAAAGTAAATATAATAATAGGATTGCACTATTATACTAACTAATAATTTAATATTTGATAAGAGATTAGCTTGTCATATAATTTAATAATCAATTAAAAACTGATATATGATTGATATTCTCACTTATAAAAATTGAGAAAGTTTTTATTTTGAACATTCAGATCCATTAGTTACTAATAATATGGTTACAAAATAAAATACAGCGTGTCACAAATTAATAAAGGAAATTCTAATAACTTCAACTCTTTTCTTTAAAAAAACAAAAGAATCCAAATATTATATGTATTATAAATAATGAAAAAAAGAAAACAGAAGCACATGATTGCTTGATGTAGAGGCAAAAGGCAAGTCCATGGAATAAAGTAGTGATATCTAAAGAAGGTGGTGGTGAGTTTTGAAAATATCTAAAAGTTTGATAGGTGAAACTGAGAAATCACATCCCACTGGTAGATAGACAGTTAATTGATTAAGCCTACATTTGTTTTTGAATAGATAAGATTGCCATTAAAAACAAATATTTTGATTAAAATTAATAAATAAAAACTCTGCAAAGAAAAGCTTTTGATCTAAAAAAATTAAGAGAAAGTTGGAGATGTGTGAAAGACAGAAAGGATTGCTTGTCTTCCCACTAATCCATTACAAACCCAACAGATAGATCACCACATCAACATTTTTGGTATACAGTGCACATGCATGACGTTTTATGGATTGCTACTTCATTTCTCCTCTATTTTCTAATTCTTCCCTTTTTCTTTTATTTATCTATATGAATATAATAAGAAAGCTGTAAGATTTTAATCCAAAGACATTATTAAGTTGCTGTAAGAGTTTTATCCATACGGGGTAATGGGATTTTGAAGCAAATTATAGATAAATGAGAATGAAATTTTAATTATCTTAAACAAAATGAAATTCTATAGAATGAAATATTATATGTGTTTGCACATTAATTTGTGAGGCAAATAGATAAAGAAGAAAGTTTTTTGTATTAGAATTTTACACAAAATAATATTTTTTATTAAAAGAATGTAACGTATGTAATATAATATTTCTACGGAATAACCAATGAAAAAAATAGTTATTTAATATGAAAAAGTTATTCTAATACTTATGGACAAAGATTAATTATTATGGAATAGCTATTTAATTTTGTAGAATACTTATATCATAATAAAATAAAAAATGATTATTTTATATATTAAGGAATAGTATATTTTTTTGATTATTTGTTTGACTAGTTTTTTTTTATGTGTAAAAAGATAAAGAAAAAAGCCCTTAAGAAGATAATTAAATCCTAGTATTTGATTTTATCTCAATTTTAATCTCAATATTCTTAAAAGATTTCAATTAAATCCAATTTACTAATTCTGTTTGCTCCTCCATTAATAACGGGATCTACTGTAATTTATATCCAACAATAAAAAGATATTTAGCCTCACATTATTTTACTAAGATTAAGAATAAAAATACTAAAAATTAATAATGTTGAGATTCTTGTTTCTAGAAGAGTTGTTAGGGCTGTTAGGATATGATAAGTATTTATCTTTTAAATTTAGAGTCTAGCTATTAAGAGGTTGTTATTTAGTTTCTATCAAAGTCTTACATATGAGTATAAATATAAGGCTGATGTATCTCTTTTTTGATAGTAGAATACAATAATGAAAACTTAATTCTTATCTTCTCTCTTTCAAGTTGGTATCAGAGCCGACCCAAAAAAAAAGAGCCTTGAAACACTTAAAACAACATGAGTAGTAAAGATAGTGAACCATCTGGATTGAAACCTATTATCATTCAATCTTAAGGAGCATTCAATGCAGGAATTACGCTTACAAATCAAATTATATGACGTACGGTCCCAACTAATGGAAATGCATATTGCTGAAAGAGAAAAGCTTTCCTATATTCGGGGAAAAATAAAACCACCTGCTGAATCAGAGAATGGGTATGAAAAGTGTTATGCTGAAAACCAAAAGGTGAAGAGATGACTACTAATGTCTATGAGTCCAAAGATCATGAAGCGATATTTACGCTTATCCACTGCCCATGAAATCTGGACTGCTTTATCAAAAGCTTTCTATGATGGCAGTGATGAGTTGCAGCTCTTCGCCTTAAACCAGAAAGCTTAAACCAGAAAGCCTTTGCAGCCAAACAGAATGGAAGATCTCTCTCTGAATATTATGGAGAACTAACTGCAATTTTTCAGGAATTGGATCACAGAGACAAAGTGGTCATGAAGGATCCTGATGATGTGGTTGCGTACCAAAAATCTATTGAACGACTATCGGTGCATATATTTTTAGCTGGATTGGATGATCATTTTGAGCAGGTGCATGGAGAAATCCTACGCCAGGAGTCTACTTCAGGCCTAGAAGAAAGCTATGCCCTGATTCGACGAGAGGAGAACCGTCGTGTAACAATAAAAGGAGACTATGGAGACTCCGATGCTGCTGCTATGGTGATTCACAACAAGTCAAAGACATCTATTAGTATTGGAAAGTCTAAATAAAAATGAACTCATTGTGATAAGTCAGGCCACATCAAATATCGTTACTTTGAGCTTGTAGGCTATCCAGATTGGTGGGATCAGAATCGAGGATCACCAAGAAGGAAAGCTAAGAATTCCCTGATTTCCGCTATTGCTGAAACCAAAACAAGTGTGGACAATGCTGAATCAACTTCAACATTAGTAGCAAGCACAAGCAAGGAAGGTAAGGTGTTTAATGTTTCTACATCTGTTTGTGATAGTACATGGATAATTGATTCTGGTGCTTCAAACCATATGACCTTTGATTCTGGACAGATTAAGAAACTTAGACCATCCTTACAAAAATCTGTTTCGGTAGCAAATGGTAATGAAGTTCCAATTATTGGAGATGGATCTATTACTGCTACCAATTCTTTAAATTTAGACTCAGTTTTAATTGTTCCATCATTAAATTACAGTCTTTTATCTGTTTTCCAAATAACATCAGCTTTGTCTTGTGTTGTTATTTTTATATCTTTATTTCAAAGAACTATAGCCATATCATTTATCTTCTTCTTTCTCAACTGTTGTTTTAAGGATATTCAAACGAAGCAAATGATTGGCTGTGGTATTAGGCGAGGGAATTTGTACTACTTGGACTTGCAATCGAATAATTCTTCCAAGTTGCATCATGCGTTTGCAATAGATGGTCTAAAGAAGGAAAAAAATGAAGCAGAAATCTGGTTATAACATAGACGACTAGGGCATGCTTCTTTTGGCTACTTAAAAAAAATTATTTCCTGGTTTGTTTAACAACATTGATGTTTCTATTTTTCATTGTGATGTTTGTGAACTTACCAAGAGTCATCGTAGCTCTTTTTCATCAAGTTTTAATAGAGGTCATTTACCTTTTATGATTGTTCATTATGATGTTTGGGGTCCATCTAAAATTTCAACTTTAGGGGGATCTCGTTGTTTTGTTACTTTTATCGATGATTGCACAAGGATGACTTGGGTGTGCTTAATAAAATCTAAGAGTGATGTGAGTGCATTATTTTAGAAATTTCATACACATGTTAAGACTCAATATAATGCACATATTCAAGTGCTTCGCAGCGATAATGGTGGTGAATACCATAATTCTGAATTGAAGCATTATTTGGAAGAAAACAGAATTATTAATCAAAGTACATGTGTTTATACACTCCAACAAAATGGAGTAAATGAAAGGAAGAATAGATATTTACTAGAAGTTGTTCGTGCCTCATTGCTTCACGCAAAAATGCCATTATCATATTGGGGAGAAGCTCTTTCTTCCGCTGCATATTTAATTAACCAAAGTCCTTCACAGACTCTTGATTTTCAGACACCTTTTCAGGTCCTTAATGATACTATAGCTGCTCCATCAACATCAAACTTACCTCCTCGTGTCTTCGAATTTGTAGTATTTATACATATTCATAAACATCACTGCCATAAGCTTGCTCCTCGAGCAATAAGATGTGTGTTTCTTGGATATGCAACAAATAAAAAGGGGTACAGGTGTTATCATCCTCCAACTAGATGTATGTTCATATCCATGGATGTAGTCTTTCATGAAGATGTGATGTATTTTGAGTCTGAATTTCCGGAGGAGAGACAAGAAGAAATTCAAACATTAGATTATCAATTTCAGGAGGAGTATGAAATGGTTGATAATGGTGTTGGTGATCACTCAGAAAATCATGGTGATAGGAAATCATCATCTTAGCAACCATACACCCCAATAACTAATGAGTTATGATACATATGGAATGTAAGAAAACACCCTCCAATCAAGATGATTCCAAAACCCAAGGATCTCCTCAAGTGAAGTTAGGAAAAACTAGTTCCAACAATGAAACTAGCACTTGAATTCAACTCCAAACGCCACAAACCAAGTATGATTTGATAAGTTAAGAATCAAATATAAGATTTTGGTTAGAGAATGCCACAAACTAAAAAAAATAGTTTGATAAGTTCAAAGTTCATGCAAAAACTTAAGCAAAAACACTCATAAAAAGCAAATAAAGATTATCATTCATAAATTCTATTTTATAAATGAATTTGGCTTTGATATTTATAGCCAAAACAAAACAAAGAAACCTAAATGGATGTCTTTTGAGCTTTTCCATGTTTTCCCTTTTAATTCCCCTTAAAACATTTTATTAGTTTTAGTTTTCATATTTTATTTAATTTTTGTTTCAGTTTCGATTTTAATTCTTCATTTTATTATTTGCAGCCACTCCTCTACTACAGACTAGCCAACGCCCTGATATCCCTGACGATGCACCTCTTTTCACTCCGGAGCCATAGTCAGGGCAGTATTAGCTCTTTTTTCTTTTTCATTTCTTATATATTTTATACACTGGGGACAGTGTGTCCTTTAAGTGTGGGGTGGGTGATATTTATCCCATCTCAGTTATTTGTTTATTCTTTGTGCAAATTTTTTTTAAAATTTTGATAATTTTTCACTTTGTTTCGATGCTCTTACTGTTGACTTGCTTTTGAAATCCTGTTTATGTCCATGTGATCGGGTAAAACCGACAGTGTTGAGTCTTGCGGAAGAATGTAAGATAATTAGTTTGAGTTTTGCACTAAGTTGCTTTGGTTTATTTAATTCTGTTTTGATGATTTTTGTTTGGAACCTACTCAAAAGCACACTTGTGAGAAATTGAGCCTAAATTGTAAGCATACACTTTATATGCTTGTATTTATTTCTTGTTGAGAGTGCCAATTACTGTATTTACTTTTAGAACTTGCTCGGTAATGCTTATGAGGGCCACAAGGAGAGTTTAACACTTTGGTATGATAGAGGCACTTAGGTTTTTCATTTTAGCCAAATAGCCTTTATTCGTTTATTGATTCTGTAGATAACCCCCTCTTTCACCATTTTTTATCATATTTCATTGCCACTTAGTTTTATTCTGCTTTGGGTTATGATTCTGCACATGAGTTATTTTTATTGGAAATTTTTATCTTGGGAATAGTGTAGAATCTTATAGCAGCTTTCTTCAATCTAAAAGAAATTCACTCTATTATGTGAATGTTCTTCCCTTATGAAAAAAAAAAGAAAAAAAAGAAAAAAGAAATAAATAGAAGAATAAGAGGGAAAGGTGATGAAAAGAAAAAAAGTAAGTGAGCTAAACATTTTGACTTGATTCCTATTTCCCACCTTGGACTACTGTCCATTGTTTACCCCTTCTGATCATTGTGGCTTGTGTGCAGGTCATGTATTTCATTGCAGAACACCATAGGTTCAACTCTTACTAAATTTACCTACCCCTACCTAATCCCCATTACAACCCTTATAAAGACCTCTTGACATGGTTGTTGACTCTCCATAAGTGGTAGGAGTAGGATTTAAGAGCAAGCATATAGTAAGTAAGGCAGTAGTTGATGCATTGAGCGATTAAACACTACCCTTTAAACACTTTGAGTGATTTAGAATGAATCTGGTGAGGAGTTGGTTCTGAATAATTTTGTTGAGACAGTATTTTGTGAATTATTGGCATCTTGGTTGTGATACTTGAATTGATTGCTTCGTTTCTTTTTGTTTGACTTAAGCTTGTTAAGGATATGTGCAAGAGCTCTCTAGCTTATCTTTCAGTTTAAGTGTTGTTCCTTAGTGGTTTATTTTTCTTATTTTACTTTTGATTGCTTGAGGACAAACAATGAGCTAAGTGTGGGGTTCCAAAGGAAATTTGGCTTGATAAACTTGAGATAAGGCCTATTAGGGAAAGGGTCTGATCCTTCTTAATCTCTGGTTAAGAGAAATGTAGTATAGGCCCATATGATAATGAAAGAGACCTAAAGCACACTAAATGGAGCCACATTTCACCAAAATCAATGGCTCTCGTTTACACACCATTACTATAAAATAGCTCTAATTTCCTAAAAGAAATGACTTTTGAAGATCTTTGGACTTGAGAGCTTTTTGCTTTAGCTTTCTTATTCTAAGCTATATAACACCCCAACTGCATCCCCATGATACTATACTACACTAACTCTTACTGTTGCTCACCACCACTTCTCATTTCCAACTCACCTCCCACCTGTCGGTTGAGCTATGCCTCTACGGGTTGTCACTACATAAACACATCTTTTCAAAAAAGGCTTACCTTTTTCCTACGTGTTGATCTCTATCTATCCTAGTCTACTCTATCTAGTAAAGGCATAGGCTAAAGACATTACCCTCACCCTTACCCTATACAAACTAAACAACTTAAAGAACCCCTTCATCTATGTAACACCCCGTCCCATATTAAAAAGTGTTTCTGAGTTTGATGTACTTATAAGAGTCGTTACCGCTGACACCTAAGAGTTGACTTTTCAGCCTTGTGGGTTTGATGTGCTACTATTAGCACTTAAGGGTTGTCTTTTGAGTAATGTGGGTGTGATGCTTTTAATTATTTTAGTTCTTTCAATTTATGCTTAACAAAATTAGGGTTTTAAAAAATAGGAAAAAGAAAAGGAAGAAGTGTTATTTATTTAACAACGGTAATATTGAATTTTAAGAGCCACATGGAATGATAACATAAATAATAAATGTCTAATAGCTGTGTGTTTTTTATGGAGTTAGATACAAAGATTTCATGGTTATATTTTATAAACTTTAAAGTTATAATTAAACTATTTTAAAATTTAAAAATCTAATTACTTTGGTTTAAAATTCAATAACTTATTCATATCTTCTGCTTCAATTTTTCAATCATATGTTTCGCACTCTAATATGCTTCCATTTATATGTCATCAAATCTCTATGAATGACCTTTATTATTCTCTTTTTATGCTTTGTACTTAAAGAAAAAGAATAGGATTGATTGTCTTTTTTCTATCATTCAAAAAAACATTATCTTTTTCTAAAAGGCAGAATGTATATTTAAACACCTTAATTTGAATCATTTAGTCACTCTAACAATTTAACTTTCAATTTAACATAATCTAACACATACATTCTATTTTTAAAACCTATTAAGCACCTTTAGTTTTTGATTTAATCTAACAGACACTTGAACTTTATTTTTTATAACATCTAAACACTTATGAGTTATACACGTGGATATATTGAATGAAACCACATGTCAAAAAGTATTTAAATATTACAGAAAAATAAGTCTAGGTGTTTAATTAAGTCATATCAAAAATTAAGATATTAAACTGACTAAATGAACAAAGTTCAAGCGTCTAAATATATATTTAGCCTTTTTAAAATTATACAAAACATACTTATGTTTACTTATAGAAAACTATATTAGTTTTCTAGAAAAGTTTTCAAATGAAAAAAAAAATAGAACTTTTTATTTACTTATGCTATATTAAAATAAAATAAAAAATAGTTTTTCATATTTTCAAAATTATAATTAAATTTTAAAATTAGAAAAATAAGTTTAATATATTTTCTGTATTTTTGTTATGCAAAAGGCATAAAAATGCCCTTAAACTTATTAGAAAAGTCCAATTAAGTTTACATCTTTTTCTGGCTCAATTAAACCCATTAACTTTTATAAAAAAGTCCAATTAAATCATAATGCTAACAGCGTCCAAAATGTCGTTAAGTGTAAGGATTTAAGAGCGAATAATAACCGCTCTGAATATTTTATAGTCACGCCTATATCACATGAGGAGAGAAAGTCACATTTTCTTCTTTATTTATATAAAATTAGTATCTATAAACCTTAATTTACAAAAAAAAAAAAAGTAGTGATTTATTTCCTTACCTGAAATTGCAGCAATATTTTCGTCTTTTTCATCACGCTCATTTGTAAGTAGAGAGTGAGTGCAAGTTGTCGAGTTATATTACATCCCACTACCTCCAATATGTTTTTGCAATAAAACCATAAAGATGCACACTTCATGGAGAAAGACCAATCTTTGAAGAGAATTTTATAGTTGTAGGAGCTATGATGTAAGTTAAATAAAAAAGAAGAAGCGGCTTTCTCTCTCTTACATAATATAGGCGTGACTTTAAAATATTCAGAGTGGTTATTATTCACGTTCTCAAAATAATAGGACCCTTACACTTAACAGCATTTTGGACTTTGTTAGCATTAGAAGTTAATTAGACCTATTATAAAAGTTAATGAGTTTAATTTGCCAAAAAAGGAAAAGATGAGAACTTAACTGAACTTTTTTAGTAAGTTGAATGGCATTTTTGTACATTTCACTTTTTTATATAAAAATTACTTATTTTCAAATAAAAACAAAAAATATTTACTATATTTATATTTATTCTAAATTTATACTTTATATTTAAAATATTACCCAAATAGAAAATAAAAAATATATTTGTATAATAACATATGTTTTAGAAAATTTTTATAAAAATAAAAAGCTCTGATTTTCAGAAAATGAAAATGGAAAGATCAGGCCGTTGATTTCGTTATTTGCTATTTTAGTATAATAATTTTTATTTTGATTATAATCGTTGTTTGATCATAAGATGAGGACGTGGCACAAAACACTATTAGCCACTCTTGATATTTGATTGAGACAACTGATAAATTGCATTTAGAGTGTATATGTTGACCAAAAAAGACTTAGAATTTTTTATTAAATTAATTTTTTTATTTTTTATACACTAATTTTTCTCAAACTTTCTTGCTTTAGAGAAAGACATCAATTTACCTCGTTCTGTCAAAAACAGATTTTAAAATTCTAGAAATAAAATAAAATAAGAGATTTGGGGTTAGAAAAGCAACCTCAATCGCAATTACCAAAAGATCCCCAAACAGGAGCCAAAGATCTTCTTAATGTGATCATTAGGTCAAAATTGAATTTTGCCAAGAGAGGGAAAAAAAGAAAAAGGTAATGAAATAAATTGGTCAAGACCTGACACCGAACACACATGACCTGGTAAGACACCCTTTTAAGAGCAAAATCATAAGGTTGAGCGAGCCTTATTAGAGCCCCCACAAATAATCATTAGGTTCAGAAACAAAAGTGCAAGGGCAAGTGCCCCACAAAGGAGAGTAGCAATTGAACACAAACAAGAGTAACAATTGAACACAAACAAGAGTAACATCTGCGATTCAATGTCATAAAATGAAAGCTGAAACCCAGTGGGAAATGCTAAATATGAATCTGTACAGCCAATGCATCCTAAATTAGTGGATTTTCAGAGTGATGCCATTACATAGAAAACATTTGGAAAAATGGCATTCAAGAAAGCAAAATACCATTTTTAAAGAAGCCCCCCAACCATAAGGGAAAAAAGTAAAACAAGACAAAATTGAATGCCCCTAATAATTGAGAGAAGTAAACTCAGCTTAAGCCTTTGGCCTATCGTGTCACCTAAATTCATCAGCTCCATCCAACTACATATCCACAAAGCTCCATTGTGCTAACCTCTTTTGCTTAATATGTCCTATAATTCTACAGAGAATAATCAGAGTAAAACATTAATTTAATCTAGAAAGACATCAGTTCTCAATAGAGAATCAATATCAAAAAGAAAATTGTAAAATACAGTTTCATCCTTGATGTTTATTCATAATCATAAATCAGAACAAGCAATTGCATTCTAATGCAAGTTGTTTATGCTGCAATATAGATGTCACCATTACTGTTTTACAAGCTGTCTAAACCAACGAGCATATTCAATTTAATAGCCATTAAACAATCATGATCATTAAAAAAGAAAATACTTTCAGGATCAACAACCAATTAAATAATGAACAAATTTACATCTATAGGTTAAATAAAAGAACAGGGAAAGAAAAAAGAAAAAACAATTACAGAGTAGCGCTTGAAACTCATATTACACCAAATTGAAATGCATGAAAATCAGTTTACGGAAAGAATAAAAATAAAAAGATACACGAACTTAAAAAAGCAAATTAGAAGTTAAAGACATGTGAAATATACCAGTGATTTCTAATGTATATTGTACATTTATTTAAAACATTAAAAACACATAATTAGAGGTATTAGTCTTATCCAGTATGTTCTAAAGACAGTTGAATTAACAAAGTTTAACATGCCTTTAAGTCAATTATTGTGAATGAACAAAAGATTGGACGGATTATAATTTCCCCGTAAAGCTATCCTAGCATGTTAACTAGTGAGCTGTACATGCAACTCATCCAAAAAAAAAAAAACAAGAAAAAAGAAAAAACACATTGACTTTTAATACTGCCTAGTACAGCTGGAGAAAATTTTCTGGAATAACTTTGTTTCCTGTGTGATTTCTCTCTATATCTCACACCAAATAATTATAATTGTCTGTCAGGTTGTTAATCTTTGTGCAACAATTTGAAACTGACAACAGATTGCACCCAAATATTACCGCACGAACATTGGTACACTTTCCATGCAGTAGTACTCATTGTTGAAGCATGCAGAAAGGACAATTGAGACATAATCGCACAGGTAATATCATTGCTAAAACTGATAATTTCCAGAACAATCATGTGCAGAAAGGTTAACAGAAAAATTATAAGAAAATGCACAGGCAATAATCAATACTTAAGGTTATAATTTGCAGTTCTAGAACAACACTAAATCTTAACTACCCAGAGACTTTAGCTCAAGTCCAAATCAATTGCAAAAACTGAATGCGTTTGAATGGTAAGAAAATAATACTACGAAATCGTGGATTACCTAAAATATGTAGGAATAAATATCATGGAAGATGTAATGCAACTCACATATTTAACCGAGTGACAATGAAGAGGAAATGGATGAATATTGTTCCTCTATCTTTCCTCAATAACTGCATTCTACCACCAAAGAACAGCAACCGAAAAATAACCCACATCAAACTTTCTAAATAGAATTCATCTTATAAATACAGCATAACCAAGATCATGTAGATGTGTTTATTACCGCGAATCATTGATTTCTAACATGGTTACCGTTGATCAAAAACTTTCGACAGATTGCTACTCACACTTAGCAGCTCAAGCTGAACTGCAGAATAAAAATTACAAATTGAATACAGATAAATAAAGCACACATATAGCAGATTATTTCATAAGGAAAAAAAAATACCTTCCTTTTCTCGTGTAGAGTTTTCTAAATCAGAAGCTAATGAACGTGCAAGACGCTTAACACGATTTAACCTTAAACCTCCTTTTGCAGTCACACCTGAACCAGAGGCTTATTTATTTATTTATCTATTAAAGAAGAATAAACAAGTAATATGAATAATAACTTACAAGTGGAATTTGCATTTGCAGTTTGATCATTGGTCAAATCCGGGGCAGCAATTGTATGATTAATTGGAACACCCACATGATCATGATTATCCAGTGATCTCGCCAGATGTTTCAAATGGTTTAAACGTACTCTTCTTGTTGGCAATTTAGCTAATTTATCAGCCGGAATTTCTAATCCTACAAAACATAGAAAGAAAAAGAAAAACAATGATAACAATAAATTGTAAGCAATCTATTAGATTACAAAAATAGTTTAAAGAAAACCAAGAAAGAGAAGAAGAAAACTAACCAACGGAAGGTAAAGTGACATCGACATTTGCGGCTGCAGAGGTGGTGGTGGTGGTCTGGTGGTGGAAAGGAGGGTGGTGGTGAAGTCGGGGATTATTATCAGCTCTCAGACGACGGAGTTGATAATTACGACGTCGTCTAGCGAGATGCTTTTCTCTCTCTTCGACAGACATAGATTGTCTTCTCTGTCTATCTCTAATACGACGTCGTTCTCTTTCCTGCTCCTTCTGCGAGGTCTTCATCATTGCCTTCCTCCTCTCCGCTCCTTCCTCCATTTTCTTAATAATGTAATTTTTTCTGTCTTCTTATTTTACAAAAAAAAAAAAAAAAAGCATAAAATGTCTTTAAAAAAATAACGAAAAGAAAAAAAAAAAAGGTTAATGAGTTGAATCGAGTGAGTGAGTGGCGCTGTTTGGATGGATTAAAAGAGAGAGAGTGAGGCGCGTGTGCGAAGAGGAAGGGTTAAATGATAATTATGGACCGCTAACTCGCACCTTTGGACCGAAACCTCTGCCTCTGTTTGCTATTAAATTTCTTTTTTTTTTTTTTTGAAACTGAATTAGCCTTTTATCATTATTATTATTATTAGTTCCTCTCCCTTCTCTCTCTTTTTGGCTTTTCCCTCTCACCAAACTGACCAATCAATTCTTACGCATTTCTAATACTATTTGCATATTTCTCACATTCTATAATTTCATTTTCACATGTTTTTTAAATGTTTTTTTTCGTTTTTAAACTGTATCTATATCACATGCTAATTTTCTCTCACAAGAGCCGCCACTGTTAATCAGTAAATGTTACTGTGCAAGTAATCACCGAATTTGAAACTTTTGAGCATCTGGTCTGTTGGAAACAGATTATTTTGTATTATATTAATTTATGTTTTTTTCAACAATAATTTTAATTTATCTTCTACTAGCCTTTTCAATTCAATATCACATTATTATGAATATTATTCAACGTATTTCTTTCTATAACTCGTTTTTTTTTTTCAAAATTTTTCAGTTTACTTCTTTCTTCAAAACGTATTTCATCTACTCAAATCCAGTATTTTTATTTACAACTTATTTCAAATTATTTATTTTAGCCCAAATTTACTGATGATCTAATTTTCCTTTTTTACCCAACTACAATTCTTTCCCTTTTTCTCTCGAGTCTGTCCCATTTTCTATATCCTACTGGTACCTGTTCTTTCTTCTCCCGCCGGCAAAGGTCTCTTTTCTATTTTATTTATGTTTTGCTAAACCCAACCTTTTTCATATTTTTTAACTGTTTGGACCGAAAACATTTCATAATTTTGTATATGATTCGAATGGTGTTCACTTATTTATGATTTAAGATTACTCCACCTCCCTTTCCCTTCGTAACTAATTCTTGATTTTTCAACCCCATGTCTGATGCAGAGATACTGAACGAAAATGGAGATGGGTTCCAAGATCAGTTTTTACAGTTTAAGTAATTTGATACGCTCAAGTTGAGGATCTGACCATGCTGCAAATAATTGACAAGAAGATGCAATTGCAGGATAGGGAAGAGCTGTCTTTTTCATTAGGTGGGCATGTACAGTGAATTAGAGTTTGTTTCTCTGATTGACACTAGTATCTGAAAAAGGCGCTAATTCTCACTTCTAAGTGCAAACATCACTATAGGTCATTGCCCCAAATGCAACAGCCAAAAAAACAGTCAAAATTTACAGATGTTATGTGGAACTAACACTACTAGAACTTTCACTTTCACCTCCAAGCGGAAGAGGATGACATGGCTGTATTCATCCACCATAGGTATAGAGCCCCATCCTTCTCTTGAAGTCCATATCTCCTGTCATATTCCTTCAACAAATCTCTGACGGCAATAGTCACCTGGGAACTTAGCGGATGCTGTGTAAATCCTGCCATCATAAATCGCGACCTCCACTTCCCAAAGACTTCATGGCGTTCGACCCTGTCAGCACCCTCGCAAGCAATCATATTGACAATGTCCCGTGCCACACAGTGCTGCTCTGCATTTATCCTCTGCTTGTCATCCCTAGAGGAACCAGCATCAATTGATTCAAACATAGCATTGTAATATTCTAGTGTTTCCTTGAACCTAGGAAGGAATGGTTTAGTATTAGTGTTGGATTCTTGCTCAATGAGGGTCACGACCTTTGGGGACAAACTCTTCACCAGCCTCAATAATCGATCTCTGTGATTCCAAGTGCTCACACTTTCATCTGGCATGTGGTGCAATACATATGGAAAATTCACAACCACAGCTTCCCCAGGTCGCACACAAAGATGTTCAAGTTGAACCTCACAGCCAGACATTGCGGCATCGTGGAACTGAAATGGCACATTGTGCGACTCGGCAAAACTTGATAGCCTTTTCCCTACAATATCAAGTCCTCCACCACGAGCATAAGCTGATTGGGGATCATCAACACCAGTAATTCGAATAGCCGGTGGACCACCTGGCCGATCTGCAAGTGCCTGCATAAGGTAAATCCATTGGGTGCCCTGAGCAATTTGGAAATCAATTATATGAATCCTAGGCTCGTATTCCACAGCTTCTCGAATAATAACATTGGCAGAAGTGTAAGCAAACCTCCAGTATGGACAGATCTTAAAGAGAATACCCATGTATGTCATCAGATCTGAGCTCACTGGAGCTTCACATTTCAAGGCTCTATAGATTTTACTTCCTGAGAGTTCCACCCTTGCTCTAAGCCCTTCCAACATATAAGCTCCTAACCTCTGTATTGGCTCTCCAGAGACTGACACCATTTGCTCCAACACATGCATTAAAGCTGCTGCTCTGGAGATGTCACCATCAGATATTGCCTGAGCACAAGCAAAAAGAATCTGCCTCGTATCTAATCTAGGAATCATTTCCTCCATTCGGGTCCAATCCCACCTTGCCTGTTGATCAGCATGGTGGAAGCAGAAGTCACAGTTTGTTATATCAGATTCAGACCCCAGTAACAAAAATTCCAGTTCCCTTAATTTCTGCCTCATCAATGCATTTTCATCATCAGCAGATGAAACTCCACTCATTGGAGATCCATATGTGTTGTCAGGAGAACGATGAGGATCTGACAGACATGAATTTGAACCTTGGGGTGAAAAGGGACTTCGGTTAGATGAGACACTAGCAGCAGGTGAATCATAGCCAACAAAACCTGCATTAGCCGAGGATGATTCCAAGGTAAAATATTCTTCCTTGTAGGTTTGAAAGGAGACACTGGTTCCTTGGCTGCCAACATCTGAGAATGCACTGTTCTCTAAAATTTGTATATGAGACAAACCATACTGATCAATCTCTTGTGGGTGGTTGTAAAAACCATGAATACCGGCTGGATTTCGGTGCTTCTGAGAAGTTTGCATCTAAAACTACTGATTGACTTGGCCTTCTCAATACCGAAAAGATAGTAGTAGCTTCTTTTCAGTTACAATGATTCCCTCTACTTGTAAACAATTCTTATGATACATGCTATCATTCAGCAGACAATGTTAAATAGTTGACCATAAGATGAGTCTTTTGTGGACACAAATGTTTGAAGCCAATTGTCCATTATCTGCAGTGGTAGAAGATCACCCTAGTCTGCAAATAGAATAAGAAAAAGAAATATAAGATTATTCCGTCTAGACAAACTTAATCTTAGTGAAGAAAATTATAAAAAAAGAGCAAATGATCAAAACAAACAGCATAATCAAAATGGACAGAACATCCAAGAAAGCAACATAATGAATCAAATCCATCAAGTATAGCAATGTAAAATAGTTGAAGAAACCTGAATTGATATTAAGGCAGTCCTCCATAACCAGGCACAAAATTTAGAAAGAAAAAAGAAAGGTTAGAATGTGGTTTGCATGATAGATTGCAAAGGAGATTGTTAATAGTCGTTTACGATATATATGATTTTATAGGTTCTCCTAACCAGAACAAGTGGTCAAAAAAGGAGATTGTATATCATTGCCTCAGATGGACACAAAGCAAGATCAACATAACAAGGTCATTTGAAGGGCCATTGCTTCTTTAGTTTGCAAAAAGCCAGAAAGCTTGCTTTCATTTCCTTATCAGGCTATGATTATACTCATTCTACTAACTCTCCGACAATTCAATTGGTTTTCAGTGCAAATTCTAGAGCTTGATCGCACTGCCAATCAGTAAAGGCAAACTAACAACCTTTACCTCTTCTTTTTGACTTCTAATGAAACAGCCGCAAAGTTATCCAAAAGGAAAAAATTAACCCAAAAAGTCATTCAACCCAAAATGGAGAATTAGATTAGCATTAACAAATCCTTATCAAGGAGTAGACGTAGATCATTGACTTTCACTAAATTGTGGAAAAACAAAGAAAAAGGTGGAAAACAAAAGGCAGTAAAAGAAGAGAAGGTATTGGGAACCAACTTAAGTTAGAAACTAAAAGCAATGCAGTGATACACTTCTTTTTATAGAGAATTAAAAGCAAATTATCTTCAGTCATAGAATTACTTGCAAGAAAACCAACAAGCGGGACTGTAGTAATAAAATAGTTTCTAACAACAGCTTTTACCATGTGCCTCTTGGAAAAGAACATCTTCAAAGAAGAAACATAAAATCTTCAACATAAAGTTAGGACTTACAACAACAAGTCCCCATCTGATTTCCACCTCCAATCACATATGTAGTACCCGTTATGCAATAGTAAAGAATTACAAGCACTGTCCAGGATTAAACCATGACTCCATTGATTCATCCATGGTAACAAATCATATGAAGAAATGAGCAAAAACTGAACTCTATCATCAGCCGTCCAAATTAACCATTCTTAGAATCAAATTTTTTATCATCAACCCAGAAAAAAAAAAGTTATTCCAGAATAGATCCTGACAATAACTGTAGCACTATTGACCCTGATCCAACTCTTCATATTATGCAAGCATGAAAAGCTACCGACTACAAGGGAAAAAGGCACTTTCAAGACTTAAAAGCATCTGTAGTGGGCGAACCGACAATCACAACAAGAAAAAGAAACAAGAAATTCATCCCAGATGCCAAAGCATAAAAATATCATCTTCATGTTTTAACAACCATATAGATATTTTTTTTCATAAAATAAAAAGTAAACAGAATAAGCCACAAAAAATTTTGTGAAGACAAACGCCTTAAGCAGACACCGGAACAAATTGAGTTACTCTTAATAATTAGCAGAAGAAGTGCAGTAACAATAGTACCAAAACAAACAAGACAGCCTTGTCTTTTTGGCCTAAATACATAAAACTCGCGATGCTGAATAGTAATTATACCCCATGAACTAAAGTTTCTACCTTTGTTCAAAGATGCGCACTTAGAATTCAAACAAGGCAATAAAATCAAGTTCTACAAATTCTAACACTAACCCATGTTCTCAAATTTGCTGAACCTCAGAATTAATAAAACTGGATTCCAAGTTTTAATTCAGACGAGCCCACCCAAAAAACTTGAGCCATAAATAACCTTAATTAGACAAAACGAACCCATGTAAGAAAAGCAGAAATAATTACTGTTTCTTGCATACCTCGTAAAGAGATGAGATAAGCTCTCTTGGGAATTTTCTGGATTGAAGTTTGTTTATATAATCTTCTTTCTCAGCCAATGGCGAAAGAGAGATATGGACGGTTGCTATGTCTTCTTCTTCTTAAGAAGATGGTGTTCTTGCTCTAGATGGGTTTTGTATCAAATATATTTATGACCAGATCTCATTAACAAAGGCCCATGATGCTTCAATTATTTACAGTTAAGCCAGGCAAACGTGTTTTAAGATTTTTGACACGTAATAATGACTGCTAGAATATCACCAACATTTTCCTTTTCTTTTCCTTTATATTTTTTCTATTTAATTCTTAATTTTTATTTTTTTTTGGGACTTGAGGAAGCACTAATAATAATAATTTTAATGGGTAAAATTAAGGCGGATGACCTGACTGTACTTCAGAGACTAATCTATGGCAGGTACGGTTTTGGTCGAGAGAGTGGAAAATAAAAAATCTAGAATTTAAAAAGATCAAGACAACTTGATCAAGAAAAAGATTAAGAAATTAGGAATCTTCCAAGTTGTAGTGTCTGTCTAAAGGGTTATTAAAATTAATGAAACGATGTGGTTGATTTTGGAAAGTAAATGCGGAGCTGTCCAATATATCAAAAAAAACAACCCACTAAACTAATAACAAAAGCGGTTTTATAGTTTGTCTTAAATCGGTATAATACAATTTAGTGTTGGAATGTTAATTGTTATTAAAAACTAATACCGTATTATAATATTTCTATTTAGTATATAATTTAATATTAAAATTTATTAATTATTTTGAATTTAATATTTTTAAAAATAATTTTCATTTAAATTTAATAAATCGAAATTTATATTTAACTGTAATAAATAAAAGACGAAATATTCTAGTTTTCTTTAGCAATACTACAGTGATGGTCGTTTTTTCTTTATTTATTAATTCTAACTTAAAAATAGATTGGAATTGATTGATAATATAAATAAACTCGATAATATTTAAAATTAGCTTATAAAATTATATTTATGAAGAGTTAATATAATAAATAAGATGGCAAACTCTTTTCTTTTATGTCAGTTAGGGTTGGATTTTTTTTTTTTTTTTAAGAAACATTTAGGATGGATTTGCATAAACAAACACATTATAAATTTTATCCTTTAATACATCAAATTAATGAGAAAGTCCACGGAAAATTTTAGATTTAGCTTATGTATAAATAAATATACTTGAAAATATTATCAATATATTAAATACATAAATTTGCTTAAAAATACTCTTATCAAAGCACTTACAATTGATAAGGTCTAACCAAATGATTGGAACCAAATATAGAAAATACTCTTCACAATTATAGTCATATAAAAGAAAAGGATTGGAATCTCATCTTACACAAAATAATTGGTTGGTATTAAGACTCAATTGTCAACAGTTTAATATTATTTTATTTGAGATTAATATTATTCCATGGTTTTTGTGTTTAAATGTAATATTAGAAATATTATTTTCATTAGTCTTACTTTCAAATTATATATGAATAATCAGAGAAGTAATCTTTTTTAAGGTGAGATTTTAAGTGTGAGAATGAGGATTAGCAAATGCAAAATTTAAAGAAAAGAAAATGAGAAAAAGGGGGTGGAATGACACAACTAAGAGAAAAAAAAAATATTAAAATTAATTTTTAGATAATAAAAATACCCAAATTCAAACGTGTCATAAGGATTACGCAAAAGTATTTGGCATTATTGAGACAACAATCAGTTGGACATCAAAAATAGACAGAATCTCAAGATTTTCTGTCCGATGGAAGTGATCACAGTAAGCGGCACCAGGAAATTCTTTATTATTAGAAATAGTAACTCAAGTCGGTTTGAGATTGGGGTCCATGAAAACTATTTTGAAATTCTTTTTCTGAATTTTGACACCGTGTTTGGAGAAGTATAGAAATTGGTTTTCTTTTCACAAGTAGAATTAATAAAATGTAATTTATAGAAAAAAAAATAAAATAACCTATTAAAACAAAAAAAATATATAATAGAACTGTTTTTCTAAAGTCCAACAAGTGCCAAAAGAAAAAAAAAAGTAAAAAGGACGAGGTATTTTGCGATCCGATTCACTTTGTCTAGATCGTGAATAAATTCATAATTAGTTTATTGAAAATGTTAATGGTTTTTATAAAAAGAAGAATGTTAAGTGGTTAGAAGAGCAAAATATTAACCTCCTATAATTATTTTCTCAAAATGAAATTTTATATAAAATTTATAAATAAATAAATAAAATTATTCGATTTTATCTAATTTAAAAATTATTCATGAAGCGCCTAATCAAGTTAAAAAATAAAGATGATTGATCAAGTTATTAATTCATCTAAAATTTATGCATGGACTTTAAATTTAATTGTTCAAGATTGTAAAGATCCTTTTGGTAGGAGACCCGTTTCCGTACTGGGATCAGCAGGAGGGGAATGAGTAGTTGACCCAGATAGAGTGGAATTTGGATGGTTCCGCTATCGGGTTAGAACAAAAGTTTATTAAACGGTCTGCGAATAGGTTGGCTCAGCTTGCAAATGCTTTCTATTCGTCATCTCACTGTGTGGTTTAGAAGGTTAATTCACTTTGCTTTGTACAACAATGAAATAAATATGTAAATTATAAAAATAATAAAAAAGACATATGTAGCAAACATAATAATATTTAATATTTATAATATAAGCAATTAACTTAAACTGTATCTTGATGCTTACTAAACCGAAATTTAACATAAGGGAAAATAAAAATATGACTGTAGTTATGTTGTCAATTGAGTATTTTGATCATTACATTCAGTTTCCATAAAGTTGTCATGGGAAAATAAATAGTTATTAGAGGATTATATAATAGATGTATTTTATAAAATCGGAGTACACTTGCAGTTTTGAATTTATATGTGCCTTTTTTTGCAACTCAACCAATGATATTCGCTTCTTCAATATTTCCAAATAAAATCACTTGTCCTAAGATATCTATACAATATGGGAAAAATATTAATAAGTAAAGATTAATTAAAATATAATACTAATTCATAACTATAAAAGTACGGAAGAATAACTTGTCAAATGCGTCCTATCGCCAACTCTACATCTCACATCATGGAAATCAACGAAATTAAATGTATCGAATGGCAATGGCGGATCATCTTCACCGGCTATTCTAACCAACGCATTTCTTAGCAGTTTAATTCAAAATGGATGGGGATTTATTTTCTAATTTATTTGAGTCGGTATAATTATGAAGCCGGATATGTGATAAACCCTCCTTTCTATTAGTAATTGTCGAAAATGATCAACAGATTGCTTAGGTATAGTGCCTTGCATTGTCTCACCCTGCATTAATTGAAATAATATAATAATAAAAGTAACAATATATAAATACAAAAATATGAAAGGATAAAATATTTATTATATTTTATTACCTTCTCGTCGAGCATTAAAAATTTCATGCTATATCACTCATCAGGATTGAAATTGTTCAGAAATTTCCAAATTATTATAACACGAACCTTCAATCGAATATTCTTGCTCATTCCATCAACTTCTGATAATAACGTGTACGATATATTTCTAAATTTTATATTATAACAAATAATAAATATACAAAAATAAAGAATAAAAATCAATAAATTAAGAAATAGAATATATTTCATCAAAAATTTCTCAATATACAATATTTCTAGTGGTGCCTATACACTCATCTTCATCTTCTATTATTTTTTATGTATTAGTATACGCAAAATTTATGCGAAGTAACCCGAGATAATGCAATATATAACTGTCCGTGACAAAAAATATGATCATGTAAGTATAGTCTAACTTGTTTAAGCGTTGTCTTTGGCTTTTATTTATAGCCATATAGTAATATATTTTTTATTGAAAATTGGCGCCTCTTTAATATGGAAGAGAATTTATTTTGATTATATGAAAGAACAATTCAAGGTATGTATATTTTTTCTCCAGAATGTGATTCAGATATTATTACAGCTTCAATAACTTTATTTCCTAAATTTATCACCATTAATCTTGCACCATTACATAAATCTATGCTAGGATTCATATTTCTTAATAGCATAATAGGTATTTTTTTTTTAATTTTTAATTCATGTTGTGGGAATCCATTAAAATTTAAAGAGTTTAAGAATTCTATTGGATAAAAGACTTCTAATTCATCTATATTGCTTAATGTCCTACATATTGAATTAGAGCTATAATATATTTTTTTCTGCTTTCGATATTAAATCAATAATTTCTTTATTAACAACATTAACAATTTCGTTAGTGGGTGTTATAATAGCTTTATCTTTAATATATGAATAATTTTTAAAATTTTCTATGATATGAGTGTATATTTCTTCAATTTTTTTTACTGGGTCTCTGGAATTTTTATTAATAAATGATATGGTATTCTTATTAAATCAATTATCTCATTATTATTCGTATTTTGCACTATGTCTGAAGTTCCGTCACCCACCAATAATATCCACTTAGAAAATTGATTTAATTCATTATTATCATTGCAAACTCTTGTTAGATGCATGTTAGTAGTTAATTTGTATAGTCTAAAAAAATTCAATAAATAGGAATTTGTAATTGATGCATTTATAATATTTTCTTTGCTCTCATTAACAACAACAGGTAAAATTTGTCTAAAATCTCCTCCTAGTAAAAGAATCTTTTTGCCAAATGGTTTATTTACTTTTTCCTTCTTTTGAATTACATAAAACATCTCTAAATGACCTATCTAATGCTTCAAAACAATGTTTATAACTTATAGGAGCTTCATCACATATTATTAATTAAGTTTCTTCTATTAACCTTGCTAATTGTGTTCCTTTTTTAATCTCGCGCGTAGAATATTTAGTTAAGTTAATTGGTTTTAAATTTAGAATGGGTTGTTCTACCTCCGGGTAATAACAATGCAGCAATACCAAACGAAGCGACAACCAAAATAATTTTTTCTTCACTTCTTAGTTTAGATATAATAACTTCGTATAAATATATTTTACAGTCCACCGTAACCATACAAAGAATAATCCTCTTTCATTATGTTGTACTGCAAAAATAACATCATCATATACTTTCTGTTGTTTCATATTTAATGATTTTATTAAAGTATCATACTTATATCTTAAATCATTCAATTCTTTAAGTAGTAAATGGTTGCTCATGTCGCTAATTAATTATCTATCAGGTAAAGGTAAATTATAATCTAGTAAAGAAGACGGATACTTATTAAAAGAATTTTCAAGTTCGAGTAAAACCCTACTTTTTAGATAATAATCAGAAATAGATGTCATCGGTATTTGTAAGGTGTTATGAAGTTCATATGTTGTATCATTTGAAAAATATTTCCAAAACCTATTAAAAAGCTTACTAAGATCTCAAACTTCACAAATAATATAAGAATAGTAAATAAATAACGCAACTAAAATATGATGCACATAAAATAGCTTCTTTCATAGCGTTAACCTACTCAGTATCATTTCCTATTAAACCATAAATACTACATGCAGATTGAAAACTATTATATAAAATATCATTAACAGTTCTAATTTCTTTAAAACTCTTAGGTCCTTTAAAAATGTTTAATAGTATTTTTAAATAATAAAATCTGTCGGAATTATAATGAATATAGGCAATCCTACCAATACTATATCCTCTTTTATACCTAGTCCAATTTTTTTTATTTATTGTGCCATACCCATTTAGTGGAAAATTCAACAAATGTAAGAGTTCGAGCATCATCATAAATACAATTAACATTCATTCATTTTGTAAACATAGTGCGTCCAAAATTTAAATTGTGTGCAATATAACTTAAACTATTATCTGATTTTAACAAAATTTTATTCATATGTTCTAAATGTATTGTTAGTTTTTCAACAGCTGGATCTCTATATTGTATGAAAAACTCAAACAATCTCCAAACTACTTCACAGGTGAAATATAATGATAGTCTAAATTTTTTTTAATCTCATCGATAATATATTCATCATTATTTTCAGTAGAATTTAGAACTTTTCCTTAATTATGAATAATAGCACGAATCCTATATTCCTTTGTTAATATACTTGAATAGATACTTTACCATTGTAGATTTACAATAATATTCAATACAGATGTGAGCCTCGTATTTACATAATAGATCTTTATTATATGGAACAACAAAACGGTTATCAACTTTCTCATTATTTTTAATAGTAAAACTTTTATCATTCCTACATTTATATATAGTGAATCCATTATCATCGATAATAGTTCTTTCTTTATAATTTTTAGGAAAAATTTTGCTACATTTGTTATTCTTTATGTAAAGGGATGTTGGATTAATTGAACCACAAAGTCCATATATCATAAATTTAGAAATAATTTTGTGCACTTCGTAATCAAGTTCCTTAGACAGCAATTCAACATAAATAATCAAGTCAATATCAGAAGCTGTCACCGCTTTACTTTCTTTATGTGACCATATCAAACAATGGATATGAGACAATCCTCTTTTTTAGAACTAAATTGTATATAAAAAAGCAAGTAATTTACCAAAGTGTTCATATTTTTTAATATCTCTAATTAATTGGTTAACCTCAGGTCTATCTTCAGGTTGCTGGCCAACTATGTAATTTAATATTCTTTAGATTTCAAGCCATAATGGGTTACAAGTAAAAGTTATAAATAGATTTCAGTGTCCGTAAAATTTATATATAGTCATTCCATTGTGGTAGTGCTCAATCATATAACGTGGACTTCCTGTATAGCTAAAAGATAAAATTATAATTGATTTTCCTATATCGTTAGAATTATTCAAGCCATGTCTAACTACATTATTTATTTCAGAATATATCTCAAATCTTAATTCCTTTTGATTACGTCTTATAAATCTAATATCTCTTCTTCAACACTTGTGAATGCATCAACTATAAATTGTTGAAACAAATGACCACCTCTTATCAAAGTAGTTCCTTCGTCAAAATGTTATTGTAATCTATAGGCATAGTACTCATATACTGATATATCTTCTTGAAATACAGGATTTTTGACTTATAAAAGCATATCCAATATTTACTCTATAACCATCTTCGCCATAAGAAAATAATAGTGGGTACTGCATTGCTATAAGACTCGGATGTAAAATACTAATTCATTTTAAATTTTATGATTTATGCTTAACAATTATGTATCTTTCTTTATCAACTATACCAAAATCACCAACTATTAGTCTGGTTATTTCAGAAGACGATAATAAGTTGTACTGTAAACTATCATAAGATCTTCTTCAAATCAATTTTAATTTTATAAGCATCATATTATTGTCTTTGAATCTATCACAGACCATTCAAAAATATTTAGAAATTTCAATAATTGATCAAACATTTGGATAAGACCATTGAGAATTATATCATTTATAGACTCATGCATTTCAAATTTTTTTTTAAAAAGACATTCTATTTCGAACCTTATTTTGTGTATCATATATATACAATTAAATAAATTTAGGTTTATCTCTATTAGGAGGCAATAATGAATCAATTAAATGATGATTTTATCTATATTTTAAATATATAAGGTTATGGCTTCTTATTTATTTCATAATCAATTTTTCCATCAATTGATGAGAAAGCAAACAGTGAATTGTATACCCTTATATTTTCTCAAAACTTCAACGACAAAGTCCCATTTTGGTAGTTTAGTAGACTATCTAAAAATTCAAGAGTTTTTGGTAATAGAGGCAATTTTACTCTACCTTCTTTGTAATATATTTTATATTTTTTCTCTCCATATTCATCTATACGCTCAGCTAACCATTTCTCTCCATATTCATCTATACGCTCAGCTAACCAGTATAATGCACCGCAATGCTGGCATTGGTTATTTGGCATACCTAGATCTGATTTCTCCAAGTATTATCCTACTACAGTAATATTAAAAATGAAATTAAAATATTATTTATGCATATGCACTATATATATATAAATATATATAAATATTTTTGTACTCTTATTGTTTGTTGGAGTGTGGCTTGCAGAATTCGGTCCGCCGGAAGATGGATCAATCCGTCTTCTTTTATTTTCAGTTTTGGTTGTATTTGTGAAACACCCATAATCTATTAAATTTAACAGAATAATTTCATATAAAAAATTAATTCAAGTTGTCCTAATTATTTTTAGAACCAAATATCAACAAGTACCTGAATTGCCTGTTAAATCGGCAACAAATACGTCAAATAAATCATGTTCATCCTGTACATGATTACTTTGGATGCTAAATTGACGTGGGTTTCTCATCGCAAGACTATAATCTCCAATAACAAACTAGTTTAATTTATGTATGAGATTTGAGATTAGTTGGGTAATGTATAAAATGATTTTATAAGCAACTGTATATCTGAGTTTTCACTGTCTAAATCTATTGGCACGCCTATTAACTAAACTATTCGTAGTATCCTCACCGCAATGATCCATAATATAGTTTAAATAGAATTGAACAAAAAGTTACTTATTTGTAAAGCATAAGTCAAACTATAAATGATTAGAACTAAAGAAATGAACCATAATGGCGTTTAAAAACATACGGTTAAGATAAAATATTAATTTTAATTAGAACATGCACATACTAACTCGGCTCAGATATCTGTATGGAATTGCATTTTCAAGAAATTAAACATCAAGAGAAATAGAAAAAACAAACAAACAATTAAAACAATTTTTATTTTCAAAGTAAAAAAAATTAGAAATCAATATACAGTAAAAATTTGGATTATAATTCTTGGATAAAAATGGAAAAATCCAAACCAAGAACACGTACTTTAAAATAAATTTAGTTAAAAGATTTTTATTATTATTATTTTTTTGGAAAAAGAAGTGTAGTTAAAATAAAGAATGATAATAATATTTTTAAAATTTAGCTAACATGGACAACATGAAAACATCAATTGAATTTTAGGCTTAAACTTTCTTTTGTCAACAATAGGTATAAACTCTTAATTATCTTATTGATGTGATAACTAAATGATCAAAACTCAAATTTCAAAAAAAATCAGTAATAGTAATTCTAGATGCTGCATTAAAAGTAATATGGAACAAAAAGTTTAGGGCAAAAAAATCAGTTTTATACTAAACTTTTATGCAAAATGTTGTGGGTTTGCATATTACTGGATACCGCAAAACAGTAATGCTTTCAATGTAGAACACTTTCTAACATATTAAGATTATCAATATTCTATTCTACTGCAGATATTATTGTTTTCACTTACACCATTTTTAACCCTTTTTACTTACAGATATCATTCTTCCCAATTAAACCATTTATTTCTTTCCATCATTTTCTTATGTTTTGGTATTGATTTTTTTTATTATTATTACTTGCATAATAGGCATGCAAAACACATTAATTCTATTGAAATAGAATGCATAAAGATTGGATTACACAAAGGGAAGAGCAAAACACATTCTGATTAAACATCTGGAAATTTCAACTGAAACATAACTGGACATACAATATATTACACATAAACTTATTGTTAAGTGAAATGAAAAGTACAAACTAAAAGGAGAAACTGCTGCCTAACATATACTAACATACATGTGGTCTTAGACAAAAGAAAACCAAAAAGACCTAAAATCAGCTAACCAACCCATAAGCAAAAAGTTAACATCGTTATCCACTTGTACAACAATAAATTATCTGAAATTCTAAAGGCAGCTAAAAAAAATATTTAATTAAAAAATTACATATAAGATCGGCAATCCTAGAAATTGTAGCTTTAATCTTGTCAGTAACCTTTGAGACCTTGTGGTATTTTTTGTTCAACTTCTTATACTCAGATACCAACCTAGTATAGAAATGTTGACCAACTCTCCTCTCTCAAAGTGTTTCTGACTCATCTTTTAGAACAACATAGCCCTAAAGTTATAATCAATAACATCCAAGCTATAAATGGCAGTTAAGTTGTAACAACTTGACTTAGAGAAGCGGTTCGATGAGGGCGGAAAGTGGACGCTAGAGCAAGGATAGGAGGCCTAGACAAGGAGCGGCTTCTGGCAGGCTTCTAGGATAGTAGCACTCTAAGGTACGAGGGTACATGAATGATTTGAATTGCACATCGAAAATGGGGCGGAAAATAGTTGATAACATATATGTAAAGAGTTGGAACTAATCACATGAGACGCTTTTTGGTTGTTTGACTGTGGAGTTGTAGGAACTCCAAAGTTAAAACGTGCTTGGTTCAGAAAAATTCTAGGATAGGTGACCTCCTGGTAGTTCTCGAACCCGCCAAAGAAATAAAACCGTGAGGCCAGCGGGGGCTAAAGCGGACAATATCTCATATGATCTAGTTCCGGATCATTACAAATGGTATTAGAGCATATGACCCCTCTAGCAGATGTGTGGTTCGAGGACGAACCAGACGGAAGGTGGCGAGCATGTGACGGTCTGACCTAGAGAGGCAGTTCGATGAAGGCGGAAAGTGGACGCTGGGGCAAGGATAGGATGCCTGGACAAGAAGCGGCGGCTTCTGGCAAGTTTCTAAAATGGTAACACTCTAAGGTACGGGGGTACATGAATGAATCGAGTTGCACATCGAAATAGGGCGAGGAATGGTTATAACATATATGTAAAGAGTTGGAACTAATCACATAAAGTGCCTTTTTTGGTTGTTTGGCTGTGGAGTTGTAGGAACTCCAAAGTCGAACGTGCTTGGTTCAGAGAAATTTCAAGATACGTGACCTCTTAGGAAGTTTTCGAACCCACCAAAGGGACAAAACCGTGAGGCAATGGGGCCAAAGCAAACAATATCTCACGTGATATGGTTCCGAGTCGTTACAAATGGTATTAGAGCATGACCCTTCTAATAGATGTGTGGTTCGAGGACGAACTAGGCGGAAGCTGGTGGGCATGAGACAACCTGACCTAAAGAAGCGGTCCAATAAGGGTGGGAAGTGGACGCTGGGGCAAGGATATGATGCTTGGATAAGGAGCGGCGGCTTCTGACAGACTTCTAAGATGATAGCACTCTAAGATACGGGATTACATGAATGGATCGAATTGCACATCAAAATGGGTCGGAGAATAGTTGATAACATATATGTAAAGAGTTAGAGAACTAATCACATGAGGTGCTTTTAGGTTATTTAGCTGTAGAGTTGTAAGACCTCCAAAGTCAGACGTGCTTGGTTCAGAGAAATTCCAGAATGAGCGACCTCTTGAAAAGTTCTCGAACCTGCCAAAAGTACAAAACCGTGAGGCCAGTGGGGTCCAAAGCGAACAATATCTCACGTGATCTAATTCTCGGTCGTTATAAATGGTATCAGAGTATGACTCCTCTAGTAGATGTGTGGTTCGAGGACAAACCGGGTGGAAGTTAGTGGGCATGTAACAGCCTGACCTAGAGAAGCGGTCCGATGATGGTGAAAAGTGGACATCGGGGCAAAGATAGGATGCCTGGACAAGAAGTAGCGGCTTTTGGCAGGCTTCTAGGATGACAGCACTCTAAAGTACCAGGGTACATGAATGAATCGAATTGCACATCAAAATGGGCAAAGAATGGTTGATAATATATATGTAAAGAGTTGGAACTAATCACATGAAGCGCCTTTTGGTTATTTGGCTCTGGAGTTGTAGGAACTCCAAAGTTAAACGTACTTGGTTCAGAGAAATTTCAGATGGATGACCTCCTCCCAAATTCTCGAACCCGCCAAAGGAACAAAATCGTGAAGTCAGTTGGAGCCAAAGCAGACAATATCTCATGTGATCTGGTTTTAGATCTTTACATAAGTGGTTTAATACACATAGTGCTGCTCCAATCCTAGCATCTTCAGCCCATTCGGGACTTATCCGAGTCTTATAGGAAACATATTTGTTGCCTGCTCTATCAGAGTAGGAGCAAGTACACATTGCAACTAACAAACCATCAGAACTTTCCTGCACTTCGAATCTTGCAGGGAGAGACCCGGTTGTTGCAGAGTATATTCCAAAATTATTTCTAAGAGCACTTTAATTATTGGCATATGTATATACAACTTCGTAAGGAGTAGAATCTCAGCAGTACAGCCAACAACCAATAATCCAGTTTTAAAAGTATGGCATAATAAACATAAAACAGTTTATGACCTTTTTTAGTACCAAAAACAAAGTAACCAATTTCAGATGCATGCTAAATAATAAAAATGGTTTCAACACCTAATAAAATTCACTTGGTGGAGAAGCAGTTGCATAACAACATGGAATAGAACAAGATAAAGTAATAAATGATACATCAATATTAAATCAATCACATTCTGAGTAGTAATCCTCATAGCATTTCTATTAAATAGTATAGAAATAATAAATAGGACAAAAAGCTATTCCACTGTCATGGAAAAGAGAAAACAAATCACCAATGCACATTTATGTCGGGCCATTTTGTAAACTATAAACAAAGTAATTAAGTAACTAGTTTCAAATGCTTGCTAAATAGTAGTAATGTTTACAAAATAAAAGAGAATCCATAAACTGCAGAAGCATTTGCATTAGAAAATTCAAATAAAATAGTACACAGCTACAAATAATGCAACCTTTTGAAATCAGTTGGACTTGCACTGTTCATCATTGTAGCATTTTTATTATACAGTATATAGATATACAGACATAAATCACTCACCAATATAGAAATTAATTAATATGATGTATTGTATATTTATTTATTGTTTGGTTACTTATTTTATGAATATTATTTTTTTAAACAATTGGTTTAGAGTGTTTAGAATTATTTTTAATATTTTGTGTTGATAATTAGTTTTTATAATAAGTGGTCTTATAGTTCCTTGAGAGATCGACCTCGTGGTGAACTTACCCCTACTATAAGAACGTTTCGTGCACTTACGAGTACTAACTTAGACATATAAGTTATCTTACTCTTTTCTATTCAATTTCATTTCAATTTCTGATATATAATTTTATATTGTATATTACATAAAAGAATATTACTTTTCTTTATCTATCGAGATATAAAAAATGGGTATTGAGTTTGTTAGAAATTCCGAAGGATTCATATATTAAAAGTCTCTACAAGTGAGAAATAGTTACAAAATACTATTTAAGTCTTAAAATAAGAATTACACTCCAAACTATTAATAGTTATTACAAAGAAAATAAAAGTTTAAAAGTATATTATTGCTGACATATATATACTATAAGCTCAACATTAACAAGGTATAATTTTACATACTTTTTTTTATCTCAATAATAAGTTCTTAAGCTCGATTTACTCCGTTGTTACTAACTTAAGCATTGGAGGTTTTATTGGTATTTTCTATCTTAACACAAAAATTCGGCTCTATTGAAAATTTGTCATTTTGATGTTATTATTTTAAGCATTATTAATTATTATTTTTTTATAAAATTAGTTAATAATATACAAAAACTTAACATAAATACCTTGACTAGTTTATCAAAATATATAAATTATGAATGTTTGACATTAATAAAATTAAAATAAATTAAATAAAGATCTCCAGCTCTATCCCGCGCTTTGTCGCGGGGATAGGAATCTTAAAACCCGCCCCACCTGATATAGCACTAGAATTGATGTTTAAATAGGTTCTTTTGTAGGTGTAATCCAGCTGAATTGAAGTGAATTGAAATACGATCAAGCTTAAGATTTGAATAAATTTTAGGTGAGCTAATGTATTTAGAGAAAATTCGAATATATAGAGGAATAAAATAATTTTGTCAAAGATATAGAACTCATGCACATTAATTTGGTCAAAAAAAGACATCTGCAGCTCGATAGGATAGTAGTTGGACTTGGACCTCTTTTTATTTAATTTTGGAATGAAAAATTACAAAGAGCTGGGAGTTAAAGAGTCACCACACTGAATAATTTAGTTTTGATAATATTTTAAATGAGTGACACATTAAGTACACTTGTACTATATTATAGTCTCTAATGCCCATTTATATATATATATATATATTACACGTTTTTGCTTATTTATTTTTTAACATAAAATCAGAAATTAGCGCAAAACAAGACCAATTATAATAAATTTTTGATTTTTTTTTAATTTTTTTTAATAGGTTCCTTCTTTATTTTCGCCTAATCCAAACTTAGGGATAATGTCGGGAAGGAACGTGACCTTCTAGATTTTTAACCTGTATCATAGAGCAGGAAAAACTATGAAATGAAATCAATTTCAACTTTTTAAGAATTTCTGTTTTTTATATTTTTATAAATTTTTCAAAAATAAAAATACTGATTAGTTTGGAATATCTTAACAGTTTGTTATTAAAAATAATTCCTTTTTAGGATAATTTTTTTAATTATTACCAAATAAGTGTGAATAAATTACTTTTATAAGAAATCTCTTCTTCAAAATATAATTTCATAAAAAATCATCTTTTGTAAAAAAAAAATTGTTTTTATTTAAATGAATGCAATATTATTTTCACACGCATCGAAGCGAATGTTCAGTCAGTAAAGTTATTTATATTTTCGTGGTATAGTAAACTAACTGTAAGAGTCGGTTGTCGGAAGCTGACATGGCATCTTGGAATAAAATCAAAACCACAGGCGCGTTAATGCACGGCTTCCTTAAAGAAGTCAAATGGCATTTTCGTTAATTCTTTACTAGCCAGGGGCATCTATTAAAATACCCATCTACCTGGAAGGTTGTCAGGTCTCACATTCCTGGAAACAACTTTTGTCTCTTTTTTTGAAAGGAGCATTTACTTAATGTAATAATGACGTGGCAATTAGCACCTTCCACTCTACGCTCCTTGCTCTGCTCACTGCTGAGGTGTGGAGGCACTATCACCTGCATTCAGGTCCATGTAGCTTAACATGAATCCTCTTTGAGTCTTTTTTTCTTTTCTATAGTTAATATTTACTTTTTAATTTTTGGTCACACTGTTGCTTCAAAATTTATCCAATTAAAGAGCCAAAATAATAACAAAATTATAATATAATTGTAAATTTTTTTATTAAATATTAAATTTTTTAGAATTTAATTTTTTAAAATTAGAGTAAATTTTTTAATTTTAATATAGTTTAACTCCAATGTCTAATAAATAACAATAAAAAATATTATTTTATTATAAATATAATTATTTATTTATATAATATAAAATTAACTTTCATAAAATTTAATTTATTATTCGTAGATATAAGCATTTTAAATCTCTTTAGAATTAAAATATTTTAAAAAATAGAATAAATAAAAAATAATTTAGGAATAACGAATACTCGAACCTTTCAAACACCTTTTTTCTTAATTAAAATCCAGGCGACCGGTCGCTTCAAAAGCTTTCGGAGAGATAGGAATTTATTCCGGAACAATAGCTTAGGTACGTATAGTAAGGGCTGGCCTAAACTCAAAAATTATTAGTTTTACTTTAATTCAATAAAAGAATAATTGTGAAAAAAAATTATATTTAATAAAAATTTAAAAATTAAATTATTTATTAATTTAATTTTTTAACTATATTAATTTTAAGTGCAAAAAAATAATTAATATTATAGAAATATAAGAGAATATTAATATAATAATACTGACACAAAGCATAATCAAAGTAAAAAATGGGAAAAAATAGCAATTATTCTTTCTTCTTTTGTTTTTTGGGTTCATTTTGGTCTCCTCTTTGGCGTCGCTGTCACTGGGCATTACGGCATCGACTTAAATTTCTGTTTTTTTTTTTTTTTTTGGCCTTTTCCAGTAAGCCATTACGCGTATCCGCAATTTACATATGATTAATAAAGTAACCAATCAGAGTGTGTGTACACGTAGATATATTTTGAGGTGGGCCCAATCTCATATAATAAATAACCACTCTTTTAAAACATTTTTTGTTGTTAAAATGATGATATGGCGGGAGATGAGAATAAAGACTCAAGACTCGCATAATTTTTTTTATTCGTACGAAGTATCAGTTAAACAGTAAGAATGACAAAAAATTACTCTTGATTTACATAAATTGATAAAAATTAATATTAATATTAAATTAAAGAGAAATTGTGAGAAATAACATATTTAAAAGAAAATATAAATTTTTTATTTAAAAATTTTAAATCATACATTTTGAGTCTATATAAATACTAAAGCACAATTCAAAAAATATGAAAAAAAATACTTAAAACTTTTCAGTGTCATTGATAGACACTCGAAATTGATAAATAGAACATATTTTACTTGAATTCTATATGAGCTGATGAGTCAAATTATTTGAAGTTTATAAATAAATTTTTTCTCAAAACTTTTGTATTAAAAGATTAGAAGTGTCTCGCACATAATGTAACAATTCCATAAAAGATGACGTAAAAATTTGAATGGATGTTAAAATAAATTAAAAATAAATAATTAAATAAATTAATAAGATTAAATATCAATAACTAAATAGTTCATTTTTAGTATACAAAAAATAAATAATGAAGAACAAATATAAGATTACTGCCGTCAATAATTGATGGCAACTCAAGAAAATTAAGAAATGGTGGAATGAGAAGAAACTGCTTTAGGAAATAAGGAAAAAGAAAAATTAAAAGAAGGGTGAAGAAGAAAAAGATAACTTTTTTGTTTTATTTTTAACCATCGTATCAAATTTTAAGTGTCATTTCTTTCGTTCTCTTTTAAGTGACATGAGAAATAGCAAACTCATTCTTTCAAAAGTCTTCTCTTTCTTATTCTAATATTGAAGCAAATTTCTTCCGACTCATATCTTACCTTACCGTACCTTTTTGATGCATTTGGTTGGACTCTTTTGAGTATAGTTTCTTTTGTTCCCTCTAAATTCAAAATTTATTTTATAATTTTTCAAAATAAGGCGAGCATTTGTTTAATAAGTCCTTTGAGTTGAATGTCTTAAATTTTTGGATAGATGTTCTCTAACTCAATTTTCTTTCTCCTTACTTTAGACTCCTACGTACTAAGATAGAACTTCAATTTTAATTAGGCTGGAAGTAAAGTTCACACAATTTAATTAAAATTAAGATGAGAAATTGAGGATAATAAGAAATGGATTGGAGTATAAGACGATATAGACATTTTCAAATTTGGTTAAATTCGGCTCGTTTTTGTTTAAAAAATATAATAATTTGAATTTAATCTTATCTTTAAATTTATTAAGAATTCGAACTGAATTTAAGAAAATAAATATTTGGCTTTGTTTGTTCACGAGCTTTTAGACATATTATAAATAATATATATTTTATGTAATAATATTATATATATATTTTTCTTAAAAAATATATTTTATTTATTAATAATAAAAATAAAATAAAATAAAATTTCTATTTTAATATTTAGATATATAATAATAGTTTTAAATTTTTTATTAGACATTTTATTTTATTTTCAGTAAAATGAGATATCTTTTATTTAGTTTTTTTACTTTAAATTTATTAGTTATTACTCTTTATTTTTCTACAGTTACTTTAATATTATAATATTTAATTTTATTTATTTATTCTGCTTTATAAGATAAAAATAAATTAAAAATAAAAAAATTTAATATTCTAAAAAGTTGAAGTCCAATTCAGATTCAAATCGCTCTGGTTCCTATTTCTGTGCTAATTTCTAATATAATGAGCAACTCACCTATGGAGGTTTTTAAGCTTAAAGAGAATTTAGTTTTTTTTTTAATAGAAAGTCTCATGGTAAAAGGATTAGCTGCTGATATGTGATGACGCTGAAAGTAAGATTTGAGAATGATATAAAGGAATCGAGAAAAAGGGGAATCTTGTTGCTTCTCTTCTCTTCTTTTATTTATTTATTTAAATTTTATGTCAACTTCATTGCATTAGCATAAGAAACAAGTAACCACAGAGTAACTGTCAATTTACTGCGTGTGGGGTTGAGATTGGGATAAAGTAGCCAATCAATATATCTAACTTTTGTTACATCCTACAGATCATATCTTTTGTTCCCCATGTTTGACCATTATCTACTATTAAATTCATGTTTTATCAATTCTTTTAATTAATTTTGTACCAATCAAAATTAAAATGAATGATTATTGTTGTTTGATCTGTTAAAAATTTAGGAAACCGAAATCAACTTTTTTTATTTAATTTTTATAGTTTCTGATTTCTATTCAGGAGAATGAAGTTTTTATTTTTTTTAAATTTAAATTGAATCAATTATAAAAATATATAAATAAAAATATATTTATATTATAATCATATTTTTTTTATATTATTAATAAATTAAATATATTTTATTTGTATTATATTGCACATCGAACTAAACGATATATAGAAGATAATTATTTTTTACTATAATTTCTTTATATTTTAAAATATTTTATATTTCTAATTCAATTCTTATTTTTATTTATGATTTCGAATTAAATGGATATTTATTTTAAAATCAGTTATTAAAATTAAAATAAAAATATTTAAGAACACTTTTGTCCACCATAATTATAAACAAGCTTAAAATCCAAAAGGAAAAAGTTTAGATTTGATCACATTTTATGCAAAAGCTGACACACGAGCTGGCGAAATAAAAATACAAATTTGAGACATATATTTATAAATGCATATAATTGAAGATTTACATTTGATAGTTTTCTTTTTCTTCTATTTTTTCATAACTTCCATTCTTTCTTTCACTTGAACTAAAACAAACTCATCAACCACATTTAAATGTAAGAAAAGGATCACTTTACTTAAACAGTACTTTGAGGGCCAATGATGTACAATTCTTTTATGCATATGTTACTTATTATAATTAAATGGCTTATTTTATAAGATTTTTTAGTAATTGCAACCCATTTTTTATTTTGATAAAAACAGTCGGAATTGTAAAATCATTTATTGTTTTGGCCAATTTCTAATTCTAGTCAAAATTGAATAATTTAATAAAGACGTAATTTATTTATATAATACTTTATTATATGCCATTTCATTTAATATTGATTAATATTAAATACTTAAAGTCATCAATAGTTTTTAATTCCGCCTATTTTTAAATAGATTTATTAAAATTGTCAAAAAATTGTGTAAATTTGAAATCTTTCTAACCATTAGACCTAATCAAATTTGTTTGTCAAAGTAAGTGCGTCCAATGCTCATTATTTAAATTAGGTAATAAGTCACTATATCGTATTAAGAAAACACGAATAGAGAAAAAAAAAATCTTAAAATATCAGAAAGAGCGATACTGTACCTAATTTTAGTTTGTCCATATTCTAGTAATGGCCTTATTGTAACTTTTTTCCCATTTTAATTAATAAAAGGAATCTCGTTACTATATTAAAGAAAAAAAACTAGTACATATTCTATTAAGATGGGATCATATGTCAATGTGAATTTTTTGAGGATTTTTTTTTTATTCGTCTTTCTTAATTTGTGTCTATGGTTACTGTTAAGTGTTAGAAAATTAGGTTTAGAGTTTTATGATTTAAATATTATTTTTAAATTTTTCTGTTTTTTCTCAAATTTATTTCAATTTATATATTTTTTAAAATTATTTTTACGATTCGAAAATAAAATAAAATAAAATAAAATAAAATTAAAGTTTGAGAAATTCTTTTTCAATCTTAATATCAAACCACCCTTTACATGTGCATCAACTGTTTCTTTCATTATTTTTTTTCTAAAAATATTTTTTACAATTGCTGATTATGATTTATGTTGATCCTGTGAAAGTTGGGTTCAAGCTTCAAATATTAAGCAAAAAACGTCAAATGAGTTAAATTAGAAGGAAACAAAAAGACCTCAAGGTTGGTGACTGGCAAATATCATGATAATTCATCAACAGTAAAAAGAAAAAAAAGAACACAGTAAGAAAAAGTAAATACCTTATATAATTACTGAATCTCAGAAAACACATGGCAGACAAAGAATCTCTAAAAAGAAAAATAAAATAAATTGAACTGATACATTTTACAAAAGCAAATGCGTCACTAACATGGGACCTAAGGCAGTCATCCTCTGCGTCATGTAGGGGCAGACCAAACCAGAACTAACCGTTGGCTGCCAAAACAATAAATAAATAAATAAATACTTGATCAGTAAAAAGACTAATGCGACAAATGAGATAATCTCTTAAGTTTTATGATTCTCTTCTTTCTGGGTTTGTCCTGATGTATCCAATTAAATAAAGACCACGAATTCTATATTTATGAGATGGGTCCATTGTGAAAATTTTATAAATTTGTCTCTAACTCAGCATCACTTTCATCTTTATTAGAAACTCTTGGAGTCTTTTCTTTTTCTACTCTGCAGTGTAGTGGTAATCTTCTTTCCTTTTTGGCTGGAAGAGCCCAAGTGAAAGGGCCAATAGCTTCGAAACAAAAACTGGTGGGATGAGGTCATTTTTGCTTCTTTTTCCCTTTTTCTTTTTTCTTTACCCAATTGGCAAAGAGAAGGCAAACAGGGAAAGAACGGATAAAATGAAAGAAGCTCGAAATAAAGTTATGGCTTCACTTGAGAGTTGAAATATGGGCAGTGAGTATCATTGATGAAGTGGACAAAACAGGTGCGCCATGGAGAAATTATAATTGATGGGTTCTGTAATGGTAGCCAGCCACATGCCAATAACCTAAGAGTAAATTACAAATTTGTTCATGTTTATAAATTATAAAATATAATTTTTTAGAATAAGATTACTTCTTTTAGATTTTTAATAACTTCACTTTCTGAGATAACAGATTGACTGTATTTGAAAATAAAAAATGAGTTGGCAAAAAGGCTGCTAATTTATCTACTTAGTAAAAACAGTGTGTTATACATAAGAAATAAGGGAAGAAAATCAATTGACTATCGAATTGGATCTATTTCTCTTTATGACAGTTCTTCATCCTTCTCATTTGAGTTTTAAAATTTTGAAAAATATTGAATTAAAAGCTTCAGAAGCATTAAATGTCAGGGGGAAGCAACACATACCTTAGCATTTCTTCCGTTTTGTCATTTGCTTATATCATGGAAAATAGAAAACCTAAACCGTAAGCTCATTTGATGTCTTAGTTGGAAGCATGTGAGTCTGTTACATCTTGCGTTAAGTTGTTTATCGCTATGTTGTATCCTTAGCCTGAAGACAACTATACTGGCAGGTGAGAAAACCATTACTTGAGGTGGTGAGTAAGAAGCTCTGTTGGATGGAAAGTTGAAGGTTGAAATCCTAAGAACATTGTATTACAATAAAAACTTTAAAAAGAAAAAGAGACAGAGTTTATGCGAATTGTATATTGCAAATTAATCAAAGGCTATTAGGTGATGGAAAACATGAACTTAAGGTAACAGAGGGGGGTATTAGGTTTTGCTAACATGGTGATTTGTTGGATTAGTGTTGGTACTATTTACTATTTTAGTTGGTATGGAAAAAATGCTAAATATAATATATCATTTTTGTCATGATCAAATGAAACTCGAAAGTGCATTAACATGGAATGTAATTTTATATTAATGAACGAGTACTGCAAAAAATGATATAATATTATATTAAGCATTTCATGTTTGAAAACCTATGATCACGACGCATTATAGAATGCAAGCATAGAAGTAACTCAACTAGACACAATATATAATTGCCCAAATTAATATTATTAATATAGGAATGTAGGTGCTGCAAATATCGTACCAAAAGGAAGACATATAACTACCACAAATTACACTGATACCTTAAATGATTGACGCAAGATGAATAAACCATGCAAACATGCTTCAAAATAACAGTTGCAGTTAGTTTCTATCAAATATTCATAGTGTGCAAAATAGATAATCTAAGTCATTCAATATTAGCAGTTCCTTGTTGTCCATCTTTAATCACCACTGATCTTTTAACAGCTTCTAAAGTTATTAGCTAGAGCTTGGCTTGAAAACAATCGTCTATCTAGTGGTCTTGGTAGCTTGATTGCCCTAAACCTTATGATGCTCTATATAGTACTTGAGGTTGTAGGACTGAGGTGGAAGCTACAACTGCTATTGTTTTTTTTGACACCACTAACTATGTTAACCCTAGTTTCACTAAGTATCTACAAGACAAATCATAAGAAACTAAAATATGAAACTTTCTCTTTCTAATTAGCAGTTTTATGTGCATATTCACAAACAACCTTACTATTTATGTAAATTTTGCTAGATTTAGAATATCATATAAGTCCAGTCTGCATTACCAAAAGATTAAAGTTTAAATACAACAGGCAAACACCATATATATTAACTTCTTTTAATACATATTGCATTACTAGATTTCTTTCTCTAAATTTTGACATTTCGTTATCCACACACTTTCCTGGTTTTCTAAGTATTGGTTGTGCATTTCTCAAAGCAGTTCTTTAGTTTCTATCATATCGCGAAGCCTTCTTTTCTTGGCCTCTTATGGTTATCTTTTCAAATAATATAACAATAATATTAGAAATTAAGATCAGCAGACCTGTAGAAATAAGGTGTGAGCACACCTAACATAGTTGTATGATGCAGAGAGAGTAAATTTAGTCAGAATACTTGCAAAGATAAGACGCGAGCGTGCCTAATAGAGTTATATGGTGCAGTAGATTAAGTTTAATTAAAAGACTTGCAGAGATAAAACGTGGGCACGCCAGAGATAAGTTTAGTATGTATATCCCTTGATTGATGAAATTACATAGAACTCTTATATTATGTAAATCTCATTAATTGTTGGAATTCAATAGAACTCTTATATTGTGTAAATTAATTGTTGGGATTAGATAGAACTCTTGTACTATATAACCTTTTCCATTAATGAAAAAAATATACAATTGACACAAAAATTTAACATAGCATCAGAGCAATTTGATCTTATGGGCTGTGAGTGAGAAAAAAAGGAGAAAGAAGGAAGCAAAATTTCTCTACATCTGAATCAACAATGAGAAAGAAAAAGAAAAAAGAAAATCTTCATGTAGTATTTGCTTTGCTATATCTTTGATTTTATGTTTTAAATTTATACAACTTTTTTCAAAATGATATTTTTTTTTAAGACCAACACGTCTATAAACTAGAATTTAATAGAGACAAACAAGTCTATAAACTAAAATTTGATAAGACCAACAAGTTTATAAGCTGGAATTTGATGGAGACCAACAAGTCTATAAACTAAAACTTGATGATACCAACACGTCTATAAACTGAAATATTGTATAAAAGACCTAAACAAGTCTTTAAACTGTAAAAATATGATGAACACATCAAGTGTCTAAATTGAAAGATCAGGGGAAGGCCATCATATCTTTAAACTGAAAATGATTGTCAAGTCTTTAAACTGAAATTTGTTGAAAGACTTTCATGTCTCTAAACTAAATTGTGAAAAGAGCATTTTCATGTCCAAAAACTAAAAAAAAGTGTTGAAAGAGACCGAGCAAGTCCTTAAACTGCAGAAAATTTAAAAAGATTGAAGAGACCTTGATACGAACCTGAACTCAAAGGATATGTTCAAACCCTTATTGATGATGGAAGTAAACCAAACAGACAAGATCTCGCTCCTGTAGAACGCACCCTTACCTATAAGTCAGATTTAACGCCCCAAAGATCAACTCGTAGTTTGCAATTAAACGGAATTGTTACCCTTAGCTATAGATGAACTAAGATCAACAATTATAATAAGATGAATTGTTTAGCAACCTTGAAACTAATAAGCTAAAAGATTGCATAAACAAGTAGATGTGAAATCAAACTAATCAAATCAATTTAATTTCAAGCAATTCAAAAGGAACATCTTTAGAATTAAAGTGCAACGCATTAGGTGTTTGCAAAGCAAAAGATAAATTCAAAAATAACATGTTCTTGGCTGAATTTACATAGGGCTCTATTTATAGAGTTTAAAACAAAATAATTCTAACCCTAGAATGACTATGATATGTGGCCAAAACTCCTAAATCAACAAGGAAATAAATAACTCCTTAAAGAAAGAAGATAAGATATGGCCAAGACTCCTAAATCAACAAGAAAAGAAATAACTCCTTAAAGAAAGGAGATAAGATATGCAGCCAAGACTCCTAAGTCAATAAGGAAACAAATAACTCCTTAAAGAAAGGAGATAAGATATGCGGCCAAGACTCCTAATTCAACAAGGAGCTTGTTGACCCCTTTGAATTTGTTGACTTAAGCTTGTTTGACTTCAATTAAGCTCACAATCTTCAAAGTATTATTTTCATATTCAAAAGCTCCATTGTTGACCATCTTCATAAGATGCTCTAAGTAAGAATTTAAAGCTTGTTTGAACTTCTTAGTCCTTAATCGAGTCATTGGTCCATCATATGCTAAGGAATCCTTGCTCCATGGCTTGATGACATCTTTGGTTGCATCATTCCCCCCTTCTTCGAAAGGATTCAACCTTGAATCTTCACCTATATCATAATTAAAAGGAGACAAATCATCAACATTAAAAGTAGCACTTACACCACATTCACTAGGCAAATCAATTTTGTAGGCATTGTCATTAACACGCTCCCAAACTTGAAAAAGTCTATCGCCTCTAGGCATCAACTTAGATTCTCTTTGATTAGGAAATCTTTCTTTCCTTAAGTACACCCAAACCCAATCACCAACATTGAATACAACCTTCTTGCGACCCTTATTATGTTGTTTGGTGATTTGATTATTTCGCCTCTCCAAATTAGCTTTGACTTGTTCATACAACTTCAACACATATTCGGCCTTCTTGGCTCTATCAAGGTTAGTTTGTTCACTTAAAAATAAAGCAAGCAAATCTAAAGGACTCAATGGAATAAAACCATACACAGTTTCAAAAGGACAAAAATGTGTAGATGAATGCACACTACGATTATACGCAAACTCTACATAAGGTAAACATTCTTCCCAAGACTTGAAGTTCTTCCTAACTATGGTACGCAATAATTGTCCTAAAGTTCTATTCAGTACTTCGGTTTGGCCATCAGTTTGGAGATGACAAATAGTAGAAAATAATAACTTAGTTCCCGATTTACCCCACAAAGTTTTCCAAAAGTGACTCAAAAACTTAGTGTCCCTATCACTAACTATAGTTCTAGGCATACCATGTAAACATACTACCTCTCTAAAGAATAATTCAGCAATATGTTATGCATCATCGGTCTTCTTACAAGATATAAAATGTGACATCTTTGAAAACCTATCAACAATAATGAAAATGCTATCATGACCTTTCCTAGACCTAGGCAATCCCAGTACAAAGTCCATGGATATGTCAATCTAAGGTGTACTAGGTACAGGCAAAGGGATGTACAACCTATGGGGTTGCGATTTAGACTTAGCTTGTCTACACACAATGCACTTTTCACATATTCTCATTACATTAGATTTCATCTTAGGCCAATAAAAGTGCTCATGCAAAACATCTAAAGTCTTTTGAACACCGAAGTGTCCTATCAAGTCATCCTCATATGACTCTCTCACAAGCAACTCACGTAATGAACAATTAAAAATATATAAATGTTTCTTCCTAAAGAAAAAAACCATCATGTCTATAGAATCTATCACACGAACCATCTTCACACGCAATAAATATAGAATCAAAGTCTCTATCATCAAAGTACAAATCCTTAATAAATTCAAAACCAAGTAACTTTGTTTCTAGAGAAGCAAGTAAAGCATACCTTCTAGAAAGAGCATCAGCTACCACATTATCTTTACTTTGCTTATACTTGATGACGTAAGGAAACGCCTCAATGAATTCACTCCATTTCGCATGTTGCCTATTCAACTTGTTTTGGCCCTTCAAGTGCTTCAAAGACTCATGATCGGTGTGGATTACGAACTCCTTTGGTAGCAAATAATGGCTCCACATGTCCAAAACCCTAACAAGCGCATAGAGTTTCTTATCATATGTTGGATACTTCAAACTCACTCCATGGAGTTTCTCACTAAAATAGGCGATTGGCTTTCCATCTTGCATAAAGACAACTCCAATACCTATACCAAAAGCATCACAATCAATCTCAAAAGTCTTAGAAAAATCAGGTAAACAAAGAATATGAGAAGAAGGTAGTTTGTCTTTGAGCATTTGGAATGCCCGTTCTTGCTTTTTCCCCCACATAAACTTCACATCCTTTTTCACGAGCTCATTCAAGGGTATGACTATTATGCTGAAATCCTTCACGAATCGTCTATAAAAACTTGCAAGCCCATGAAAACTCCTGACTTCACTAGCATTCTTCGGTGTAGGCCAATCCTTGATCGCCTTAACCGCTTCTTCATCGACTTCAATACCCTTTGCACCAACAACAAAGCTAAGAAACACAAGCTTGTTTGTGCAAAAATCGCACTTCTTCAAGTTAGCAAACAAGAATTTTTACACAAAGCAATCAAAACCAAATGCAAGTGCTCAACATAATCATCTAAACTTTGCTAAAAATCAGAATATCATCAAAATAGACCACAACAAATTTACTTATATATGCATACAAGACATGATTCATTAATCGCATAAATGTGTTAGGTGCATTTGTCAAACCAAAAGGCATAACCAACCATTCATACAAGCCAAATTTGGTTTTAAAAGCAGTTTTCTATTCATCACCATTTTTCATTCTAATTTTATGGTAACCACTTTTAAAATCTATCTTGGTAAAAATATAACTACCAACAATTCATCAAGCATATCATCTAACCTAGGAATAGGATGACGATATTTAATTGTTATCTTATTAATAGCACGACAATCAACACACATATGCCAAAACCCATCTTTCTTAGGAACTAATAAAACAGGTACATCACAAGGACTCAAAGACTCACGAACATAACCTTTACTTAGCAAGTCCTCCACTTGGCATTGCAACTCCTTAGTTTCTTCCAGATTCACTCGATAGGCCGGTCTATTGGGAATGGACGATCCTGGTATAAAATAAATTTGATGCTCAATGCCTCTCAAGGGTGGTAACCCATTAGGTAATTCTTCCAGAAACACATCTTCAAACTCCTACAAGAGATTCATAAAGACACTAGGAAGAAAAGGGATAAGGTCGTTAGTACTAAATAATATTTTCTTGTACATAAGCATAAGTACTTGCTTATTAGAGTATAAAGTCTTCCTCACATCTCTATTTCTCACAAGAAAACTTACTCTTTTCTCTCCACTCAATTCTCCTTTTTCTTGCGCATTACTTATTTTTTTCACTCCACTCTTGCGCAAACTCTCTTTTTGCTTTCCTTTTACCACTCGAGGCTCACATCCCTCATTTATTTTTTCACAACTCTCCTTTTGCTCGTGCACCTTTTTCTTTTTCATGTACAATCTCTCTCTTTTATTTCTTTTTCATATGCATTCATGCGTGCCTTTAGCACCTTTTGATCTTCATAAATCTCCCTAGGACTTAAAGAAGCAAGAGAATAACGAACACTATCCATAATAAGAGAATATGAATTGGTACGCCCATAATTAACCACATTCCTATCAAACAACCATGGTCTACCCAACAATAAATGACAAGCATGCATAGGTATTACATCACAAAGCACCTCATCACGAAACTTGTTAATGCTAAATGCAACCTTAACTTGCTTGGTTACTCGTAGACCTCCATAATCATTCAACCATTGCAACACATAAGGCTTGTGATGCTTAAAAGTAGGCAACTTCAACCTATCTACCATCATAGTGCTAGCAACATTGGTGCAACAACCCCCATTAATGATCAAAGTACAAACATAATTACTATTTTGCACCCGACATCTAGTATGAAAGATGTTTTTCCTTTGCACTTTATCATCATCCCCATGTTGCAAGTTCAAAGCACGAATAATGACAAGTATATTACCTTGCTCACTTAATTGGACATCTTCACAATCCTCCAATGGTGGCATGTCATCATCATCATCATGTTTAGTCTCCTCATGAACTTCACTCTCGTCACTAGTAAAAACCACCTCACCACTTCGAATCGCCATGGTTCTTTTGTTTGGGCAATTTGATGAGATGTGTCCATAGCCTAAACATTTGAAATATTGTACCTTTCTTTGCTTGGACTCCCCTTGTGACGTTAGATTGGCATCAAGTTTAGGTGTTGCCTTGATGTCTTTTGTCACATTAGGACCTTTGTTAGTGGTTTGTGTGCCACTTTTCCACGTCCCACTCCACTTGGAACTAGGCAATGCACTCTTCACCTTGGTTTTTATTTGCCTTTCTATCTTGATTGCCATGTGTAGCATGTCCTCCATCTCAATATAATGCTGCAATTCAAGAATGTTAGCAATATCATGGTTAATTCCATGCAAAAATTGTGCCATTGTAGCCTTCCTGTCCTCATCTATATTGGCCCTAATCATCGCTACCTCCACAGTTTGCCAATATTCCTCAACACTCTTAGACCTTTGTACCAAATTCTATAATTGATTATATAAGTCCCTTTGGTAGTGTATAGGTACAAAACGTTTTCTCATAATTCTCTTAACCTCTACCTAAGAATCAATTTCAGCTTCCCCAAGTCGCATCCTAGTACTCACTAATAGATCCCACTAAACGGCAGCATAATCAGCAAACTCTACGACGGCTAATTTAATCTTCTTAGGTTCACTGTAGTTGTGGCACTCAAAGACACACTCGACCTTCTTTTCCCACTCTAAATAGGCTTCAGGGTCACTCCTACCATAAAAAGATGGAATTTTCATTTGAATACTCCTAAAGTTACCATCTATTTTAGGCCCCCAATCTGTTCTAGGCCCTCTAGACTCAACCTCAAGGTCATCAATATCCTTTGATGACTTAGATTTTTCACTATCTAAGAATTCATTAATCTTATCCAACACCGTGTCACGTTCACCAAACTCCCTATTCACATGTTCAACAATTCCCTTTAGAGCTTGAGTAAGCTCTTCCATAGTAATCGGCTCTTTGTCCTTAGAACTCATGTTTAATCTAGAAAATATGGCAAACAAGGAAAGGATCACTCCCTTATGTGTTTCACTCACAAAATTAGATGTTCAATTCAAAGACTTTAAAATTAAACTAATTTATAAGCAATTAACACATAAACAAGTTACACAATCAACAGAAAAAATTAATTTCAAGACTTAAATAAACAATTCGCTTTATAAAAGAAAAGAACATAAGCATGCGAAACAAAACAAGCCTATAATAAAAAACGTTTTACCCAATGAGCCAAGAATGCATTTTTTAGAAGGAAAATAGGAGAATTCAAAGAATTGAGAAAGAAAAGAAAATGGGGCAGAAGTTCAACCTTAAGAAGGCGTGGCCACAACTTACAACAAATGGTCTTTTGCTCAATAACGTGATGTTCCCAAGGAAATTATAATTCTGTAAATTCTTTTTCTTATAGAACTATGATCAAAGCATAAACAAACAAGCTCACGGATTTAACAATTAATAATCCGAAGCAACAAACAATTAATAAACAATGAAACAATCCTTAACTTAAGAGGAAAATTATGGATTGAATATGAAAGGAAAAATCACCAAACTAGCAAGTTTGGCTCTGATTCCAAATGATACGAGCCTAAACTCAAAGGATACATTCAGACCCTTATTGATGATGGAAGTAAATCAAATAGACAAGATCTCGCCCCAGTAGAATGCACCCTTACCTATAAGTCAAATTTAATGCCCCAAAGATCAACTCGTAGTTTGTAATTAAACGGAATTGTTACCCTTAGCTATAGATGAACTAAGATCAACAATTATAACAAGATGAATTGTTTAGCAATCTTGAAACTAATAAGCTAAAAGATTGTATAAACAAATAGATGTAAAATCAAACTAATAAAATCAATTTAATTTCAAGCAATTCAAAAGGAACACCTTTAGAATTAAAGTGCAACACACTAGGTTTTTGCAAAGCAAAAGATAAATTCAAAAATAAAATGTTCTTGACCGAATTAGATAAGGCTCTATTTATAGAGTTTAAAACAAAATAATTCTAACCCTAGAATGACTAGGATATGCGGCCAAAACTCCTAAATCAACAAGGGAACAAATAACTCCTTAAAGAAGGAGATAAGATATGGCCAAGACTCCTAAATCAACAAGGAAACAAATAACTCCTTAAAGAAATGAGATAAGATATGCGGCCAAGACTCCTAATACAACAAGGAACTTGATGACCCCTTTGACTTTGTTGACTTAAGCTTGTTTGACTTTAATTAAGCTCACAATCTTCAAAGATTGTTGTCATCTTTAAAAGCTCTATTGTTGACCATCTTCATAAGATGCTCTAAGTAAGAATTCAAAGCTTGCTTGAACTTCTTAGTCCTTAATCGAGTCATTGGTCCATCATATGCTAAGGGATCCTTGCTCTATGGCTTGATGACATCCTTGGTTGCATCAGACCTGCAAGTCTTAAAACTGCAAAGAATTTTAAAGGGACTATCAAGTCCATAAACTGAAATTTATAGAGAACTTGCATGTCCAAAAACTGCTCAAATTTATTAAATATTGTTGAGGTCAAGCACAATGTTGAAAAGAAATCCTAAGTTTTACTCATGGAGGAGTTTTCTTGGGAAAACAATCATTTCAATTCTTAGCTAGCAAGTTGGGCATTCCAAACTTCCATGCTCCATCTTGAGGGGGCATATTAGAAATTAAGGTCAGCAGACCTGCAGAAATAAGGTGTGGGAACACCTAACATAGTTGTATGATATAGAGAGAGTAAATTTGGTTAGAAGACTTGTAGAGACAAGATGTAAACACGCCTAATAAAGTTGTATGGTGCAAATAGATTAAGTTTAACTAGAAGACTTATAAAGATATGATATAGGCACACCAAAAATAAGCTTAGTATGTATATCTCTTAATTGTTGGGATTACATAGAACTCTTATATTATGTAATTCTCATTGATTGTTGAGATTAGATAGAACTCTTATATGATGTAAATCTCCTTGATTGCTAGAATTAGATAGAACTTTTGTACTATATAACTCTTTTCTATAAATGAGAAAAATATTCGATCGACACAAAAATTTAACAAATAAACTAAAGAAACTAAGTCATACGGATTATTTAAGGCATATGACAATGACAACTAAAAAACAGCAACCTTAGGTTTACTTGCACCATTACTTGTTCCATTATATTTGGATTAATCAATTACACTTTATAAGATCATATGTTGTATCCAAATTGAAAGTGTTTTTAATACTTTTTCATCCATGTCTTTGGAATTCATGTGAGTTTTTCTACTATTCCTTAAGCCTTTTCCTTCCTTTTTTTAGGCCTACCGAGCTGTTTGACGAACACTGATGGTAGAAATTGGTACTTTATTTATTTGATGCTAATCTTTTAAACCATTTAATGACATTAAAGCATATGATAGAATGCTAAATAGTTTTTCATAAAGTAAAAACCATTTATACATTTTATGAGGTCTTCACTCTTATGATTAATGCAAGAAATTATATGATAATGAGGGAGTCCATTTAACTCCCAAGCCTTGTATGTATAACTCTTCTCAACCAAATTCACTTCATAATTTTTTTAAGAAATTTCACTTCATATTTGTTATCCACACTTGGCTTCAAAGTGCAAAACTTGACCAATTTCTTTATCTTTTCAAGTTTTTTTGTATCCTAGAGAATATGACATGTTTACAATTATTAATGTCCTTAATAGTTTCATGTATTCTTACTATCAAATGCACCATAATATCCTTCATCATATTAATAATAACCTTAGTCCTAGACCTAACTATGTAATTAAAGGCTTCACATATGTTATTCTTTATTGTATCAGATCTTCTAAAGCTTGAGATGAGTGACTTACAAATTTTCTAATTACAGGAGCTTCATAGGCTTTCATAAATTCATTTTTCAAATCCTTTAACTTACCATGAGATGGAGATTCACAAGTATCTTAGTTGCATCTTAGAATAATTTTTTTATATTTGGACCTATTGCACAACTTCTTTTTCATGATTTAAACCTGAGGCCAGATCAGTGCTAGAACACAAGAGATGCATATGGCTATCTATGCCCACAACAAGCTTTAAAAACATACATTCTAAATGAATTTCCACATCACTCATCACAACTCAAATAAACACCTAGAGTTTAGAAGGCCATAACACTTGATTAATTTATTAATATCAATCTCTTATTAACCAAAACTCATATTTTATTCAACCATCTTCCATTTGCAAAATGAATATCAAATGGTACCAATGAGGCTCCAAAGTAATGCACAATCATGATTATCTAAAATATTAATTTATTTAATTTATAATCTAGTCAAATTATTATTATTTATTTCACAACTTCATACCATTGCATTATCCAACTTAACATTATCTTCTATAGTACAATATAAAAATAGTACTGTTGGAATCTAAAATAGTTTATTTTCGATAAAGAAGCCACATGGAAGGATTATGCACTGCTTCATTTTTAACTGTCATTTAATCTATAAAATAATTAAAAAGAGTCAAGCCTCATTGAGTAAATGATATAACATGTATATCCTAGTATTAATGGATAAATATTCACAAAATATATCTTTTACATACTTATATACACACATTCACACTAATCTTCATGATGCTCAACGCATAAGATACAAGAAAAAAAATGTGAATATTGCTTTTACCACTTTTAAGCCTTTAATTAAGGATACTAAAGCGCTCATTATACTTAAGATTTATTGACTGACCCTTTAATTCTCTCATATGATGCATCAACAGGCGCCCGTCACTCCTTAAGGGTTAGTATCTGTCTCTATGTACCTCCTACCACATTTGGAGGTCCCTATCACCCCTGAAGGTTCAGTGTCTGAGCTTCTAATCATGATAATTTCAATTATATTTATTAACATACCTTGCATTTTTAATATTTCAATTATAATAATGGTTGATGATTTCTTCATCAACTAGGTTGTCCTAACTCATCCACTCATGCAAATACATATCATATAATATCACAACACGCATTTTGTTTATCTTATAACTACTATGCATGTTTACGTTTTCATCACACATACTAAGTATGAAATACAAAGGGCAAAGGGACTAAGATACAAGCATACATATTATATTACTCACCTTAGTTGACGTGCAGAATTTAAAACCACTTATTTAGCTTTAGGATCAACATATAAGTCTAAACTAAACGGAGCATCACCAATGAAACTCTTTAGATGATTATTGACTCTCGATTATCTAATTAAACCACACTAGAATCCCTAATTCTATTTCCAATCCTAAAAATAAGAACACAACCACATATTAGACATTAACATATCAACACATCATATTCCTCACATTTCAGGATGAACAAGCTATAGTTCATCAAGAACTTGCATTCATGTTTTAAAGGTACATTACCAGTGATCATTCTTACATCAATCACTATAACTGACTTCATCTTAACATATAATATAAGAACTCAACTAAATTTTAACATATATCAATAATAATATAATTCAACTAATACAAATATTGATAAAATAATCTTATACATTCCTTCTATACATATAACCAATCATCAATCCAATATCATACCATTCTCAAAACATCATCAAAACATTGACTACACATGCTAAAAAAAGGTAGAAGAAGCACAAGTAAACTCAAATCACATTAAACTCAACCTTACACTTAACCCTTAGTGCCACCTGGCCTGGGTTCATAATCAAATGGATTATGCCTGGTCCGGGTGGAAGGGTAACTTTTCCTCTTTTTGGACCCACCTAGGTCACATAGAGAAGGATTCTTGCTCGACCTAGGTGGACTGGCAGATTTCAGACTCTACACACACTCAACCCCTCGAGTGAGTTTCCTAAAGGAAACCACCAAGCCTGCATTATTTCTCTAGCTTGTTGTTAATCAAGATTTCTTATATATATAGAATAACCCTTGCAAATTGCAATATAATTTATTAAAAATCAATCAAATTAAAATTATAGTGTCATCATTCGTTGGAATTGAAATATATGTAAGATCTAGATCAGTTTGTTTGAATTTTCAAAATAATACATTTCTGAAGAGCTATATGAAATATCAATTTCTTTCAATATTAAAATTTAAATGAATAATTTAATCAATATTTACAATATTTGCAAGTATTTTAAAAAGCTAAAAAGAATGTAAAATAATAATAAAATAAAAATAAGCAACAACAAAAGATATATATTTAACCAAAAATAGTATACATTAGATATCTATTCTTTATTTATTAATTTAACAGATGATTAACTTATTTCTTAAATTTTATGTTAGAAAATTTAAAATTTTATTTTTAAGTATTTGATAATATAATTTTTAATTTTAATAATTGAACTTATAATATTATTTAATTCTTAACACTTATTTAATGTGTTAAATATTATATAGTTATAATAAAAATAATTATAATTATAATCTAATAAATAAGTATATTATAGTATATTAAATATATTATATAATACAAATTTAATAAAATAACACAATAATAATATAAAATAGGAATAAATACATAAAAATACTATATGGTTTCATCATTTGACAATTTTCAGTATGTGATCTTTTGAGACAAAAAGAGGTTTGTGGTTACAAATAGTGACAAAAAATATGTCTCACTGTTAAAATTCTCTATTTGCAAGGATCCAACCACCTTTAAGTCGATCAGTCATCAATGTCATGTTATCTGTGTTTGATAATATGAGTTTGGAACTTAATAATTTCTAATTACAATATTTGACCGTTGAATCGGGATTTAAAAAGTCATTGATCCGATGATATCGATTAAATAGTCAAATAATGACATTTTGAGTTATTAAATTTAAACTCATATTATCAAATACGAGAAATGTGATAACAATAGTTGATCGAAGTGAAGATGATTAAATCATTGCCAATTGAAACTTTTTAACAGTGAGATCCTTTTTTTATCACGATTTGCATCCGGATGCCGCTTTTTATCTGAAAGAAAAACTATGTACTTAAAGTTGTCAAATAATGAAATCACATTATATTTTTATATGCTTATTCCTATATAATATATATTATCTGAATTATTTTTATATTTAATAATATAATAATTATCTTTATAAATTATTATAAAATTATATAATATTTTATTATTAAAATATTAAATTAATGATTACAATATTAGTAATTAAACTAAAATATTAATTATTGTATTACATCTTTTATTACGATTAATTGTGTACTTTCAAAATGCCCCGAAAACTGATAGGAACAACAATGTTGTACTTGGTTCAATGATGCAAAATTTGCTGGCTTTTCTGTGCCTAATATATTTTATATATTTGTTAATTAATTACTGGTAGGATAACAAAATCCATTATTTTGGCAATTTATTCTTTATTAAAGATTATATTCAATCACTTAGAAAATATTAACATGTTTAATATACTAATTCATCTAAAAATATAAAACGATTAATACATAATCTTTTTCCATATCTTTATGTTTATTAAAAAACTATTCTTGGCCAACTATAATATATGTAAACACACGACTCATGCTCTGGAGTCACATGTATATCTATATACAAATTGTAATAGATAATTAATAATATAAAGATAACTTAAATAAATATTATTATTGTAATAAATCTATTACAATTGTATATAAATATCCATCTATCAATTTTATCAGAAATTGCTTATATTTTGGTTTTGAAAATGGGTGATTGACCGGAGTCTATTATCGGGCTATGGCCCCTAAATACGCTTCTGAGTGATTCTTTTGGCTGACTTTTAATCATTAACCATATAATTCTTTTTTGTCCCTTTAGGGTGTATGGCATTTGTAGACAGCTAAAATTTAATGTCAATTTTGCTCTATGATTTCCTGCCATGTCACTCTCTCTTTATAAATGTCATATTATAATTAGACTAAAGATATTTATTTGTTAGCCTTTTTTATATATATATAAATATAAGGCACTCGAATCATTTACTATCTACTACATACAGAGAGACCCACCCATGTAGTTCTTTATAATGGCAAGGCAGCCATTATGGCTAACATCTAAGCCAGTAGATTTGGTGTTCTTTTCCATTTTAATTGTGGTGCACAAGACTAAACTTGAATCTCCATTGTTAAATGAACCATATGTTACATTTATTTATGGGCCTCAACCACTTGCAGTTAGAATAGAATTGAAGGATATTTCCCTCGGTGGGATAGCCAGCATTCCAGCAACCCTGCTGCTATGGCCAAGAACTCATACAGCATGGAAGAAAGCTTAGACAGTCCGACAAAAAAAATATAAAGTGCTATTCTTGGTGATTATTGCTAATTTTGTTGTATGCACAGTTTCATTGAAGCAAGAAGTGAAAAGGGCCAATATTCTGTTTCTTAACAGAGTTTCTAATGTGTTTTAAGAGCCAATCCTGAACTGTAAAAATCACTAAGAGTATACATCCAAGATCAGTTCCATAAGAGAACTTATGAGCGACTGTTCTTGCAACTTCTGGTCCTTAAGTTTTTAATTCACTGTCAAATCTAATCGCATTAACAGTACTTTATAAATGATTGTTATTTGTATTTACATCCCACATGGTCAATTTCATTAACCTGAAGAGTCTGCATAAAAGAATACAAGAGGTGGTCAATAAACATACAATTAAAATGATTAACATTCAAGTAATCAAAAACATAGTTTAAAGGTCTTAGGAAATAACATCTATTTCCTCCCTCAGTCCTCTATTTGGAATAGAACTTGCACCTCATCATATCATAAAGGAAGAAGACAAAGCATGGTCAAGTTGGAAAAAATTTACAAAATGGCAAACACTCAAATTCCAGTGCCGGTAGTTGTTTCAGACCTATAAGGCACACAGCAACTACTACTACTACAGTGGTCCTGTAGCTATTGTGCCTACAAACCTGAAGAGGAAGAAAAGGAACTTCAAAATACCATGGACCTACCATTTTTTTTAGAAAAAAAAAAAAAAGACAAGTGCTTGAAGACGTGCAGATTAATGTTTAGAGCATAAGATCACTCCCATGACAGTTTCTGAAAAAATTATAGGGCAGCCATCTGTTCGAGGATGCAGCTAATCTCCCTCCATCTTTAAAGGACACTGATCAAGTTCTTGTTCTTGGAAAAGCTATCTTCATTTGACATCCCATTTTCTAGCATCATTTACTATGCGTTACTGGAATCAAATCGATTTGGATTAATGCAGTATCAAATAATTTTTTTCTTTTTGAAGAGAGAGCAAGAGAAAATTTATTTGATACTGCACTAGTCCAAACAGGGTCCTCCTAGTACCTCTGCGTGTATGATTGCACGCATTTCGCATTTGGACTAATCTGTATTTGCTTCAATACTATCTTACATAGGCATGGCTGCTACAAAGATATGAACACCTTCCTTAATCAAGAAACACAATATGTCCTTAAGGATAGCAACCCATCTGATGCTTCAACAAACGGCACTACCACTAGAAACTAGAAATGCTGCTTTTGAAAGTTACATTATGTATAAGAGATCACTAAAGTTTTGCTCAAGAACTCAACTTCTAGAGATGAAAGAGAATCAATTAGATGAGGACTCCACGTATAAAGAGAAAAAGGTAAAACATACCATCAATTCCATTGTAAATAACATTGACTAAAACCTGAGATTTCCAGAGTGAAGATGAGTCCTTTTAGATATATGGTAAGCCTAAACATGTTTCAAGTTAATGCTTCTGCTAGAGATAGCATAGTTAATGATCAATGGTGGAAGATGAAAGTAAGATATATGGTAAGCCTAAAAGCACTTCAAATTGATACTTTAGCTAGAGATGATATTCCTCTTCAATCAACAGAGTGGTAGCAGGGTCAACTACAGTAATCCAGGTTAAATGTATCTATCAAAGGTCTCACAACTAAGAGACTAGTGAAACACATAATATGTCTCACAAAATAACAGACTAGTGTTAACCCATATTTCTAAGTGTAGTTCTTATTTAACATAAACAGAGGTCACTGAGACTCATACTCACAAAAAACTGGACTCTTAGCCATGTTCACCACTTCCATCGTTTAGTCCTCTGAGTTAACATACCCAACTACAAACATATTGAAATACTATCATATACCTAATGAGATCTTCTCTCTTAAAGATTGCTCAACAGTAAACATTGGATGCCAGATGCTACTCCTACTGCTAAGCTACATTCATAACCAATGCCACTTTCAATTGTCTCATAACCTAAATGTTCATTCGCTGTGCAACTGATTGCATAAGAAACTCAAAATCAGATGCAACCAACTGTTCATCTATCTTCTTTCAGCATTTTAGAGGCATAGCACAATACACATTTTGGGTTCTAACACATTCACAAATCTCTGAAACAATATGATAGAACTAAAACAATTGAAACATTTACAAAATTTGAACCGCAAACGTGATCAAGAAAAATTCAAAGAACCAAAATCCTAATGAATAAAATGGAAACAAATGATAGCAAACACATAGAAACCAAAATAAATCAAGCAATAAATGAAGGTCCAGAATCATAGTTGCAATCCAATTGAAGCAAAGTTGACAGATTCAATTATTACCATCATAATGCAAACAAAAATCAGTTCTTGATGTTCTTTATTTTCTTTCATTCAAGAACAAAAAGAAACCCTAATTGTTGAAACCACGTTTCTGGTAATGAGCAACCTCACCCTCATTAGGGAAAAAGCCCATGAGTCGACCAGCAGAGTTTTGATAAGCATACATGAAACCACCCATTAGCCCTATTAACCCTCCAGTCACCATCGATGGTCCTTTGATACCTGGCTTTATCCCTATATACAAACATAAATATATATAACAAATTAAAACACATTTATACATGAAACTATAGCAAACCCATATACATGTATGCAAAGTAATACCAGAGAGGTAGCCGACGGTGACAGAGACGCCAGTGATGGTGGCGAAACGGCAGTAATCGAGGAAGTTGAAGTTACCGACCACCTTGGTGAATGGAGGATTGCGATCTATTACTGGGTACTCTGGTTTCACTGATGCTGTTATATCTGTGTTCATCTTTTTCCACTCCTTTCTTCACTAACTGATTGTTAGTCTCTCTCTCTCTATTTCTCTCTCTGCTGCCTTCTTCTTCCGGTAGTCATCTATGGCTATTAGAGTCTTTGGGCTTTCCTTTGTCGATTGGCCCGAGTGGTCTCTGGACTTCCATTTCTTCGGCCTCAAAAACTCGGGTCATAGTTTTAGCAACTGTTATAGAAGAAATTTCATGGCCACTATCTTTTGCTTACTATTATTTTTTATGTGGTATTAATTTTTTTATACAGTTATTTTATTTTTATTTCTTATTTATAAGGTTTTTTTAACTTTAATTTTTTTATTTCACACGTGTTTCTGTTTTTTTCTTCTTTTTCTTTTAATATATCTATTTTCTAAATTTAAACTTTATTTTGTTTATCTGTTTGTGATTTTGAAAGTTAATTTTTTTTTAATTTGTTGCTTTAAATTAGGAGTAATGACAAGCTTTTAATGGATGGTAACTGTTTAAATTCAGTTATTTTTTGAATTCGAATAGTCAAATTCTGAGAAATTTGATTAAACCTTCCTTTTCTAAAATAAAATGGGTAAGAAGAAAGTTAGTGAGGTTAAATCGAAAAAATAAGAATGATGGTATTGAAGAAAAGAAGAAAAAATCAAATAAGAAGAGGTTGCATGCAGCAGCTGGAGATTCTCCAAAGTCGTTAAAGGAAACATAAAGTATGAGTGAGGATTCTTGACTTAAGCGATCGAAAAGAAGAAAAGTTGTTGGTGAAAAAATTATTCTTGAGTTGAAGAAGCTTCAATCTAAAAAATATGGAGAAATCTCCATTAATGAATATGTTTTTCCTCCTTGAAATGTATTTTTTATAAAAGGCGTGTATGAGAAGATATTATATACTTCTTTCGTTTACGTGTTTTATTTTTATTTTATTTGTTAGTCTATTTAAAATATTTTCGAAAGATGCTACTATAATATTTGAAATATCTTTTTATGATTATTGTATATAAGTATATCTAAATTACACTTTTGATATACCTGCATTTTTATTTATAATTTTAGGTTGTTAATAGATAACTTTTTATTAATTTTTATGTATTTTATATTTTATTGATTTTGTAGTTGAATTTTTTTAGTTTATTTATAAACTTGATTTCTTTTTAAAAAAAAGATACATTTAAAATAATCAAAAGATATAATAAATCGGTTAAGATTTTGTTATTCTTATGTTGGATTTGTAGTTCATTCATTTTGTGGTTAATTTCTTTAATTTTATTTGAATTTTTTGTTGCCTATGAAAAAGATACTATTGACGTCACATGTCCACCAGCTTTCGCCTGGTTCATCCTTAAACCACACATCTACTAAAGGGGTCCTGCTCTGATAACCACCTCACGGGTTTTAGTCCCACTTGTGAACTTAGCTTTCACACACATGACATAGGATTCACGGCCGTTTGGAAAAAGACTTTACGACCTAGTTGTCCCAACCGTGAAGACCAAGCTTCATGCCCGTGATAAGTAGTTCACACCCTTGAAGATCAAGACTCCCACCAATGAATAATTATTCACGGATATGTCGAAATTCTAGATTTTTGGAGTGCCAATTTTGAGCTTATGAAAAAAAGTCCACACCCATGAAGTTGCATTTATTATGATGGTTGAATAGCTATTTACTTTCTTTACGAAGCTTTAACATACTTTTCTTCTTAGAAATATATAAATCTTATTTTTATTTATTTTAGGGTTACCAATAGCATTTATTAACTCTCAAAAACCATAAAAGTCTTTATAATTTTATCTTATAAACAAGTGTCAAGTTGAAATTTGATGATTGGATAGTTGAGTAATTCAGTTCTTATACTCAAAGCTCAAAAGTGAGTTTGAGTGAGTGGGTAGATAATTAATTACTTTTGCAACTAAGATAAAATATCTTAAATTGTGGATTTGAGTATTAACCATTTAGAAAAAAATATTTGGGTATAAGTTATATGTGATTTTATATATCTAAAGTAGATTGTTAGTGGATTCAAACTTCCATTACGATTGAGAAGAAGAGATCTATAAATCAAGTATTTCTCTATTCTCTCTTTATCTCTAAATATTTGATTTTCACTTTTTGTAGTTTTAAGTATTTTTCATCTTTTTCTTAAATCCACAATTTACCCCTATTCTCTGCTTTTGATATTTAAGATAGATTGCTTATGTGCTAAAGTTTTAGTTTTATTAATATATAAATTGTATATCTTAGTTATAGTAAGTTATTTACATGTGTTAATTTTTTTATCGGTAATATTATTTCAACTCTTTTGTTAATTTTTTTTCATTTAATTCAATTAATTATTTAAAATGTTAAAAAATGATAGAGAATAATATTTATTAGATTTTATATTTTCTAAATTTTAATATGAATAAGGTTCAATTTGATCATTGATGTTATTGTTCGGATTCAATTTAACCATTGCTTAGAGTCATAGACATTTTAGCTTAATTTTTTGTATATATTGTTACAATTAATTATATTTTATATAAAAATAAGAGAGCGTGTTATACACTTTTCAAAATAGAATAAATTTATTAGACCAGATTAAATTATTGAAATTAAAAAATAAATATTAATATTCTAAATTAAAAAAAAATTCAAAACAATAAATATTACTAATGTTCTTAATTTTTTTTTTTATTTTCTAATAATGTGAAAAAGACAACTATAATGATGTCAGTGATGATGATAAAAACTGGTGAAAATGGAAAGGTGATTACAATAAAAGTAATAATGATAAAAATTATTTATTATTTTAATTATATTAATTATATTAAAAATATTTTTAATTATTATAATTTTTAAATTATTCTTTTATTTTTATTAAAATAAAACTAATTTAAATTAAATATAAAACCTAGAATAAAATATCTATAAATATAAAAGAAATAAATTAAAACCCAGCAAAAAAGTCAATGAAGGAATTCAACTTTTTTTCTTGGGACGATCTACGTAATTCAACTTTGTTCCTTTTTTATACAACTATAATGCTGTCCTCTTAAATTATATGCAATGGCAAGAGGTACCTAGTTGCCTGGTAGATTATTTGGTAGAGGTGGTTTACAATTCCGGTCATACTATATAACAATTAGAAATGATGTGGCAGCTCTGGAGGGCACCGTTGTCATTTCATTGAATTTACGAATTTTAAAATAAGAAATACTTAATTTTATAAAGTATTTCCTTTTAAATCTTATTTATTTTTAAGAATTTAAGTTAAGAAATCTCATAAATTTAAATTCGTTCAACACAAACTACCATTAGAAAATACAAATTTATTAAAATAATTATTCTTAACTATATATAAAATAAGCTACTTATATATATAATTCAAGCTTTTTGAAGTGATTTTTGATTTTTATTAAGATTTTACTTATACATATGTTTATGTTTAAGATTTTAATTCTGAATAAAGAGACCATATATTATACATATTGCTACCGTATATAATATATAATATATAAAGATAATTAATCATTTGTTTCCACATAAAGTCGTTTTTAAAGTTAATGGAATTATAAAAAAACACATGCACGTTTTTCTTGCTTTGAATATTATTATTGTTATTATTTTTAACTTTATACTTAAAACGGACAATATAAGGAATTTGTTAAAATCTTTGTAATGGAATGGCATTTTATTAACATGTAATTGGTTAATGATATAATTTTGAGATTTATATTATTCACGAAACTATTTAATGAATATTTTGAATTTAATTTACTAAATAAATTTATCAAAAATGTAATAACTTATTTTTTATATTTTATTATTTATCTAAAAAGTTTAACTATACATGCATGCAATTTGTATTCACAAACTCTTGTAAGTTATATTTTTTTTGTTTAAAGCTTTCATTTTAAAGCTTTTATTTCAAAGTTTGTATATTTGTTCATTCATCAATAATCAAGAACTTGTTATTTTATCTTATTTCCATTTCTTTTAAAATTTAACAAGTGTATGCTCTGTGCTTGCCTCGTCTGAGGATTCTCCACACCAGAAACTTGTTAGTCTCTACAATTGGTATCAGAGCCTACAAGGTTCCAGGGAAGAAAGGATTATCTACATAAAAGAGATTTTAATCATTTTAATCTACATCACATCACTGATAAACAAACTTGTTCATTTATGCACAGTAGTAAGTCCCGTCTGGTATAAGGGCAGCAAATCTGGTGGCTTGGTTCATGTTTGTTTAGAAAGTTTTCTTGATTTATTTTAAAATAAATTTAGAACCTTTTTTCTGTAGATCTTCTTTTTTCTCAAACTCTTCTACCTCTAAGTCTTCAAGGTCTAAAGGTCTGGTAAATAGTGAGAAAATCACTATTGAAGATTTTTCAAAGCATATTTATGATTGGGAAATACTCAGGATTCAAAAGAAGCAAATATATGAGTTTTTCAAAGTTTCCTCTGTTCAAAACTGATTTTACTATCAAAACTGAAAAAAGAGATATTCAAATTTCAAAGCCTTTTGAAGAAATTTATCTTTTGAATCCAAAGACCCTCCAGAACCATAAAGAAAAAGACTATAAGTACATTCATATAGGCCTTGTCCAGGTAGGAATAAAGCCTCTTACCAGAGAAGGTTTAAATACTTCCATCTTAGCAGTCCTTAGAGATGCTAGGTTTACAAATTTCTATGATTCTTTATTAGGAACTGTTGAGTCAAGCCTTAATAAAGGACCGATTTCTTTCAATTGTTTTCCAAACACTACAATTTCTTTAAATGATAAAAATATTTTAAAGAGCATTGTTCTTCAAATAAAGACACATAATTACAAAATGCTTGAAGGATCTATTCCGATAGCATTGATTTTCAAAATACATTACAAAGCTATAATTTCTGCTTTTGGTTCGAAACACAAGCTCCACTCACCAAAAGGAGAAACCTTATTCCTCCAAACAGATCTTTCCAAATCCAATGCGACTATTCCAAAAACCATTCAATGGAAGGATATCATTATTCCAGAAGAATGGATCCTTGAAGGTGCAATCCAACCTGAATCACCAAAGCAAACAGAGCCAAATACAAATCTCAGAAACATAACCCAGTTTCCAGATGGAAAAGTAAAAGCTTACATTCAACAGGAAATCAACCTCTTCTAGATTTTCTGATGATGACTCTTCAACGTCGACCATTGATATTGGAAGGGTATCAAAAATACCTTATGTTATTTATGCCCCTTACAAAGAACCAACTCCATCACAAACACAACCAAGATTTTCAACATCTGATATATCAAGCTCAAACACCATATTACAGAATGTTGATTACCAAAGCAATATCCCTAGACCCGTTTACAATAAACCAAAGAAAGATGATGATATAGAGATCGTCTCTACCCCCATCTTCACCATCATCATCTGCAATAACTCAAAATCTAGAAGCATAAATCAACATGATTTCAAAAGACTTTCAAATCAATAAAAAGCTTTTACATGAAGATTTCTATTCAAAGAAAAACCATTCCAAAAAACTTTGGTTTTTTAAACATTTTTTATAAGAAAATGACAGTATCCAAGAAAGATACTACTAATTTTGCATACAAAACAAGATCCAAATCAAATTTTTTGATTGGTTTCAGATTTATTGCAAAGAAAACAATATCCTTTATCCTTTCAAAGAAAAACTTATTAGTCCTGTTACTGTAAGGAACAAGACTCTAGAGTGGAGAGTTGGAGAAAACCAAACCATCCAGTCTGAACACCCTCCCTTTAGGAAAATAACCATTCCTTATGGAGAGAACGAAATAGAAGCCACATCTTACAAATTAGTAGGAGAAGAGCTTGAGAAAAATGTCAAGAATATTTTCAGTAGAACAATTTCTCGAATACCTATCTTAACACAATAGGGAAGCAGCTTGTTAGGATAGAAAGCCAAATTCAAAAACCTCCTATAGTCTTCACCTCTCCAATTCCCAACACTGGTCATCCAAAAGAGATAAGTCAAACAGAAAAGCTCAAAAATCCAGTCTTCAAACCCTACCAAATCTCAAAGCCTAGTCAAGACTAATTTTAGAAGTAAACTGAGTTTGCAAGAGCAGTCAGGGAACAACTTAGCAAATTAGCCACTTCTGAGTCCTCCAAAAACCTAGTACCAAATACTCCTCAAAGCAGTAGGAATATCAGTGCTATAGACCAAGCCCAATGCAATGAATCTAATGATTCAGAGCTTGAAAGTGTCACTAAAAAACCTTCCAATATCAACAAATTGGGATGGCAAGCTCCTAGATTGACCTGGCATACTTCTAGGAATACTGCTCCAGATCTAGGGATAGAAAATAGAAATAATATTCTTACCCAATCTAGATTCAATGCCTCTTCCATCTATGAATGGAATATAGATGGAATATTAGAATACAACATCCTTGGTCTCTTACATCAGATGACCATGGCAGCCAATGCTTATAAAACCTAAAGCGGTACCTCTGATAGAGCCATTGTTGAGCTCCTTATAGCTGAATTTTCTGGCCAGCTTAAAGGATGGTGGGATTAACATCTCACATAAGCACAACAGCTCCAAATCCTAGGTGTCATCCAAACCACAATAGAAGGGACCCCATCTTAGATGAGCTAGGAAATCCTATTGAGGATGCTGTGTCAACCTTAATCTTGACAATTTTCCTCCATTTCATAGGAGACCCCTCTCTTCTGAAAGATAAGAATGCTGAGCTTCTCAGCAATTTAACCTGTAAAAAGCTTAGCAATTTCCAAGCTTATAAAGATACTTTCCTTACCAGAGTCATGCTTAGGGAAGATTCAAACCAACCTTTCTAGAAAGAAAAATTCTTAGCTGGATTACCTAAGATACTAGGTGAAAGAGTTAGGAATACCATAAGAGAAGCCCATAATGGCCAGATCCCTTATGATTTCTACACTTATGGTGAATTAGTAAGCCTTACCCAGAAAGAAGGATTGAAGATTTGCCATGACCTTAAACTCCAAAGACAACTCAAATGGGAAATGAAGAAGACTAGGCAAGAACTAGGTAGTTTTTGCAACCAGTTTGAGTATAATCCCATAGAACCTTCCCCTATCTGCAAAGGAAAATGCAAAAAAGATTTTTCTAAATCTTTTAAGAAAAAAATATTTTTTTCAAAAATAGGAGAACTCCCAAAAACAAAGAGAATTTCTACAAAAAGCCATCCTCTTCTAAATTTCCAAAACAAAATTTCAAAAAAGATTTTAGCAAAATTACTTGCTACAAATGTGGGAAAAAGGATCACACTTCAAAATATTGCAAGTTTTCTAAAAAACTTCATAAGCTCCAAATAGAAGTAGAAATTTTGAGCAAAATTTCAGCTCTTCTTGTTGATTCCTCTGAGTCAGAATTTTCGAATAGTGAGGAAGAGTTTCTGAATCAGATTCTGATGATATTCCAAAGAATATTAATATGCTCACTAGGCAACAAGAAGCTCTTCTTGAAGCCGTCAAGCATATTAATGACCCTCAAATCCAAAAACAAGTTTTGAAAGAAATCCTAAAAACTGAAACCCTTGTACCTTCCTTTAGTAAGAACACCTATGATCTTACTATGATCTTGGATAAAGGGAAAAGGTTAAAAAATCCTCTTCCTACCGTCCAAGAACTTCAGAAAGAAATCAAAGCCATCAAAACAGAGCTTAAAGATTTGAAAGAAAAACAACAGAATGATTTTGTTTTACTCCAAAGCTTGATTCTCAAACAGAATAGTGATTCTGATTCTGAAGAAGAAAATAATTTTCAAAATCTTGAGGTTTTTGAAAATGTTCCAGAAAACTTCATTAATGTTTTAAAAGAAATTACCTCAAGAAAATATTTGATCCAGATAAAACTCATTTTCCCTGGTGATTTCCAAATAGAAACTATAGCTTTATTTGATACAGGAGCAGACCTCAACTGTATCAATTATAAGCTGGTTCCTAAAAGGTATCATCAAGAAACTAAAGAAAGGCTCACCTCAGCCAATAGTTCAAAGATTAGAATTGCGGGAAAAACTGAAGCTGCAATTCTAAATAACAATGTTGCTTTAAAAAATATTTTTATTCTTACAAAGGATTTACAGCAAACTGTTATTTTAGGAACTCCTTTTATAAATCTAATCACTCCTTTCAAAGTAACTACTGCTGGTATCATTTTTAAAGCTAAAGATTCAAAGATTATTTTTCCTTTTATAGAAAAACTAAAAAAGAGAAATCTCAATCTTATAAAAGCTCACTCAATTTATAATTTTGAGATAAATGCCTTGATTAAAGGAAAACAAACCCAGCTTTTCCACCTAAAACAAGATATGGGTTTAAAAAGAATCCAAAGCCAATTGCAAAATGAATTTGTCCAAAGAAAAATTTTTGATTTGCAAAAGAAGATTGAAAAAGAAATTTGTTCTGATCTTCCTAATGCTTTTTGGAAAAGAAAACAGCATATGGTAGATTTACCATATGAAAAAGATTTTTGTGATAAATAAATTCCCACCAAAGCCAGACCCATACAAATGAATGAAACCCTAGAAAGCCATTGTAGAATAGAAATAAAAGATTTAGAGCAAAAGGGTTTAATTACAAAATCCAGATCCCCCTAGTCGTGTGCAGCCTTCTATGTCAATAAAAATAGTGAGATAGAAAGAGGAACACCTAGGTTGGTGATTAACTACAAACCTTTGAATAAAGTTCTAAAGTGGATTAGATACCCCATTCCAAACAAAAAAGATCTTCTTCAAAAGCTTCATTCTGCTTTTATTTTTTCAAAGTTTTCTTTCAAAGAATAGCTTCTTGCCACCTCCGAAAGAACAGACCACTTTCCTGGCACAAAAGTCTTTCATTATTCCAAAGCTAGCGGCGGCTCAAACAGAAGAAGACTTCTTACAATTGATCAAACAATTGTTAGAAACCGCCGCCTCTTCAAAAGGAAAATCTAAAGCTTCATCTTCCTCTTCTAGCACCACCTCAGCAGCAATTGATCTAGATGGTGACTCGAATGAAGATGACTGTTTTGAGATTTTTAAGCCCATCAAATAACATCTTTGTAAAGCCCTTGGGTTGAAAACCAGAAATGGCAGCCCAAAATAATTTTGTAATGGGAAAAAATGCTCCTTCTGAATTTCAAAAAATCATGAATGACATTTTCAATCCTTATTCAAAGTTTTGCATTGTCTATATCGATGATGTATTGATATTTTCAAATTCTCTAGAGCAACATTTCAAACATTTGGAGACATTTTTTATTGTAAATCCACCAAAGAAGTTTTACAAAAAGATGTTCAAAACATAGCTTCAAAACAGATTTTTGCCAGATGGCAAGCCATTCTTTCTGTTTTTAATTTTGAAATCGAATACATAAGAGGAGTAGTAAACAACACAATTGCAATTAGAGACAAAGCTTTTGATAATCGCTAAAGTTGTGAAATGATGAAATTAGAACACCACAAATGCATAATAATTAATTAAAATGTTATTGTAGCTATAGCCTCAAGGTCAATGATTGATTTAAAATAATAAAATTGTAGAATTTACTATCTTGGTAGGCCAATCTATGGACACAACTGCACTTAAAAAAATTCCTAGAATCTGTTATCTTTTGTTACTGAGAGGCTTTAGAAGATGCAAAACAGCAAAGCTTTGGGAAAAGTTTGTCCAGATTTAATAGATGAGAGGGCAACCAAGTTCACCCTAATTGAGCTCTTAAGAATAAGATTAGCTCGTCTGTTCTCACCATGGCTCACAAGGTTAAACCTGACAACCCAGTCCTTCTCAACTAATCTCATCCCATTACTAGCAGCTGTAGAATAAAGGAGAAGAGGAGGACTCAATTGCACAAAAGACCTTTATTATACTAAACAGAATTTTAGTACAAATAATTTGTACTATACATTTAGACACAATAATTTTGGGCCACTCTTCACTTGCTCACTTACACACTCACTGCACCTAATTTATTTCTTTTATAGCACACATATTTATTTTTGATACTAATTTATTACAATTGTTATATTCCGGATCCAGGTCCATCTAGCATTATGGACCTAGTATCAATAACACATTTGGCTCACTATTTAAATAAAAATGCAGCCTATGATTTTAACGGCCAACTAAAACAAAAAATTGTAGCTTAGTTCACGATTTTTTACTCCAACAAAAACCCATTTAAAAAACCCGTTCGCTACACCACTATCGAAAAATCAGTTTTCTTCCATAATCTCTTGAAAAACTAAAAAACTTTTTTTTTCCATATTGTTTAAACAAAAACTTTCAAAAGCTCTAAATTTTTCTTACCTTTTTAAACAATTTCGATTTCATTTCTTATCTTTATTTATCTTATACCCACTAGACTTCGTTGAACCTCCTCTACTATAACTTTCAAATTATTTTCTCATAGTTTTGCTTTCCATTTCAATGATTTTAGGTTCGTTATTTTGTAAAACTAGTTATATTTATTTAAAATGGCATTCAAATAAAACAACATAATTATACTGCATCCATAAATAATGCTATAGTTTGTGTTATATAAAAATTATACTTTTATAAACATCTGATGTATATTTATTTTTTTATTTTATTTTTTATTCATTTATATGCATGAGCCTTTGTTATCTATTTGATGACACTCAATTTATACATTGAAAAACCTTTTGATTATAATATATGATTAATGAATCTTTCTAATATATTTGATGAACCTCAAGTGATAATTTGATGAACCTGTCGTTTGAAAATAATGAACCTGTTTATTATAACCTATGAATAATGGATTTATCATTTTAATATATATAAAATATTTGATGAACCTAATATTATACTGTGATGAACTTGTTGTTTGAATATAATAAACATGTTCATTATAACTTATGAATAATTATTCTGTTATTTTAACACGTATAAAACATTTGATGAACCTCAAATGATACTTTGATGAATCTGTAGTTTGAAGATGATAAATCCGTTAATTATAACCTATGAATAATGAATCTGTTATTTTGACATGTATAAAATATTTGATGAACCTGCAGTTTGAAGATAATTAACATGTTTATTATAACCTATGAATAATGAATATATTGTTCCAATATGTTAAAACATCTGATGAACCTAATGTTATGCTATGATGAACTTGTTATTTAAAGATAATGTACCTGTCCATTATAATCTATAAATACATATTTATTTTTATGCACATATAGCATATTCATTAGTTAAAACTTGCATATTCATCTGTTAATCATATAAGGTTCATTATTAATAAAATCTATTTAATAAATTATTAGTTCTTATTTCTAATAATAATAATTTTGCAGGACAAAAATGGGTAGAAAAAATATTTCAAAGAAAAAAGTTCAGCAAGAAGAATCTACAAGGGCAGAAAAAAGAACTAGAATTGAGGAATTTGATAATGATAGATCAGGATGTTCCCCTGACTAATATTATGAAAACAAAACTACTGATAGTGTTGGAAAAGAAAAGGGGCATATGCTCAACAAAAGAAATCAAAGTAAGCCATTACTGATGATATGAGTAAAAATGTTAAGGAAAAAAAGATGTTACTACGGCTCAACAAACTCAAGAGCAGAACCAGAAATACAAAACATGCTGAATAATTGACAAAAGGAAGAAAGTGGCTGCAAAAGAATCAAATGATGACACTGATTCTACTTCTAAAGAACAATTACCAAACGAGACATCTAAATCACAACCAAGAAAACAGAAAAAAAAGAACGGAGGTTAGATTTGTCTACCTACCAGAAAACAAATATTTTATTGAAATAATTGTATTCTTTTTTGATATATGATTTTAACTCACTCCAAGACTGACAATCTCAATTTAACTGTTTTTTAGGTGTTACTAGTTTTTCTGCAGTTCTTTTCCTTTGGCAGCCCGACTCCTTCATCTTCGGGTTAATGTAACTGATTTTTTGGTATGTTTGACTTTTAAAATTCTACAATCTCCACAATAGAAATTTCAAACTTATCATTTTATAATTACATGTAAATTCAGGTATTGCATATTTATGCTGGCAGACCAAATTTAAAATGTAGTATGTGATGGCTAAAGGTCAATTGTGAAATAGTGCTAATGGTTTGAATCCGGATTGTAATTTGATTGAGTTAGTGAAATGTCAGACTTACTACAGGATTTGGTGGCCTTAAAGCTACCAATTTTCTAGTACCGGTCACGGGCCTACAGATCGGGTCGTGACAAAATATATTATAGAAGGATTGATCTCTAGTTAATAAAGATTATAAGTATTTTCCCTTACTGATTGGACTAACCCTCTTAGATAGGAACTAAAAATCTTTATTGAAACACTGCGAATTCAAAAATATTAGGCACTAAAAATCTTTGTAATTCCCCTAAGGCTCTTCTTGGATAAGGGTTAAGAAGCAGAAAGTGAGGGTAGGAAAGGCTTATACCCTTGTTTAGGAAATATGATAGAAACTAACTAGAAGAGTAAGGAAAGGTACACCTTACTCATTCATACATCTAAAGTACTCATTTTTATTACATTTTAAATTGGAGTGTAAAAAAAGAGAAGGGGGTCATACATCTGTATAATTATTTTTTCAATTTTATCCTTATGTAAAATAGATAAATTCATTAATGCTTTTATTTTGGAATAACCCATATTTAGCCTAATGTTTTTTTATTTTTTTCAGATTAGGTCATTGCATTTTTATTTGGTGACAGCTCGTTGTACTTTTGTTAAGTCCTTTTCCATCAGAAGGTATAAACAACATTAGTTTAGTGTCCAAAATATGCTATTTAGCCTTGTATTTTATTATCTTGCCTATCAAATTCTTATATCTTAATTTTTAATCCTTATTATCTTATCTATCAAAGAAGTTTTACTTAACACACTAAGATTATTTTAAGTTAATTTAAAAATTGGTTCAATACTTTAGGAATTTGACTAAATTTTGTACTTTATTTTAAAAAAGAAAAGATAAAAGTTCCTCTTTGAGTTATATAATAATGAAAAATTTAAAAGATTTATCATATAACAAGTATTCAAATTCATATATCAAAAGTTAGAAAAAATTATTTTATAATAAATATTTAAAAATTTGTCTTAGTTTTTATTATTTGTTAAAATTAGAACTTTTTATATTTATCTCTTTATAAATAGTTTATGTTTTTCTCTCTATTAGTTCATTTCTTATTTTTATTAATTAAAAACACCATGTCTTAATTAATATAATTGATTTAATCTAATAATTTAGAAATTTAATTTAAATAAATTAAAATCAAGTGGTATCATTCTAATTAAATTAATAGCTTATTATTAAAATAAAAATATAGTTTAAACAATCTAAATTATAATAAATCCTTATCATTTTTATAACTTAAAACTTAAATAATAATTCTCAAGTGGTTAATGTGAATAACAATAAAAGTACATGGATTTAATGTTATTGCAAATAAAAGTAAATGGGCTTAATCTCATAAAATAAAAATATAAAAATTTAGCACAAAAAACTTATAAATTATTTCTAGACACATTAACATCGCATGTAATACACTATCCTAGATATCATTAAGAATAGACATAAATTTTACAAAAAAAAAAAAAACGTAAGAACTCAATGTCACTAAATGAAAGTGCAAGGACCTAATCGTAGAAAATAAAGTATAGGGGCGAATATGGATTATTCCCTTTATTTATTATAACTTCACCAATCTCGCTCTCTTCACCATATTTTTGCCTTATATGTATTTTCACCAACAAAATTTTCTCCATTCATCTTTCTCTGTCTAGGTTTGTGATGTCACTTTTTTTGTTAATCTCATTGTCTTTACTTTGTATTATAAATTGTGTTGTAAGTACTCCTTTATTTTGTCCATTATAACTTATTGAGGTACGTAGTACTACATTACTTTTATTTATTTATTTTTATTCTATCTTAATTAAACAAATTTGTTTGTTTACTTTTGTAGATTTGTTGGAAATAATTACTTTTATTAATTCTGATGCCATAAAAAATAAAAAGAGGACTCCTTATAAAAAGAGGAGAAAATTTATAGGATTTCTTATAAAAATATCTCCTTTTCAAAAATAACAATATTATTTTTATCTAAAAAAAATTTACAAAATCCGATTTTAGCTGAAAAGTATTACAAAAATATATATATATTTTTTTTCAATATCAATATGAGATGTATGTCTTTCTTGTATGGTCTTTTACATCTAATAGCAATATAATCATGAAAATGAGACATGATCGGTGATCTTTTTTTTGGATTTGCTAATGATTGCTTTTATTTTTATTTTAAAATTTATATTTTAATTATAAGTCTAATTTCTTTTTTTTCTTTTTTAAAAATATATATTTTACATTAATTAATTAATTAATTAATATGAAGAAAATTATTATAACTTTGAATCTTCACGCCACTACTATGACACTTTCCAAAATTCTTATCATCACTATGTCAAAATTTAAAATTTGTTCCATTCACTTTACTATGTAGTTAAATTATTTGTAGCTTGAGTTGGACATTTCTTGAGCTAATATGACAGTAAATACCAACTAGTAAATATATTTGTCATTCTTAGATCTATTTAAATGTTCCATTTACTTGGTTTTGAGTGTAGCTTAATTTTAAAATTTTTATAAAATTATAAATTTCAGACTTTTACAAAATTAATAAATTTTATACCTTTAAAAACACAAGCTCACAAAATCCCTTTCAAGCTAATTTTTGTTTGCAAAAAGTACGATATTACTGTAGATCTTTCAATTTATTAAGAAATTTTTAAAAGAAAGCGATGAATATGACTCTAAGGTACGAGTTCTTTTATTATATTATACCTATATCTTCTTTTTATTTTAGAGGTTTTACATTCTTATAAGAAAAAATATTTACTTAATTATTCATATATTACTTTTGTTTACAACATGCATCTTTCTATTGCAGAGAAATCAATTTTTTTAGTCAAAAGGGAAAGTAATTTTTATAATTGATCAGGATCATTAATGTCATGTTGCAACTGAATTTCTAATATTTTCCAACACTTAAACATAATTTTCCAATAGAAAAATATTTTTTTTTAATATTTTGGAACTTATTCAACAAGTAAATAACAATTCAAGTAAAGAAATTAAAAATAAATCTTTATAGATCTGAAAAACCAACAAAATATCAACTAAAATAAATTAGCCCACAAATTAAAAGACTTCAACCAAAATAATTTATTTTGCATAAAATTTTAAAAAACCTAACATTTTATAGAGAGGAAAATTTAATAAATCTTAAGAAAAGTTTAAAATGAAAATATTTTTTTACATAAAAAAGAGAGCTAAAATGACATAAATAAGAGAGAAAAAAGAATTGAGACAAAAAAAACAGTTCAAGGAAAAAAATTAAAAACAATACTTCATAAATTTGAAGATCAACCAAACATCAATTAACCATCAACCATACCAATCATAAAATGAATCATATATCAACTAAATATCAATAAAAAAATCAATAATATCATCCAATTATAAAAAAGTATTAATTTAAAAAATAAATAAAACCAACGAATAATTAAAATCTAAAAAAATGGATTAGATAATAAATTTCTTCTTATTTCTATTATAAGCTCATTATAAAAAATAAATATTTTTAGCGATGGAAATAAATTGAAGTAAAAACCAAATGAAAAATAAAATCAATTTAAGAAAGAATTTGAAGAGAATATTCTTGTAAAAATATGAAAATCAATCAAATTTAAACTATGCCATCTTAACATCAATTAATCATCAATTAAATGTCAATAGAAAAAAGAATTTAAATTAACTATGTAATATTTTAAATCTTGTTGACTAACAATATTTACATACTTAATTTTTAAAATAAATAAATAATAATTTGAGGTAGAATAATTTAGTAATACATTATTTTTAATTGTGTAACTTTCATAAATAATTAAATTAAAATATTAATATAGAGCTTAATAGCATTAATAAAAAAAATAATTTTATATTATTAAAAAACTCTTTTAAATATGGTTAGTATTAAATTATGATAATAATTAATGTATTAGATTTATTTGATCAAATTAATTCAGTAACTATATTAAAATAATATTTAAAATATAAATAAATAATAATGGTATAAATTTAGTTATATGGTTATTGGCTTAGTGCTTCATAAGCATAATCCGAGTTAATTAGTTAGACCGAGTTATTAGCTGATATGACCCTTTAAATCACTATGTGTTAGATATTTTATGTCATTAGAAAAATAAATTTAAATAATTTAGTAATATTAAAGGTTTAATTAATTAAATGGTTAACTTCAATCACTTTGATATTGGTTAGAATGAAGTCCAATTTCGTTAGTGAACTCTGTATTAACCCGATTTATATTAATTTTCCAGCTTTCTATCGAGATGGATGGTTTAATTTCTTTTACTTCTTGACTTTTTTCCTTAAATGGCTATCCAATCTCAGTAGCTTGTTATGATGACATATCCATATTTTAAATCAATTTCATGTTTTAGAGGGAGAATGAAAATTTAAGCAACTGTAATACCCGGAATTTTCCTTTAATAATAATATATTAGTAATAATTAATAAATGAGTTTTTATTTAAATTAATATTACTTTAATTTTAATTAGTTAATCGAGATGATTTAAAATAGAATTTCAATGTTAGATAAAAATAAGAGAATTATTTTTCTATATCTAATTAGTTTGTTTTTCAAGAAAGTAATTAAGTAAATTTCTTGGAAAATAAATTATATTTTCGGTTATTCAATTTTTTCCCGATATGAATATATAAAAGTTATGAAAGAATTAATAATTAATATTTTATAAAAGAATTTATTTAGGAATGATGAATTTTAATTAGCTAATGGTGTTGATTTTAATTGAAAAATAGTTAGTAAATTGATTAATTAAATTAATTAAGTGTTAGGATTAAATTAAAAATTTATTTTGGAATACAAATATAATTTTATTAATATGGGGTTTTTAATGAAAATATGTATGTTTGATATTTTTATAATTAAATATGTCAGCAAGGGCTATTTGATAATTTTATATTTAAAAGCAAGGGTAAATAAGTAATTCTCTATTTTCAATAATTGTAATTTGGCCCAAATTAAAAAGTTAGGGGCTTAATTGAAAAGCTAAAGAAAAGTTGAAGGGTTAATCGAAAATCTTGCAGGGCGAAATTGTTAGTAATTAAAAAAGTTGAGAGACTAAATGTAAAAAAGAAAAGTTGAGGGACCAAATGTTGATAAAAAAAGAAAGAAAAGACAAGAAGAAAAGAAGGAAGAAGAAGAAGTTGGAGGAGGGGAGCTCGGGTCGGCTTCCATGGCAGACGGGGATTTGCATCCGTCTAGGACACGGCGAAGCGGGCCGGAGGTATAGTATAGGCCGACGAGCTCGGTGGAAGAGACGGCAGCAAGTAGGCGGGAAGAGGCAACAGCTTCTCGCCGTCGTTGAGGTCGTTTCTAGCAGCCATTTTGGGTGGTTATGGTCTCAAAATGACCAGCAACCAGTAAGCTTTCTTCTTTGCCCATCATCTCCCCCTATGCCTGCCGGAAAAGCATGATCCAGCAAAGAAAATTTAGTTAGGGGTAGCAGGAAATCTTGGGCTTTTCTGGTGAGTTTCGACGAGTTATGGTTGATCGAAGGGCATATCCAGACTCCCCTCAGCTCAAGCTTTCCAATGGCACCAGTTTCGTGGCGATCGGACTCCATTTGAAAATCGATGGCCGAGATTGTCTGTAAATCTCTCTGTTTGATTGGGAGTCGGATCGGAAGATCAGAAGCTAGGATCGTCATCAGCGTGTTGTTTTGAGTCCGTTGGTGCATTCGGATCATTGATCGGACTCCGGCGGTTGGAGGCGAGTCGACCAAGCGATCAAGCGTCTCAGTAATTCTCTGGGCCGTTGATTTTAGAATTCATTGGTAAAATTTATGTATTTATTGAATTGTGTTAAGCATTAGAAAAATATTGTGAGTTAAAATAATTAATTGTCAGACTGTCTGCCTTTAGTCGTGATTTGTGATGTGTGGCGGAGTCAGGAAAATAATGAAGTCTTAGTGATCCGACTCCCGTTAAAATAATAAATTGTTGGAAATTTGAAGTGGTTTCTGGCAGGTCCTGGACCCATTATGCGGGAGGTAAATGTCCGTAATTTAGGGGAGGTTCTGCTGAATTTTTGGTAGGATTCTTCCTAGTTAGGATTCTTAGACAGTCAGTCCTAGGAGTCTAGACCTAGGGTTAATTGCCAAATGTTTCAATGATTATTGATTAAATTATTTTCTGTGATTAGATAATCCGTCAGTTTGGCTCGCTCCACCCGAGGCATCGGAGCAGAGCTAGGAGGTCGTCAGATCTGTGAGTTAAAGTCATATATCTGCTTACATGTGTCATGCTAAGATTCTTTTTAGTGATATCTCTGATTTAATGATTAATATTTTAATTATTTAGTTATTTACAGTTTATATATGTTTCTTTTCTGCATTATGATTTTATTGATTTTGTGTTGACTCGGGATAGGACGGCTGTAGAACATGCTATTTGATGAGTTATATCAGGACCGTGTGCGCACCGGTAGGAATCTGAGACATATAGTAAAAAGGCTAAAATTTTAAAAGGCAAATTTAGAACTTGTCCTGGTCGAGCATTGCTCTTTGGGCTGAGTAGAGTGAGTTTGCCGAAGTAAAGGTCCCTGGTCGAGTATTGCTCTCTGGGCACCGGCTTATTTGGAAGTCTAAGTGACCAGACTGGACTTAAGGACCCTAGTCGAGCTTCGCTCTCTGGGCGCCAGTCTTATTGAAGTAAGAGAGCCGAAAAGCTAAGACTGATAGTGATAATTAAGTGACCGGATTAGAGTTAAAGACCCTAGTCGAGCTTCGCTCTCTAGGCGTCAATTCTGTTAGAATGAGAGAGTCGAGATGTTAGTGTTGGGATTAGGGTTCTGCCGAGGTACTCCATCCCGTGGTATGAAATAAAAATTTATTTTATTTTATTTTACAGAAGCATAACATGACATAAATATTTTATTTTAATTAAATAAATATTTTATTGAAGTTTTATATTTTGTTTTGGGATATATGATTTTAATTCACTCTCGAGACTGACAGTCTCAATTTCACTGTTTTTCAGGTGTGGTTAGTTTTTCCACAGTGTTTTTCATCTAGCAGTTCGATTTCTTCATCATCGGGTTAGATGTAACTGAATTCATTGGTATGTTAACTTTTAAAATTCTACATTATCCGCAGTAGAAATTTTAGACTTATCAGTTTGTAAATTTAGGTCTTGCCTAATTATGCTGGCAGACCGAATTAAATATGTAGGATTTGATGATTAAGATTAATTGTGAATCAGTGATTTGGATTGAGACCGAATTTCAATTTGATTGAAATAGTGAATGATCAGGCTTACTACTGGATTCGGTGGCCTTATACCTACCCATTCTCCAATGCCGATCAGGGGCCCACAGGTCGGGTCTTGACAGCAACAATTGAGTAGCACAATCAAATCTGCATTTGATGCATAGTGTGAAAATATTATATTACTAAAGAATAAAAAATAAAATTATTTTATAAATACTAATGTTCAATTTACTAAATGACTAGTTTTAGTCATTCTAATATTATAAATGTCTTGTCTAATAATACTGGTTAAATATTTTTTTCAAAGTAAATTAATATTTTAAATTAATATTTTTATTTTTTTATAAAATAAGTAAATAAATTCTAAATAAAAATATTTTATTAAAAAGATATTAAAAAGCTTTTTAGTATCATATTGTGTCCACAAGTTGAACAGTCCGAAATGAGAAGGAAGCATATTGGAAGAGGACACTATCTCACTACATGTGACTTGCCCTGAAAAAGAAAAAGAAAAAGAAAAAACAAAAACAAAAAGCGCAAAAGGGGTATTTTTGTAATTATTTCTAAAAATTAGGGTATGTAGTGTAAAATCCTCAAATTTATACCCTGAGCGCAAAAGTTGAGCCTATAGCTTGTCAAAATGACCCATAATATAAACATAGAAATAAAAAAAAAAAAAATAAAAAAAAAAAAAAAGAAAAGAAAAACTAAGCATTCTTGTATGGGCTGCCACACTGCCCCAAAAGGCTAAACTCAAAGTTTACTGTTTCAAATTTAAGCATCACCTACATCAAGTTTGGTAGCTTAGGAATTCTCCTAAGAATGCACAGGGACAGGGTGATTTGCAAGGCATGTTATCAACCCTTTCACTTCAAGTGCATATTTCTATACATATATTATATACCCACTTGGTAAAATTGGAAATATCATCTTATCCTCTCATCCCTATTGTTTTCTTTAACCCAATCAACAACTAGTTAATGATGAGTCTCAGAAGCATTTCTCTCACACTGCTCGTTGCCTTTTTCGCAGTATTTGCATCAACAGCTATCATTAATCAAAACCCTGCAGCATTTCTTAAAGAAGTAGTCTTTGAGCTAAGCCATACCATTTTCTCATCGCCTATTATTGCTACCATATTCTCATGCAACATTGAACATCACCACCATAAGAAGCACCCCGACAAAGGCAAGCTAGTGAATATTTGTGATGATTTTCCAATCGATATTCCTCCTCCAGACACCAACACAACCTCCACCTTTTGCGTTGATCCTAACGGGTGCTGTAACTTCACCACAGTGCAATCAGCTGTTGATGCTGTAGCAAATTTTAGCCAGAAAAGAACCATAATATGGATAAATTCTGGCATCTATTAGTAAGTCATTTTTATTTTATCTTTTTCCCTAAAGGTAACGAGCACAAAATACAAGTACAACTTCTTGGGTTTCATGCTTTCAGTTTAATAATTAAATCCAGAAAACTTGCATATGAATAATGGTTTTAATTTAATTTGTTTTTAGCGAGAGAGTCATTGTTCCAATAACCAAACAGAATGTTACATTTCAAGGACAAGGTTACACATCTACTGCTATTGTATGGAATAACACAGCAAATTCTTCACACGGGACATTTTATAGTGGTTCTGTACAGGTTTTCTCCAATAACTTCATTGCCAAGAATATTAGCTTCATGGTGAGATCAGTATAAAATTTGCAGTTACCTGTTGATCATCATGATTGTGTAATTATTAATTAACCTTTATTTGTTTCCATGCATATGCATGCATATAGAATGTTGCACCAATTCCAGGGCCTGGCGATATGGGAGCCCAAGCAGTGGCAATGAGAATATCAGGAGACCAAGCTGCCTTCTGGGGTTGTGGATTCTTTGGAGCACAAGACACGCTTCATGATGACAAGGGCCGCCATTACTTTAAGGACTGTTATATCCAAGGTTCCATTGATTTCATCTTTGGTGATGCAAGGTCCCTTTATGAGGTCTGCTTTCCTTTTTACTCTTTTCACCTTTAACACAACCTTTTATCTATATACATCCAATAATTCTTATTTCTCACAAATTTTAGATACAATCCAACAGTTCAAATCAATTATTGAGTAACAACATTTTTTTGGCCAAACATTCAAATAGAAAAGTTTAGGAACGAATTTTGTTTGGAATTACTTGTATTTATCTTTTCCCATATCTTAAAAGAAAAGGTAAATGGTATAGTTATGCTCAATTACAATCAAATTTATAAATTTTAAAGTAGTTCAATTATATTTTTAATATTTAAGAAACAAAACAATTATATTTTGGAGCTAACTTATTTAACTAATGATGATAATTTTATTAAGCAAAGGAGAAATAGAGCTAAAATGGTTTCCTTATATATAAGAAAATATGAATTGAAAATAATTAAAACAATTTCTTTTAATGCTTAAAGCTAATTTCATTTCATTCAATAATAAAATAGATGGACTTAACTTTAAAAATGTGATTATTATATTTTTTTTTTTAATTTTTAAGAGTGTAATTAAGTTCTTCTAAAGTTTAGATTTTTATTGAATTATAAATGAGAAGAGGTAAACTCGAACTTGAAATTTAGTTCAAATTGAGATATGCACGCAACTATAATTGGACTTTCAGAGACTTATTTATATCTTTTGGCTAAAAAAAAGCATGCATAACATTGTTTAATAATATCATGATTAGCAAAAGAAAAATAAAAAATCTAAGATGATTTTAAATCTATTCAGTAACAATAATGCTATACAATCAAACTAGTTTTATAGAACAATAAATCTCAACTTACATAATCCTCAAAATTGCACCGAATAAAAAGACTCCAGTAAATTCAAAACTCCACGTGATATTAGAACTTTTTTTCTAATCTTTCTGCTAGACGAGAGATTAATGCTAAATTGTCTTAAGTAAACAATAAAAACATGTTTTAATTGATAGTGCTTAAACATTCAAAATGAGTAAATAAATAAGTAAAATCATGTTGTAGAGTTGCGAGCTGATATCGATGGCGAACCCAGTAGCCCCAGGACAAAGGTCAATAAACGGAGCAGTTACGGCTCATGGTAGGACTTCAAAGGATGAGAACACTGGCTTCGCATTCGTCAACTGCACCTTAGGAGGAACAGGAAGAATATGGCTTGGCCGGGCATGGCGACCTTTCTCTCGTGTTGTCTTTGCCTTCACATCCATGACTGATATCATTGCTGCTGAAGGTTGGAATGACTTCAATGACCCAACAAGAGACCAGTATGGAACAGACCTTAACATGAATTTTCTTTTTTTTATAGGCGAAATGCATATTTATATTTCCAAATTTATATTTATATTGATTAGTCAATTTGATATTTTAACTTTTAATGTAGTCTAAAAACTATATAAATTTTCTTTATGCAATACACATACACGTATCAAAAGAAAACATATATTAAAAGTATTAGAATATCATAAAAAATAGTTCAGATATTTATTAAATTACATCAAAAGTACTAAATAATCAAAGGCTGGAAGTATAAATATGAATGTGGTATTTTTTATTAATTATAATAGAAAAAGCTGGAGTAAAAAAAATATAAACTTTTTACTTGGTTGCTTCTCTTTTGGATATGAAATGTAGGACTATTTTCTATGGAGAATACAATTGCTCAGGGCCAGGAGCCAATATGACGATGAGAGCAGCTTATGTTCAAAGACTAAATGACACTCAGGCTTCTGCTTTTCTTGATGCATCTTTCATTGACGGGGATCAGTGGTTGCAATCTTATAATGCTTAACCCATTTCTTAAATGTAAATGTAAACTTAAATGTAAACATTGTTCATGGGATATATGAATTAAAATCCCTTAGCTATTTGTAGATAGCCATTAAATTATTAATTGTTATCTCACTCTTATCTCTTAAGACAATAAGGGCCACTAGAAACTAATTTTCTATTTTGTGTTTGTACTATTTTGTCACCACCCAAATTCGGGTTAGACCGGTACATATATTTTAGGTAAGTCTTAGGATACTAAAATTTATTGAGAGCCTAAACATGTAGGATATCACCAATTATATTTAACAATTTTAAAATGCTGTCGGCTTAATTAAGACTTAAAAGAAGTCAAATAATAGCAGCATGTTGTTATTCTCCTTCATATTATCAAAATAAATACTTAAATAATTTAAAATTTCAATTCACATTAAATAACGACACGCAAATATTGACTGAATTGAAACATTGAGGCTCATTTTAGCTTTAGATATGACAAATTTATTCTTTATATATATATATATATATATATATATATATATTAAATTTAATCAATAATTATACTTCAAATAAATTTATATAAAATCATAAAAATAATTTTTTTCTTTACTTTAATTTAATGACTTATTATCAATATTAAGCTTTATATGTCTATTTTATTTAATTATATTTTTTTATCAAAATTATTATTTATCAAAAATAACTTATTTTAATTGAATAATTATGTTTATTTATATTCTTAAGATAAATAAATAATATTATTTTAATAATCAGTTACTAAAAATATTGAAATAAATTCTCTATTAAAAAAAATGAAAAAGTTCAATATTTTAGATTTAATAAATTTTTTAATTTTTAATTTTATAACATAATACTTTTGATAGTAATATTATTATAATAAAATAAAATAAAATAAAATATTTATTTTTCAAATAGTAAAAAATATAAGAAGAGATGAATTTTAAATTTTTATAATAAAATTAAGCAAAACATTAATAAAAGTTTTATTAAATAGTGAATAATTTTATAAATGAAATATTATAATAATAATAAATACATGATTTAATATATTAAAAATTAAAATTAAAAATGTTATTTTTTAATATTTTTTATCTTTAATTTTTATAAAAATTTATATTAAATTATTTAAATTTTATTATAAGAAAAAATTATATATATATATATATATATATATATATATATATATATATATATATATATATATATATATATATATATATATATATATATATATATATATCTCTGTGTGTGTGTGAGTGTTATGCTTTGGAATCACTTTCTCATGGTAAATATGGGAACTTTGGTTGGAGGATATGTATTTAATTCTTAGGGGCTCGATAATCTTGGATATGGGAGTCAACCGTTCGTCTTTCCTTTAAGGTAGATAAGGCTTATTCTGTTGGTGTTGCAAACATTTCATTCAGTATATTAAGACCTTGTTCTTTTTACCTTTACATTTTTCCTCTGCTACTTCAATGCCTTTTCCCTTTTCTCATTGTTTATACTTTCTTGTTTTTCTTCTTCCTTTGTTCTCTCCAACTTTTATTCTAGTTAACCATATGGTCTTTCTCTTTTCCCAAATGGATCCCATGAATATTGACAATATTACTTTATCAGCTTTAATCTAAAAAAAATCCAATCGCTTAACCGTGATGACCTTGTTCTGGACTTGTCGGTTGAAGCTACCAAAAATATAGATCCGCCTCGCCATCTTGTGGGTAAGATCATATCCAAGAAAGTCTTTTCGGTGCATGTAGTCAAGGAGGCCTACGAGCTGCATGAAGACTCCTGAATGATTTTGAGGTTGGTAAGATCACAAGAAATACTTTCAACTTCCATGTGAAGGATAAGAAAGTGTTATGGGTCCAGTCCATCTTACAATATTTTTATTGCTTTTGGACACATGTATTATGGGCTTTTATGATGGACTTGTTATGTCTTATTTTTGGGTCCATTTTGGCATGGGTTTTGTGGCTTCCAAGAGAAGCTTGTAGAGGCTATTGTGTAGACACTTAGTGTGTGAAGGGAGAAGCAATTTTCAGATTGAAAACACACACAAAAGAGAGGAAACTAGAGAGTTCCAAAGGGTGCTGTTCTGCTCGTTTTTCTCAGCACCAGTCCTAGTGTTTTGGTCGTCGGAGAAGATCCCACCGTTGGATTTTGCTGAAATCGTTTCAGCTTGTTTAAGACATACGGGGCTACATTCTGACCGTTCGGATCGTCAATTGGAGCTCCGGTTCATCAGGAATTATCTCTGGACAGAGCTGCTGTTTTTGAATGAATTCTATACTTTTTGTTCTCTATTTCAATTCTCTTATTGTTGGTGTTTGTTGGTGGATTGTGAATCCTTTGTAGACTGATTTGGGGTTCTTTTTCTCTCAATTTATAAATAAGAGAAGTTAAGGGTGGACTCCTCAAAAGGTCCCGTGGTTTTTACTCTTCACATCGAAGGGGTTTTCCACGTATAAATCGTGTGTGTTGTTTGCTATTATTTTCTTTTGTTATAGCTGGTTATTTACTGCATTTAGTTATTGGTTTCCTTTGTTAATTTGGTTGTGTGACAATTTGGGTTGATTGGATTACATAATTGGTTGGTTGTCTTGATTGTGTGACATTGTGGGTGTCGTTGTGACCCCCTTCCGATCCCTACAACTTGGTATCAGAGCCGGAAGTTAATTAGTCACATTATGGAGTCGAGTAGTAGTAGTTCGATGGTTAAATTGACATCAACCAATTATTCTATTTGGAGACCTATGATGGAGGACTTGTTATATTGCAAGGACTTGTATGACCCAATTGAAACTGTCACTAATTCGGATGGTAGTGTTTCTAAACCATCTAAACCAGATAAAATGGAAGAAAAAGATTGGGTAAAGTTGAAAAGAAAGACTTTGGGGACTATTAGGCAATGGGTTGACATTAGCATATTCAACCATGTGTCACAAGAGTCCGACCCTTATGATTTGTGGAAGAAGTTGGAAGGTCTATATGAAAGGAAAACTGCTCATAACAAAGCTTCACTAATTAAAAGACTTGTTAATTTGAAACTTAAAGGTGGGAAGTCTGTTTCTGAGCATCTTAGTGACTTCCAGGATATTATTAACAAGTTGACTACTATGAAGATTGTTCTTGATGATGAGTTACAGGCTTTATTCTTGTTGAGTTCATTGCCAGATAGTTGGGAGACCTTGGTTGTGACTATTAGTAACTCTGCTCCGGATGGCGTGCTATCTTTAGATGTGATTAAAGAAAGCATGTTTAATGAAGAGATCAAAAGGAAGGAGATAGGAGTTGACAATTCACAAGCTCTTGTTGTGGAGAATAGAGGAATAAGCAAGAGTCAGGGTCCCAAAGGCCGTGGTAACTCAAGGAGTAGGTCCAAATCCAGTGATGGAAGAAATGTGGCTACATGTCATTACTCCAAGAAGCCTGGTCATATCAAGAAATATTGTTTCCGCTTGAAAAGAGAACAAAGAAAGAAGCATGATTCATAAAAGGAGGGAGATGACAAAAATACTACAGCAACCGCTTCTAAAAGTGATGATAAGGTCACCTTGATTTGTGCAACTAGTGAGTGTCATCATGTTGATAGTTCAGACACAGAGTGGTTAGTAGATACAGGTGCTTCATACCATTGTGTTCCTAGAAGGGAGTTCTTCATGAATTACCAAGCTGGTGATTTTGGCAGTGTCAAAATGGGTAACCAGAGCTCAGCAAGCATTATTGGGTTAGGTGATGTTCGTGTGAAGACCAATGTTGGGTGCATGCTTACGTTGAAGAATGTGCGCCATATTCCTGATCTACGCCTTAACTTGTTGTCTGCTAATGTTATTGATCAAGAAGGATTCAGACACACCTTTGGTGATGGTAAATGGAAATTGTCCAAGGGCTGAGTGCAAGGTATCACACTAACTCAGATTCATTTGTTGATACTACTGATGTTTCTTCTATTCCTACTTCTATTTCTGTTGAACAGCCAACACATGAGAATGTTGAAGTAACACACGATGGTGTTAAGGAGGTACAACCTGATGATGATGGTGATGTATCAAAATTTGATGATGCTCATAATGATGCTCCTGATGATGCTCAACCAGAAAAAGAAGAGGTTTATGATCAAGGGGAGCAACCTACCCCACCGGTGGATGATGTACGAGTTCGAAGGTCAATCAGAGATCGCAAACCTTCTTCTGAGTATCCCAGCTCAGAGTACATCCTAATCACTGATGAGGGGGAGCTCGAGAGTTTTCAAGAAGTGATGTCTAGTGAAGATAAGGATCTTTGGCTCGAGGCTTTGAAAGAGGAGATGGATTCTTTGATGAAGAATCAGACTTATGAGATGGTGAAGCTTCCTAAGGGCAAGAAAGTTTTGAAGAACATATGGGTTTTCAAGAACAAGAAAGATGGTGAGAAGATAGTGAAGAGAAAAGCCAGATTCGTGGTAAAAGGATGCAACCAGAAAAAGGGCATTGATTTTGATGAGATCTTCTCTCCGGTTGTCAAGATGACTTCTATTAGAACTGTTTTGGGGTTAGCTGCAAGTCTTGATCTTGAGTTGGAGCAGCTTGATGTGAAAACTGCTTTCTTACATGGTGACTTGCATGAAGAAATCTACATGGAGCAACCTGAAGGCTTTGAAGAAAATGGGAAAGAGAAACTTGTTTGCAAGTTGAAGAAAAGTCTTTATGGGCTTAAACAGGCACTAAGGCAGTGGTACAAGAAATTTGATTCGTTTATGACTAGTCATGGTTATAAACGAACTTCTGCAGACCCTTGTGTGTATTTCAGAAAATTCCCCGGTGATAACTTTATTATTCTTCTTTTGTATGTGGATGATATGCTGATAGTTGGACAAGATGCAGAGATGATTAGCAACTTGAAGAAAGACTTGTCCAGGTCATTTGACATGAAAGATTTGGGCCCTGCGAAGCAAATCTTAGGCATGGAGATTACTCGTGATAGGAAAGCTGGAAAGTTGTGGTTATCACAAGAAAAGTATATTAAACGAGTGCTTGAAAGGTTCAATATGAAGCATGCCAAGCCTGTTAGTACACCATTAGCAGCTCACTTTAAGCTAAGTAAGAGAGCTTGTCCTACAACAGAGAAGGAGAAAGCAAGTATGTCTTCTATTCCTTATTCTTCTACTGTTGGTTCTTTGATGTATGCTATGGTGTGTACTAGGCCAGATATTGCACATTCTGTTAGTTTGGTGAGTAGATACTTATCCAATCCGGGTAAGGCTCATTGGGATGCAGTAAAGTGGATCTTCAGATATTTGCGTGGCACCTCTAAACTTTGTTTGTGTTATGGAGGTGGCAAACCTATTCTTGAGGGTTATACAGATGCAGACATGACTGGTGATCTTGATAACAGAAAGTCTACCTCAGGTTATGTGTTCACATTTTCAGGGGGAGCCATTTCTTGGCAATCCAAGTTACAGAAGTGTGTGGCTTTGTCAACTACCGAGGCAGAGTATATAGCAGTTGTGGAAGCAAGTAAGGAAATGCTTTGGTTGAAGAGGTTCTTTCAAGAGTTGGGTTTGAAGCAAGGTGAGTATGTTGTATTCTGTGATAGTCAGAGTGCTATGGATTTGAGTAAGAACTCTATGTATCATGTTCGTACCAAGCATATTGATGTTCGATATCATTGGTTGCGAAATGTGATCGAGGAGAAGAAAATGAAACTGAAGAAAGTCCACACTGATAAGAATGGTGCAGACATGTTAACAAAGATGGTTCCCGGAAGCAAACTTGAAGTTTGTGGTAAGCTTGCGGGAATGAGCTTCAAGTGATGATTGAAGCGTGATCGTCTTCCCCGTGTTGGGCTGGAGGGGGAGATTTGTTATGGGTCCAGCCCATCTTGCAATATTTTTATTACTTTTGGACACATGTATTATGGGCTTTTATGATGGACTTGTTATGTCTTATTTTTGGGTCCATTTTGGCATGGGTTTTGTGGCTTCCAAGAGAAGTTTGTAGAGGCTATTGTGTAGACACTTAGTGTGTGAAGGGAGCAGCAATTTTCAGATTGAAAACACACACAAAAGAGAGAGGAAACTAGAGAGTTCCAAAGGGTGCTGTCCTGCTCGTTTTTCTCAGCACCATTCTTAGTGTTTTGGTCGCCGGAGACGATCCCACCGTTGGATTTTGGCTAAAATTTTGTCAGCTTGTTGAAGACACACGGAGCTACATTCTGACCGTTCGGATCGTCAATTGGAGCTCCGGTTTATCAGGAATTGTCTCTGGACAGAGCTGCTTTTTTTGGGTGAATTCTACACTTTTTGTTCTCTATTTCAATTCTCTTATTGTTGGTGTTTGTTGGTGGGTTGTGAATCCTTTGTAGACTGATTTGGGATTCTTTTTCCCTCAATTTATAAATAAGAGAAGTTAAGGGTGGACTTCTCAAAAGGTCCCATGGTTTTTACTCTTCACATCGAAGGGGTTTTCCACGTATAAATCGTGTGTGTTGTTTGCTATTATTTTCTTTTGTTATAGCTGGTTATTTACTGCATTTAGTTGCCGGTTTCCTTTTCTAGCACTGGTCATGGGCCCATAGATTGGCTCATGACAAAGTTGGTATCCGAGGCTAGGTTTAGTTTTCCTTTGACCTAGGTTAGCATTCTTGGTAACTACGAAGCTAGGATCAAGTACGTCTTTGTTTGTTTTTATTGACTCTAGTCTCACTGGTTGTCGTTAAAGAGTCTGTTGTTCTTTATTGATTTGTGAGCTTATCTTTGATACTGTATTAAGGATAAGAATAGTTGCAATAACAAGGTCAGAGGTGGTGCACTTTTTCTGCGATATGTTAGAAGGCAAGGTGGACTCTTTATCGTTTCTATAAATGATTAGTGCAAACTAGCCTTAGATGCTTTGATTTTTGTTTTGGTAGTGCGCAATATAGTTTAGGGTTAGTGCAAAGTGTAGTTGCTGTCATCAATAATTTGTCTCGTTACTATATCAAGTACTATCTTAATGAGTGAAGTCAAACTTAGTACTTAAAATGTCGGGCAAAGGTCAGTGCATATAAGGTTGAGTTTTGTGGTTGTAAAAAAGAATAAGAGTAGTGGTTGGTGTGTATATTCCGGGCGCTTGGAATCCAGAGAAGGTTAAGCAAACACTACTTATTTTTATAAATAAAATAAAAGTGTTTCAAAATACAATATTGCGCCCAGTCCCGTAAAGAAACTCATTATGGCATTTCACTATTAGACGTGCACATCAAATGCTGAGTCTAGTATACCGTAAGCACCATATATCATTTTCGGGACATGCAACATATATCATACATTCTGTGTTAGTGCATTTTGCCTTAGAATCATGCATCGCAACCCTTTGGTGATGAGGGGTATCATCACCCTGGTCTGCAAGATTGTAGAATTTTATAAAAAGAAAATGACTAGAGATTTTATGATTTTATAAAAATGATTTTCAAGATAATAATAATTATTGTTAATAATGATTATAAATAAATAAATAATACTTTCAAAGTAAATTGTGTTAGCTTGAGGCTCTCTGGATTACGAGCTTAGTTGCTATAAGATTGGATTTATGGCTCAGCATGCGCCACTTTAGACTCTAGAGAAATGGAGGAGACTTTTTGGATTCCAATCGAGGTGAAGTTCTATTTTGGAATGACAAGATTTCAACACCCATATGATCTTGTATCAGCTATCACAACCAGATGGGTGATACGGTATGGATGTTAAGGATATCCAGTACGTGTAAGGGACACATCATCAAGGAAGAGTATAGAGTAGAATGTTCATGTTGTTTATGGTATCTTGATGTCTTTCCAAAAGAGTTTCCAGTATTATCACCCCACCATGAGATTAAGTTAAGCATCGATATTTGTACCTCATATAGCTCCCACGTCCCTACCACCTTATAGGATGGCATTAACAAAGATAAAGGAGTTTAAGGAATAGTTGCTAGACCTTTTGGACAAGGGTCTCATTAGACCTAATAAATTTCATTGGGGCGCTCAAGTGCTGTGTTTGAAGAGAATGATGTTTCCTTACTCTTTTCTATTGATTGCATGCAGTTGAATAAAGTAACCATTGGCAATAAGTGTCTGTTTCCTTGCATAGATGATTTGTACGATTAACTTCAAGATGCAACATGTTTCCCCTAAGAGTGATTTTAAATTCGGGTATTAACAGTTAAAAATGGATGACGGGAATGTGCCCTTGGGTAGCATTCAAGATTTTGTATGGCCGTTATGAGTCTTTAATATGTCATTTGAACTCAATAATGGGCCTTTAATCTTTATGGATTTGATGAGTAGGGTGTCTAAGCCGTTCTTGGACTGCTTTGTAATTGTGTTTATTAATGTTGTATTAATGCATTTGAGAAGTAAATACAAGCATGCACAAGATTTATGTTCAGTTTTACAAACTTTGGGAGAGCATCAATATATGCTAAATTCTCCAAATGTGAGTTTAGTTGGAAAGTGTAGCTTTTCTAAGACATGTGGCGTCTAGAGAGGGTATTTAAGTGGATTATAAGAAAGTGGAAGCAAGGACTAATTAGAGACCGACTATAGCGATATAAGTTCGTAGCTTTCTAGGTTTGGCAGGTTACTACTATCGATTCATGTAGGATTTCTTAAGGATAGCGATGCCTTTAACTAGGTTGACTCAGAAGAATGTCAGATTTTAGTGGACTGATGCTTATGAAATGAGCTTTTAGAGACTGAAAGATTGTTTGACTTCAGCTTCAGTGTTGACCTTACCATCTAGAACTAGTAGTTTCATTGTGTATTATGATGCTTCTAGAGTGGGATCAGGTTATGTTCTGATGCAGCATGGTAAGGTAATGGCTTATGTATATAAGCAATTAAAGAGGCATTGAACAAAATTATCCCACTCATGACTTGGAGATGGCAGCGGTAATTTTTGCTCTTAAGATCTGAAGGCATTATCTCTATGGGGAGATGTGCAAAATATATACAAATCACAAAAGTTTGAATATATATTCCAGTAAAAGAAGTTGAACTTGAGGTAGAGAAGGTGGTTGGAGCTTCTGAAGGATTATGATTATACTATTCTTTACCATCTAGGTAAAGTAAATTTAGTGGCAAATGCTTTAACCAGGAAGTCGGCAGGTAGCCTTGCTCACATCAACACAAAGAAAAAGACCTTTGATTAAAGAGTTGAATGAGTTATACAGTCAAAGGTTACAGTTGGAGGTAGTAGAATCAGGAGTATTATTGCCACATTTCAGGGTTCGGTCCATACTTATTGACAGGATCAAGTTAGCTCAAAGTCAAAACCCTCAGCTAAGGAAAATCTAGAAAGAAGTGTAGCAGGGTCAAGCTAATAATTTTATTATAGATGATGATGGTACTTTCAAGGTGGGCACTAGGTTGTATGTTCCTGATGTGAATAATCTCAGAAAAGAGATCTTAGAAGAGGCTAATTACACAGCCTATAGGTTCATCCAGGCTCTACTAAGATGTATCATAATCTGAAAGTCATTATTGGTGGAATGAGATGAAGAAAGATGTGGCACAGTTTGTTTCCACATGTTTGACATGTCAGCAAGTTAAGCTTGAGTATCCAAAGCCGTTAAGGTTATTGCAGCCACTTCATATACCGGAGTGGAAATGGGAAAGGATTACTATGTATATTATGTCTGGTTTGCCTAAGATCTCAACAGGTATTACTCTATCTAGGTTATTGTAGACCGTTTGACTAAGCCAATGTACTTTCTACTCGTGATGACTAATTCAGTAGCTAAGTATGTAAGGATGTATCTAGAAAGGATTGTAAGTCTTCACGGAGTTCCTATTTCTATAACATTTTATAAATGACCAAAATTCTTTACAAGATTTTGGAGAAAGCTATAAGAAGAGCTTAGTACCATATTGGACTTCAGGCTATTCCACCACTAAACTGATGGTCAATCGGAAAGGACAATTCAGACTTTGGAAGATATCCTCTAGATGTTTGTTATAGATTTTGTTGGTCAATGGATTGGTACCTGCCATTGATTGAGTTTGCTTATAATAAGAATTATCATGCAAGCATCAAGATGGTTTCTTATGAGGCGTTATATGGCAGAAGTGCAGATCTCCTATGTGTTGGGAAGTACTATGTGAGCGGAGTTAGCAGGACCGGAGTTGGTTCAGATTACTTCGGAAATGATTCTTATTATCCATGAGAGGCTAAAGACAACTTTTAGTAGGTAGAAGAGTTATGCAGATCTAAAGTGGAAGCACGTGGAGTTCATATCAGGGAGTATGTCTTCCTGAATGTATCTCCTATACGATGTGTGATGCGGTTTGATAAGAAGGGCAAGTTAGCCCCACATTACATGGGACCATCGATATTATCGGCATAATTGTAGTGGTAGCATATAAGTTGGATTTGCTGCCTGATGGCTTGCTAATCGTGTTAGCTACAATCTAAGGCAGTGTACCTATCGATGCAGTCTAGCACTAATGGCGAGTATCAAGGTCCTATTCCTCGAGAAAGTGAAGCCCAGAGTTACTCCTTTGTTCTTTGTTATATTAACCTAAAATGGATAATGAATAATTTCTAAACTAACTATTAACTACAAGCTAAGTTCCGAGGGAGATGTAGGAGTAATTGATAAATGAAATAATCAAGACAAGAAGACAAACCCAAAAGGGAATCTAAACTAGTTGGCAACCGAACAAAAGATAAAGGATCGGTGAGTCTAATTATGCTACCCGTGGACGAATTCTTAACCGAATTCGGTTTCTCTCTCTCGATAACCGAATTCCTAAACCTAATAACCTAAAGTTGGAATCTCTTCCTAACGATTGATTCTTAAATTAGCATTAAGCTTTAATCCGCCTCTATTAAGCTTTGTTAATTCTTAATCCGGCTAGTTAAGTATCCTTATCTCTAAGCGATTATTAACCAGTTCTTGTTATTCAAAATTCCAATTGCCAAACGGATTTCTCAATCTCATAAAGCAATCTAAACATCACAATTCACAACGTCTCATGAATAATGCATAATCTTATTAATACTGAAAACAAGAAGAATACAAAACCAACTCAAACAATCCAACAATATAATATCAAGCCAACATAGTAAAGAAATCCCAATGGATTAAATCAGTCTAGCTAAACATGTTCATGTTTAAAACAATCTAGGAAATCAATTACAATGAAAGAATAATGAAAATAAAACATGTACACCCTTTTCTCTTGAATTGGATGAATACCCAAACTGGATCTACACTTTGATTAATCTCCCAAACTGCCTCTTGAATTGCTTCCACTACGGTTTTGCACTCAGAAACTTGCGATTCCGGGATTCTTACTCACTGCAACTCTCTCTTGCACTCAATACTGTACAGAAACCAAACCAGCCTCCAGGGCTCTATGTCACTCTTTTTTTCCTCCTCCCTTTTTTTTCTAAGAAAAATTCATTTTTCTTATATATTTAACTGAAACTGTGGATCTCACTAAGTAGGGTTTCACCCGGTAGTGTTTCTCCCCGTGTTGGCCACCATGGGGTCAGGTTGAAGTCATGGTGGTGGCTACTAAACCGTCTTTGAAATGGCATAATTGGGGATAGCCTCTTGGTAATTCAGCACGGTCGGAGTCCAGGCCGTGCTCAACCCTCTAGGTGCTACTCCTCGCCCAATCTGATGGATTTTAGGCCGTAATCACACGTATGTCCCTCGATTGCTGATGATGTCCTTCGAAAATGACCTGAAATGAGAAAGGAAACAAAAGACAGGTGATTCTAGCATAAAACGGGATAATCATGCATAAAAAATGTAAACAATCGGGCATGAAAACATGTGTATTATGATGCTTATCAAATTACCCCACACTTAAGCTATTGCTTGTCCTCAAGCAATTAACAACTCACCCCATAAAACTACAGTTAGCAATTCCTTTCAGTTTATGCCCCTAGTCCACAACAGAGAGTATTCAACACATCTCAAAGGATACTCAATCATAAATCAAATTACAAATCATTAACAAAGAATGGAAATAATATTAATGCATGAGTAACTTAAATGACAACTCAACACAAACATCATGAACCAATGCCTCACAGGGATCACTCAAGTCGCTCAAAGTGTATATTAGGTGAATAATAAATCCCTCAAAGCAAATGCACAAGACCCGCTCACCATAAGCTTGCTCATAAATCATATCTTCGCTACTGTGAATAAGTAAATACCAAAATCAAAGGGTCTTTACCAAGGTTGAAATGGGGCTAAGGTAAAGGTACGGAGATTTGGATAGAAGTGTGAAAGTGCTGGAATTCGTGCGATAAACAATAGTATATGCTCAAAGGATTAAATGCCTAAGATCACAAAAAGAATCATTCACTAAAATCCCTACTTCATAGAATAACGCTCGCAAATGCTCTAAATCCAATAAAAAGATAAATAATTAAAGAGATTTGTTTATTATATATTCTTTTTTTTCTTCTTCTTCTTTTTTTTTCTCTTTTTCTTATAATAATGAACTAGCAGCTTATTAGCGACCGCTGCATACAACTCGAATAAACATAAGAATAACAAATACAAATTGGATCAAAGGGAGCATTTAAAATATCAAAAAGATTTAGTGAATTTACCAACATAGCAACTAGCATTTTAATCCCACATAAAGTTGAATAAATCACAGAAAGAAATTCCAGCATAAGGGTAAAGGAAAGATAAATGTAAAGAATGGTATAATTGAAGTGTATAGGTGTAGATTATGAAGAAAAGGTTAAGGCTCAAAAACTGGCTAACTAATGGAAACATAAGGTGATAGGCTTTTGGTCAAATGTGGTGAATCCTAAATCGCCCAAATCATCTCATGATATTCACAATATTCATGTAACTTCAACACGCATTACAAAGAAAGTTCTAGAAGCAAAGTTAAGTACAATGCACACTGAAACAATAAATATAAAGAGCATAAGTATAATGAATGCTCAACTGGCTCAAAATCTCACTTTCAAGTGTGGTATTAGGTGCAGTTGGTTCGCAACATCATTAATTGAATCATTACTTAAGAAACACATGCATATGATATTATCAACGTTCTAAGTTAAAATTCGACAATTCGAAAAAATAATTAAATAACACCGGTTTAACCCGGCAGGGTTGATGTGTAAAACACCATAAATTGTTTTCTAAGGACAATGAACAACAAAGAAAAGTAACTACAATTCTATAAATCAAGTCATCAATCAGCTCAAAAATAGCATACTCAAGTGCATAAAAACACAGTGTCCTAACATCCCCTAAAAATACACAACACCTAGCCATAGCAATTTCAGATATATTAAAAATCCATATGAGAGATTAAGGTTTATCCATAAGCACCCCACACTTGAAGAACACACTGTCCCTCAGTGTAAAATGTTATGGATACCCGCATGGAATGCTCAACTAAGAGAACAAAGGCAATACAATCCACGTGCATGACATGTATGAAAAATAAAGTAAATAAATACAGAAAAAATAAAAGATCTAAGGGATCGCCTGATCATCCATCGAGGCTGATGTTGTGGAAATTCAGTGCCTCCTCGGTAAAATCTGAAAATAATAAAATAAAGAAATAAAATCGAAACTGAAAATATGAAAACTAAAACTAATAAAATGTTTCAAAAAAAAAGGTTAAAATATTAAAGATTAAAGATAAAGTTTGGGGTGCCTCCCAAAAGCGCTTCTTTTTGATGTGATGAGTCTTCTTAGCTGGACTCATGGTGAAAAGCAAACGTTGGGGATTGGCGACCATCCATCCTTCTTCCAAGCAAATGGCTTCAAATATCCGCTTAGAGGGATAATCGTCAACTTCCTCTTCCCTACAGTCAAGCAAGCTGCCAGTATAATAGGCAAAACTCGATCCTCATATATTTGCACGTAGTCATGATGCTCTAGGGGCTCTTCCAATTTGAAAGCTAGAGTTTCAACAATTGGAAGGATCGACGGTTGGGCAATTTCTTCAGGAGTGTTGATGGTTTTCTTCAGTCCTTGGCTTGGTTCACTTGCTAGGAGAAACTCGAGCTCCTCCAAGACTTCTTCATTGGATAACTCGTGCTCATCTTCCATCATCGAAGGGACTTGTGGAAAATCTACCAACAATTCCTCTAACTGCAACTCAGCATCATCAACTGTACATTCCAGTTGGTAGTCTTTCAGAGGGATTATGTTTGCCTCTTCCTTTTCTGGTTCCATCTCCATGTTCAAGAAATCGTCCGCACAGAAGCATTATCGTCAAACATAGTAGATAAACCAGAAAAATTCTCACCCTGAGCATAAAAGTGATGGCGCTCAAATGCTCCTCGGATTCGATGGCGTTTAATGGAGTTCCCCATTGTTCGCTAGTAATTGAAAGATCAAGCCTACTTGATGCTCTATGTTCTTAATTGAGGCTTGTTGACCTTTAAGTACCCTCTCATTTGTTGGAATCTTTCCTCAATACTTGTTATGAACCTCATCATCGGCTCTCCCGACACTAACTCTTCATCTTGAGTTGAAGGTGCAAGATTAAATTTCTTTGATGTAGTTCTTTAATTCCTAGTGGTTCTTGGCCATCTAAGTTCCATCCAAAGGGTGAATGAGTGCTCCACTCTTGATTGTAGGTGCTTCCATACGAGTCATTTGCTCAACTTCCCGTATAATTCACCTGTTCACAGTTATAAGAACAATGAGCAACATCACTATACAATGGACAATCATTGCACACATGTAAACCACTACAAAATTCACAAAAGACTTGAGATGAAAGGATAGGAGAAGAGAGTTGATCGGTAGCCCTGCAAAACGATTCCACTCGAGCATCTAAAGATGCTCGGGCATCCCAATTTTTAGCACTCTGTTGGTTCCTGATCCCATTTTCCAATGTGTCATACAAAGAGTTTGAATTTAGCATCAAACCTCCTTATCATTCACTATCTGAATCATAAACTTAAACTAAATAAATATGTACAAATAAAATAAAATAATTAAACAAATAAAAATAAAAATCATAAAATAATAAGAAAGAAAAGAAAAGAAAATGGCTAAATTAACAAATAGCAAATTTCACTCTAGTTTTCAAACATTCCCCGGCAACGGCGCCAAAAACTTGATGGCTTGCTAATCGTGTTAGCTACAATCTAAGGCAGTGTACCTATCGATGCAGTCTAGCACTAATGGCGAGTATCAAGGTCGTATTCCTCGGAAAAGTGAAAGCCCAGAGTTTAAGGTACCCCACACTTAGCTATTGCTCCTGAAATGCAAAAGAAGACAAAACACGGGTGATCTGGGAATAAAAGCACAATAATTGCTAAGAACATATGCAATAATATGCAAGCAAATATGTGTAAAACTATGCACATCAAATTACCCCACACTTAAGCTATTGCTTGTCCTCAAGCAATTAACAACTCACCTCATAAAACTGCAGTTAGCAATTCCTTACAGTTTATGCCCCTAGTCCACAACAGATAGTATCCGACACATCTCAAAGGATACTCAATCATAAATCAAATTGCAAATCATTAACAGAGAATAGAAATAATGTTAATGCATGAATAACTTAAATGACAACTTAATACAAACATCATTAATTGAATCATTACTAAAGAAACACATGCATATGATATTATCAACGTTCTAAGTTAAAATTCGACAATTCGAAAAAAAATTAAATAACACCAGTTTAACCCGGCAGGGTTGATGTGTAAAACACCATCAATTGTTTTCCAAGGACAATGAACAACAAAGAAAAGTAACTACAATTCTATAAATCAAGTCATCAATCAGCTCAAAAATAGCATACTCAAGTGCACAAAAACACAGTGTTCTAACATCCTAACAATACACAACACCTAGTGATAGCAATTTCAGATATATTTAAGATCATATTAGAGAGTAGGATTATAAGGTTTACCCACAACCACCCCACACTTGAAAAACACACTATCCTCAGTGTAAAATGCTATGGATATCCCGCATAGGATGCTCAACTAAGAGAACAAAGGCAATACAATCCAAGTGCATGACATGTATGAAAAATAAAGTAAATAAATGCAGAAAAATAAAAAGATTTAGGGGACTGCCCTGATCATCTATCAAGCTGATGTTATGGAAATTCAGTGCCTCCTCGGTAGAATCTGAAAATAATAAAATAAAGAAATAAAATCGAAACTGAAACAAAAATTAAACAAAATATGAAAACTAAAACTAATAAAATGTTTCAAAACAAAAGGTTAAAATATTAGAAATTAAAGAAAAAAATTGGGGTGCCTCCCAAAAGCGCTTCTTTTTTATGTGATGAGTCTTCTTAGCTGGACTCATGGTGAAAGGCAAACAGGCGTGATCGATAACCATCCATCCTTCTTCCAAGCAAATGGCTTCAAGTATCCGCTTAGAGGGATAATCGTCAATTTTCTCTTCTCGACTATCAAGCAAGCTGCCAGTATGATGGGCAAAACTCGCTCCTCGTATAATTGCACATAGTCATGATGCTCTAAGGGCTCTTCCAATTTGAAAGCTGAAGTTTCACCCATTGGAAGGATCGACGGTTGGGCAATTTCTTCAGGAACGTCGATGGTTTTTGTAACACCCGGAATTGTTATATATTTAATAATGAGTTTTTATTTAAGTTAATTTTAGCTTCATTATTATTGGGTTTAATTTGAAATGATTTAATGAAAAATTTAATATTAATCAAATAAATGAGTTATTTTCTATACCCAATTAGTTTGAAATTTTAAGAAATTATTCAAGTAAATTATTTGAGAAATGATTATATTTTGGCTATTCAAATTTTCCCAAATGCATATTTATATAAGTAAAATTATATATTGGAAAATTTTGGAAGAAATTATAAAGGATGTTTTTATAAAAGAATTTTGGGAAAATTGGTATTATAATTGATTAGTAGTATTAAATTTTGAGTTGGAAATTGATAAATCTTAGATTCTCCGCAGTAGTAATAGTAGATGTATCAGTTGTAAATTTTTTGAGTTTCAGGTCTCGCCTAGTTTTTCTGGCAGACCGAAGTATTTTTGTAAAGTGTAACTATTAAGATAAATTTTGGCTTTAATAATATTAATTTGAGATGAGATTTGTTTAAATCAGTGAGTGTCAGGCTTACTACGGGTTTCGGTGGCCTTAAGCCTACCCATTTCCTAGTGCCGGTCACGGGCCCACGGGTGGGGTCGTGACAGTTTTCTCTAGTCCTTGGCTTGGTTCACTTGCTAGAAGAAACTCGAGCTCCTCCAAGACTTCTTCATTGGATAACTCATGCTCATCTTCCATCATCGAAGGGACTTTGGAAAATCCACCAAAAATTCCTCTAACTGCAACTCAGCATCATCAACTGTACATTCTTGTTGATAGTCTTTCAAAGGAATCATGTTCGCCTATTCCTTTTCTGGTCCCATCTCCATGTTCAAGAAATCGTCCTGCACAGAAGCATCATCGTTAAACATAGTAGATAAACCAGAAAAATTCTCACCTGAACGCAAAGTGACGGCGCTCAAGTGTTCCTCGAATTCAGTTCATAAAAAATTAAGATGAAAGGATAGGAGTGGAGAGTTGATCGGTAGACATGCAAAACGATTCCACTCGAGCTTCTAAATATGCATGGGTATCCCAATTTTTAGCACTCTCTTGGTTTCTAATCCCATTTCCCAACGCATCATACAAATAGTTTGAATTTAACATTGAACCTCCTTATCATTCACTACCTGAATCATAAACTTAACTAAATAAATATATACAAACAAAACAGAAATAAAATAAAAAAATGGCTAAATTAACAAATAGCAAATTTCACTCTAGTTTTCAAACATTCCCCGGCAATGACGCCAAGAACTTGATAGGCTAAATTGTATTAGCTACAATCTAAGGCAGTGTACCTATCGATGCAGTCTAGCACTAATGGCGAGTATCAAGGTCGTATTCCTCGGGAAAGTGAAAGCCCAGAGTTACTTCTTTGTTCTTTGTTATATTAACCTAAAATGAATGATGAATAATTTCTAAACTAACTAATAGCTACAAGCTAAGTTCTAAGGGAGATGCAGGAATGAATGGATAAATGAAATAACCAAGACAAGAAAGTAAACCCAAAGGGAACCTAAACTAGTTGGTAATCAAACAAAAGATAAAGGATTAATGAATCCAATTATGCTACCCGTGGACAAATTCTTAACTGAATTCGATTTCTCTATCGAGATAACCGAATTCCTAAACCTAATAACCTAAAGTTGGAATCTCTTCCTAACGATTGATTCTTAAATTAGCATTAAGCTTTAATCCGCCTCTATTAAGCTTTGTTAATTCTTAATTTGCTAGTTAATTATCCTTATCTCTAAGTGATTATTAACTAGTTCTTACTATTCAAAATTCCAATTGCTAAATGGACGTCTCAATCACACAAAGCAATCTTAACACCACAATTCACAACGTCTCATGAATAATGCTATCTTATTAAATACTGAAAGCAAGAAGAATACAAAACCAACTCAAACAATCCAATAATATAACATTAAGCCAACATAGTAAAGAAATCCCAATGGATTTAATCAGTCTAGCTAAACATATTCATGTTTAAAACAATCTAGGAAATCAATTACAATGAAAGAATAATGAAAATAAAGCATGTACACCCTTTTCTCTCGAATTGGATGAACAACTCCAAATCTGGATCTACACTTTGATTAATCTCCCAAATTGCCTCTTGAATTGCTCCACCATCATGTTTGCACTCGGAACCCCTGGCGATTCCGGATTCTTCCTCCCTACAACTCTCTCTCGCACTCAATCACCGTGCGAAGAACCAACCACCGCCCAGCTCTATGTCACTCCTTCCCCCTCTCCTTCTAACCCTAAAAAAATTCATTTTCCTTATATATTTTGTTTCAGCACAACCGTGATCAAGGCCGTGCTGAAACTGTGGATCTCACCATGTAGGTTTTCACTATGGCCGTGCCCCTGCCGGTGCTGGCCACCACGGCCCATGGTGGAGGCCGTGGTGGCCTCGAAAACTGTGCCCAAACCATTATTTTGAAGACCAAGTTTCGATGGTTGGTCATGGCCAGAGTCCAGGCCGTGATGGTCAGCACGGCCTTGACTCAGGCCGTGCTCAATATGTGCAATGCGAGCTCTTGTCCGATCTTGATGAATTCTCGTCCATTTCCACACGTATTGATCTATAATTGCTTAAACACCGATGAAGGTGCTATAAATGCTCTTGAAATGCAAAAGAAGACAAAACACGGGTGATCTGGGAATAAAAGCACAATAATTGCTAAGAACATACGCAATAATATGCAAGCAAATATGTGTAAAACTATGCACATCATTAGTCTAGCCAAGTTTATTTATTAAGTTTACTAATCTTTAATTCTTGGACTCTTTATTACATACAAAGCCTGCTTTAATTTTCCAGGTCTAAATGGGTTAGTTTATTAATTAAGCACGGCAAAAGCCCATTTGAGTCTAGTTGGATTTTATAATTAGGCCAAATTACCATATTATAAATTAAGTGTGATGTTAATTGATCAATAATTATTATGATTATTATTATTATTATTATTAGTAATTTTATTTGACTAATAGTTATTACGGGTAGTATTAGCATTATTATTAGTAAATTTATTTTCGTTATTATCGATATCATTAATATTAATATTATCATTATTTTGCTATCGTATTTATTATTATTATTATTATTATTATTATTATTATTATTATTATTATTATTATTATTATTATTATTACACATAAATTGCATGTTTGCTACACTCAAGGCTATTTAATCTTAATTTTAATATGTTATTGAATAGTTTATGTTTGCTTATGATTTATACTATTTCTAATTATTATTGATGCTATGATTGAAATTTCGGAATGAGGCGGCAATAGATCATGCCACCTGATGGATTGCATCAGGACCGCGTGCGCACCGGTATTAATCAGAGATAGGTAGTAAAAGGTTATTTTTAGGTTTTGCCCTGGCCGAGTATAACTCTCTAGGCTGTAAAAATTTGACTGCCAAAGGAAGGTCCTTGATAGAGCGTTGCTTTCTAGGCACCGGCTTATTTAAAAGTCAAGTGACCAGGCTGGATTTAAGGACCCTAGTTGAGTTTTGCTCTCTGGGCGCCAGACCTATTGGAATAAGAGAGCCGAAAGGCTGCTAGTATTGGGGTTAGGGTTCTACTGAGACACTCGTCCCAAAAACATTTAAATTGTAGTTTTCTGAATTATGGCATGATATATGTTTTAATATAATATAATATATTACTCTGATTAAATAAATATTTTATTCAGAAGACTGTATTTTTTATAGAATTATATGATTTTAACTCACTCTCGAGGCTGACAGTCTCAATTTTAAATTTTTCAGGTGATAGTTAGGTTCTTCATCGTCTTTCGCTTGACAACCAGACTTCCTTCCCCTTCAGGCTTATTGCAATTAATATCTACTTTTTCATTTTGAATTATTTAAAATTCTAGACTCTCCCGAGTAGTGTACCTAGCACATTATGTTTGGATTTGATCTGTAACAAGTTATGGAATGTTGCTAGCCTCTAGTTGGAGATTTGTAAATGACATGTTGGGTTGGTTTAATAGTATGTATATGTATGTATATCTAAATTGTTGATTAATCAGGCTTACTACAGGTTTTGGTGGCATTAAGCCTACCCATTCCCTAGTGCCGGTCACGGGCCCACAGATCGGATCATGAAAAAGTTGGTATCAGAGTGTAGGTTTAGATTTCTTTCGACCTAGGTTAGCTTCCTTAACTACTGTAGAGTTAGGGTCGAGTCTGTCTTTGCATGTTTCTTTGATTTTAGGATATGTGCTATACGTTAGAGAGCCTGTTGGGTTTGATATCTTGCTGTTTATTTTCAGCCCTTGCTATGCCGAGGACTCGAGCGGTTGCAGCAGCACTAGTGGCCCAAAAGGCCCAAGATGAGGTTTCCACCCAGTCGATCCCACTAGCCCTAGCTCGTGATAATGGAAGGGGAGGTAGGCCTCGAGCGATAGCCCAACCAGATAAGGGCGAGGCTCAGGAAGCACATTATGTTTGGATTTGATATGTAACAAGTTATGGAATGTTGTTAGCATCCAGTTCGAGATTTATGAATGACATGTTAGGCTGGTTTAATAGTATGTATATGTATGTACATTTGAATTGTCGATTAATCAGGCTTACTACGGGTCTTGGTGGCCTTAAGCCTATCCATTCCCTAGTGCTGGTCACGGGCCCACAGATCAGGTTGTGACATTATTAACCTAATAGACTACGAATTTCATGCCAAAATCTAAATTTAAAACCTTAAGTCTATATGAGTTATTTGTAATTAGTAATCAAACGAGCAAGTATTTGATCCGCTTTTCACAAGGAAAAATAAAAAAATTACATCTCTATAAATAAAAAAAGTCCAAAAAAATGAACAAAATAAGCAGAAACTAGCAAAATCCAATCATTAGGCAAAAGTCTGTGTGAAAACTTTAAAGATCAAGTGATGTAGGGACGAACAACCAATTGGATGTGTCATAGTATCAATTGGCTCTATGTACAACTGGTTAGTTATTCATAGAGTCGATCGGTTCTAAAGGGTTGGTCATAGTCAATTCGAATAAACAATAGCTTCAAATTGCCTAAATAACCAATGTACATGCATAAAAAATAAAAATAATGATTAATATGTATGTAGGACAAAATAAAACATGTAAACAATTAAATTTCTAGGACAAAACAAAATCAATGGATTTTGAGCATACTTACAATGAATACTTAATTCTAAAGCAAGTTCAGATGGATACTCAACTAAATATGGCAATTTTATCTATAATATTAAAAGATCGACAATTTTAATGCCTAATCATGCAATTCTAATAAGAAATATAGAATATCTTAGATCTAATTGTAAAAACTCATAAAAGTTATTAGATTCAAACCCTAACAAGTATATCTAGTGACAATAATATAAATTAAGTATTTATCAAACAATATATGTTGCATAAACTCTAGACATGTTACTAAGACCATAGAAAAACATAAATAAAGAAAGAAGAAGAAAATTAATGATGAGATGATTATTAATAATTGCTTAGATTGTTAGTATATTGTGTAGATCCTCAAGTTTCAGGAGTAGCGGAGGAGGTTGATCCAAAAAGGAGGTGGAAATCTACAATGTTTTAGGTTTTTGAAAATCACAGTATGTTTGCTAACTTACCCAATAAAATTGCCAACCCCCTATCCTAGGATTTCCTTATCTATTTATAGAGGAAGTAGAAGAAACCCTAAACGCTAGGATAATCATCCCTTTGATTTTTGATAATTCTAAAGAATTATTGATGATTAAAAGGATTTGTTAAAACTCTTTTATTCAAAGATAGATACATATTTTAAATCATTTGGGATAATTATTAATAAATATCTATTTAAATATAAAAAGTAATTAAAAGCTAGATAATTATTGATAAAAAACTTCTAAAAAGCTCATTTGTATAATTATTAATGTTTAAAATTGGAAAACATCGATAAACGATGTGAAATCTGAGTTTTGGGCCAATCGGCACAGTGTAAAGTTAGACTACTTTGCATATAGTGATCGGTTATACATAGAGTCGATTACCTCTAGGTTGGCTAACTTTAGAGATTTTTACAACTTAGTCCCTATATTTGATAATTTGTACAATTTTGACTCCAAAAATTTATTTTTTTATCAATTTAGTCCAATTTGACTTCGAAAAGTAATATTTAGCTTAATTACTCATAACCCTAATTGCATTTTGACTTTTCTCAACTTTATGAGACTCGGGAGGAATAACAATTTTCATCATAGGATTTTCCGTAATTCCCTCGGTATCTAAATTTAAAAAACGAGTGCTTACAATACGAAATTGCTAATAACATATATATTATTTTATGAAAAAAACAAATATACCTATATACCATCGTATTTTTAAAATAAAATTTCAAACCATTCGACACAATTTTATTAAATTCTAAAAAATAGGCATATATATTGTAACGTTCAGAATAACCCCTTATAAATTTAATAAAAAAATGATTACAATGCAAAAGATAAATAATAGCCTAAGTGTTAGTATCCATTTCTTATTTAGATATCCGAGGAAATTACGGAAAATCTGATGATGAAAGTTACTATTTTTCCTCAAGTCTCCAAAGGTTGAAGATGGGCGAACCCTAATTACTCTTGTGAATAATTAAATCAAGATAATTTTTTGAAATCAATTTAGACTAAACTGATAGAAAAAAGAATAAAGTTTGAGGGGTGAGATTACGATTTTTAAAAGTTTAGGGGCTAAATTGTAAGAAATTTTCATAACTTTTCAGCCCTTGAGCCAAATCGGCTGTATACAGAGTCGATTAGCTTTAAAAAGTCCCAATTGGCCCTTATTTTGGTCTTCAACGCCATTTTATGCATAATGTTTTATTTAAAATGCCAAATAGTGTCTTTTAGAAGATGTTATCAATAATAATTTTAATTTAAAAGGATTTTTTTTATATTTATCACACTAAACATCTGATAAATCAAAAAGAATTTTTATTTTAATTATTGATATTATCTGATTTCCTAAGGTTTCATAAACCATATTACTCGAAATAGAAAGCTATGCTATAGGTTTAGGGTTAGATATTGTCAATAATTATCAGAGCATTTCTTTAGTAGTTGATATGAATTAAAAAGAGATTATAAGAAAGAATGCACTTTAGGAAACCCTATCCATAGAATGACGGTAGTTTTTTAAAACCATTTTGACAAATCAAACACTAAAGTAAACCTAAAAAGTAATAGATTCTATCCAATTTTTTATTCCACCTCCTCATCATCATTAGAGACTCAAGGATTAGCACAATACAGTGACAACTTGAGGGTTCCCAAATCTAGCATCATCAGCATCCCTTTCTCTTTTCTTCAATTTTATGATTTTAGAAATACGATTAGGATTGATTTTAAATGATCTATGTGATTTATGTGTTTAGATCTAGGTTTTCTAATAATTTGATATATTTCTGAAATGTTTATGCTTGTTGAGTTTTGAATATGATAACATAATATGTATTAGATTTTGAATCTAATAACTTATATGAGTAGGTTAATATGTTAGATTTATTTTTCCTTCATGATAATTTATACGACTATGCGATTATATATGATTTTAGGTTGCATGATTAGTTTTCGGATTTGCCATGTGAAGTTTCTGTCTCTTATTAGTTCATCTATTTTTGATAATCTTATATGTTTTGGCTTTATTTTATTCAATTTGTATGTCTTTTATTTTGTTTTTTTTATATAATAATCATGTTTGAGTCTTTTGTGTGTATGAATTGACTTATGGGCGAGAGATGTCTGAAAACTGTGCAAAACCGACCTAAGCAAGAGCCTAGAACCAATTGGCTCAATGACCTCATCAATCTACTGTTCTTGGACTTTTGCCCTAATTTCAGGCTTTTTGACCTATTTGGCTATTTTGTATACTTTGTAACCTAGATAAGTTATTTTCTTTGAGTTTATTAGTTGTAGGAAGGGTTGTAATAATTAGTTTTACTTTTTTGCTTTTATTTTTACTTTATTTTGGATGTATGGTAATATTTGATTATTTGACCGCCTAATAAAAATTGGACATATAGACATAGGCTTTAAATTGGATTTTGGTATAAAAATTGTGGTCCATAGGTTCATAAGATGGTAACTTAGGCTTAAGTTAAAATCCATATATACTTAGTGGGCTTTTACTGTATTTTTAATTAATGGACCCACTTAGAATAAGATCATCTAATTGGCCCTTAGCATGTAAAAAGGTAGTCCATTTAGGTTAAAAGTCTAGTAATCAAAAGCATAATTTGTAATTATGCTAGACTAGATGGGACTCTATACAAAATTGAATAGTTAATTAGGTTAATAATTTAAATGGGGATTGGGTTTAATAAAAATGGGCTAGACCTAGGTGGATCTGACATGTTGTAATGGTTAATTGTAGAAATATAATTGTTGTGTTAATAGGAAATAGTCCATTAAATAATAAAATTAAAAGTAAGGATACAAAAATAAAGAAGTTGGCTTCTAGATCCATCTCTGGATGTGGCGAAGTTTCCTTATAAAATTGAGAAATGCCACTCAATTAGTAAAAGTGTCTTGGAGAATTACTCAGGTGGCAACTCGCATCTCCGTGCTAGTCTCTATGAATAGTTAGCGTGTTCCCTATTAGGTTGAAAAACCTTGCAGTATCGTAGTTATTATTGATAGTTGGGTGCACACCTGAAACCGCCATTCATAGTGGCAAATCCATTGGGGATAAGAGAAGCTAATTCCAGTGCATCCTTATTTTTAATTCTTGCATCACTGCATTGTGTACTTTGGTCCCAATAGCCTTGATGGCATCGGTTAGTGGTTCTTTGGCTCTATTCGAACCTTGGAATTACGATACTGGCTCACTATCACTCATAAGTAATGAGTAAGTATTGTTTGTCGTATGAACCCCTGAATGGGGAGACGAGCAAATGAAGGATAGTTTTTACTGGTGGTAGCCTTTTATCCTTATCCAAGACTCAGCACATGGTAATGACAGTAATAATCTCCCTTAAGAACACATTTGCATTCTATATGAGATATTTTCCCTTATAAGTATTTAAGCCCGCATCTTGGAAGGCCTTGGCCCTAGACATATGATATCAGGCTTTAGGCCCAGAAATATGCAGGCTTTATACTTATATTGGAAAATATCAACTTGTTTGCTTTAATCCGCTTTGAAAGTTTATAGCATGCGCGTTAACATTGCTATCCCTTATTGATAGTAAGCCTAAGCCTAAAATTCTATGCAAGAAAGACTCACCTTGAACCGTGTGTGGGAGAAATAAGGTTGGAAGGAAGCTTGTGTAGTATCCTGTAAATTCCTCTGTGTTTGCTAACCTCTTTTTTCTTTGTGCATTGCACGTGCATCATGTATACCATGCATCTCATGCATTGCACTAACTCTATTTCCTGAAGCCATATAGATTCTCTTTTGGGTTGGAAGAGATAAGAGAGCGATAGGCTAGAGACGGTACCAATTTCACTAAAGATTCGGTCTATGATAGAGTACCTTGAAAGACCAAGGCATCAAGCTTTTGTGACTGCAACCGATGCTACATCAAAGATGGCCAATGAGAGAGCTAATGAGCAGGATGTTGAGATCCATAAGAACGCTGTCATGAAAATCCGAGGGGTATGATTCTAGAGAAGCTCCAACAACTTCTAGTTGGGATGGCTACAAATCAAGCTCCACTTGCTGTTCACATTGCACTCGCTGCCCTGTGGTAGCTAATCCTCTTGCTATCCATTTAGTTTAGTTATTAGTTTTATTTTTCTTATTTAGAATTTAATGATTGTTTTTAATTATTTTTCTCAATCGTTAATTATTATTTTATTTAATAATATTTGGTAATTGTTGCCTTATTTAGTTAAATAATTTATGTTTCTAGAATATTATACAAAAGGTTGTATGAAAGTAAGAAAAACAAAACCTTATTACAAGAAAATTAAAGCAATCCTAAATAGGCATAAAGATTATATTATTGATATTAAGACAAATAAGTAACATAAATAAGTTATGTAACTTATAAATTTTATGAAATTAGTATTATAATCAAATTGTCTTTAAAAAAGACACATATGCTGAATTCATAAGCGATACACAGGATGTATGCTTGTTTTAGGAAGAGTTATAATAAAGTATCATATCAAGATTAGATCATATGATATGAAATACTTGGATCATTATTAAAATGTCTATAACTTGCAATTACCCAAATTGATAAAGTTTCATAAGATAATGAAACCTAACTTTGTGAGACATATTTATATCAATAAAGAGTGTTGCAAGCCTTCTAATAGGATATATACTCTTATAACCATCCAATATGCTCAATTTATGATATGATCATAATAAAGTCTATATAGGATATAGACTAGTATGTGATGTTTAGGAGAAACATACACAATTAGACAAAGTTGAAATGCTTGATCTAATAAATGTAAGTTTGTGAGATATCTAAAAAGGGTTTTAGGATATCAACACTATCATACTCTTAAAATAAAAGTGTTTGTTTGGAATATGTTTCTTTCAAGAAAATGAGTTTTTTGAAAGAAGCAGTGGGAGTTTGATAGATCTTGATAGATCTTGATAGAGATCAAGATAAATAAACTAGTATTAAAATGGAACATAGTTTAAAGGTGTTTAGCATAAGATGCACAACCTTAAGCTATTCATATACACAACCTTAAACTATTCATATACACAACTTTTGGTATATAATAGGATATAACATATTTATAAGAAATGAAGATCTCTTATAGAATATGTACTTATATCTCTACTACACTAAGAACTAATGTTTGACATTAACTCTTAAAGTTGGCATCAAGCCATAATATTCTACTGTGGATACCATATTGCTTAACTAAGTGAAGACTGTAGTGGACCTATCTAAATAGATTAGATCCATTAAGGTGCAAGTGAGTTTTTTGAGAAAAACTAATATGGAAGTCTTTGCATAAAGGTTGAGCAAAGAAAAATTAATACCTTACATGCTTAATCAAAGGATTGATTAGTAATATAATTATAAGTATCAATCCAAATAGAATAAACAAGTGTATATGAAAGGGTTAGTGGAAGTATAATAACGTTTCCTAATATTATATGTAGTGGACATATATAGATAAAGGAAAAAGTGACAAATCCTTTAACATAAGTCTACCAGGACTTATAAATCTATAAAGAGTTAGAACATGCAGTTTACTTTCTAGGATTGAGATCTATGGAGATAGATACTTCAAACTATACGAATGTTCTAAATATCGAATACATAGACATATGTGTTAAAGGAGTTTAACATAGAAGAATCAGAGAAAGATTCTTGGTAATCTCTCATGACATATCTCTTTCCAAAGATATGTGCCATAAACACTCATTGAGAAAGAGGTTATTAATAGAATGATTTATATGAAAGCATAATATTCTATTATGTATGTATGTCATGTTCTGTACTAGACTTTATGGTTATTCTAGATGTGGATCATGAATCACATAGAATAAACTCACAAGATAGGTTCAATTCATTTTTATAAGGAAAGTATGAGTTTTGGAAAGAATTCCAAAAGGATCATTCTTACGACTTGAGCTTAATATATCTCATTATATTTAAGGCAATATATGAGAGATATTTGGATCTTAATAGTCTTTTTAAGAATAAGGTGTGGTTCTTAAGTATTGTTGATCTAAAGAGTTAGATAGATAATAGAACTATTTTCAAAGAACCAAGGTCTCATTTGTGATCCAAAATATTATATTGAAGTATTACCAATAAATGACTTGTTAGTAGAATATAAAGATAAAACAAATACCCATTGAGGATAACAAAGTTGATCCTACAACAAATCCGTTTGACCTAGCAAGAATATGATCATCATAAGAAAGAGTTCAGTATTGGATACCATGATGATTGGCTTTGATTGTGCTTTAGTGCAAGTAGGAGATTATTAGAGTATGCCCTAAAGACAAAGAGTTGTCAGATGATATGTGTTAATTTATACATTACAATTGATGGCATACAATTATACTAAAGGCATTGTTCGACTCTAATGGTACGAGTAGTCAAGTAATATTAAGGAATAATCTAAACTGTTAGAGATGAACACCATGAAATATAAACACAAATGTAATAGAAATTGTAAAGCGAGTTTATAATGATAAGGTTCTTATTGCATACATTCCTAAACTTTGTTCATAGTTGATATTTGATCAAGAATTAGATATTGATCGTTGGATATTGATCAAACGCTCGAGAATACCATAATGTATTATCACTTACTTATGAAGTAAGCAATTTGTCTTATAAGGTTGAGGAATATGGATTTTAAGATAAGCATATGGGTGCTTGTTACAAGAACAAATTCATTGAACACAACCCTACTGAGTAGTCCATATGGAATTTACCACAAGTGTCTATAAACAATATTCTTATGACAATCATGTAAGACGTGATCCTTAGACTTTAAATAACAGTATATTATCTTATATGAGGATTACTATACTTTGATACTATCTTATGTTCTCCTATCCATGGAGCGCTTAAGGGATAATCATTGGATATACTAAGAGTTATATGAAGATAATAAGTTATTAATAAAGAATTCATTACCCAAGGTAATATGTCATGGGACCTTATCCTAATGATTCTTGATATGCTTTAATATGGAAATCCTTGGCAAAGGTTGTTTGAATGAAGATTATGAAAAGTGTTTCATAGATCTTATTTAAGATGTCATATGCAATTATCAAGAACAAATATGATTGATTCACTTATAGAGTTGACACTTGCATCCATGCTCTATGAATCAGATGGGATAAAAGTATAATGAAATGATTGAATTACATTATGAGATTTTTAACTGTAAATATTTATTAAAGCACTTTAATCCTTCCTTACATTTGGGTGGTTATGATGCATTGTTAAATGCTAATTTTAATCTATGAAATATGATTTAAGTTAATGAGAGAATTAATATTGAATTAAAAGGGTTTAATTTATAATTCATAATTTATTGCCAACATGTTAGGAACCTTTTGGATCACACACAAATGGGCTTAAAGTTGAGAATAAAATGAGGCTTAAGATTGGGCTTAAGCTTATATACATTGGGCCTAATTAAAAGGTAATTAGTTTAATACATGTTAGGCTATGATATTCGGCTATAGGGGCCAACTTAGTATTAATTAAGTAAACTTAGTATAAATAAGCTCAATTAAGGCCCAACTTAAGAGTAAGTAAGGGTGTCAAAATGGGTCATGACATACGAGCCCAATTCGCCAAACACGAAAAGAATATGGGTTAGGGTTGAGCTTTAGCAGGTCTGGTTCAGTAAACAGGTTGACCCATTTATGACATGGCTTAAAATGAATTGTGTAACGGGTTAACTCGTGAACCTGTTATAATCTGTTTAAATTTCCGTGTCATGTTGGGTCATGTCAACCCAACCCAACGCATTTACAATTCATAAATGTTTTTATTCATTTAAACAAGTGAAAAATAACCATATACATAAATAAAAATAAATAGAAATAAAACTACATAGTTTTAAGTAAAACTATATAGTTTCAAAGTAATCTACATAATTTAAACAAAACCACGTTGTTTTAAGTAAAACTACATAGTTTTGATATACCAAACTAAACAAAACCTATCACAAACTAAACCCTAATTCTATTATCTTCTCCTTATCTTTAACTCACATCAACCCTCTCAAAGCTCCACCACCCACTCTAACAAATCATCTTCTTCACGTTGTTGCCACTGTCGTCCATGCCGTCTCATGCTGCTACTGCTGTCTTCCTCACGCCATTGCTGTTGTCTTCCATGCTGCCTCATACCACTACTGCTGTTGTCATCACCCTTGTTACTGTTGTCCCCATCCTTGCTACCATTATCCTTGCCGCCGTCGTTATTAGGTATTGTTGTAGTTTTATACACTTCTATGGTGTTTTAGCTAAATAACATATTTTATTTTTTATAAACCCTTTTATCAACTAAAATTGGAAATGGAACTTTAGTGTTTGTTTGGTCTACTTGAGTTTTTATAATTTGGTAGAGGCTGCATTTTTTGGTAAAATGGAAGCCTATTGTTTGAATTAAGTTCTAGTAACACTTAATATTTGCAGATGCAAAATTAGAGTTGGAAGAACTTTCAAAAGAAATCATGGAGCTTAGCATAGAGTCATTGGATTTAGAAAAAGATATTGTTGCTTCATTTAATTATGGAATTTAGAACTTTACATGAACTTTAGATGAGTTTTTAATTATAATTTGGTACTATGTGTAATGAACTTTAAGGATACTCTTTGTACTAGATGAAATTTTTATTTATAATTGGTATTATTTATATTGTTTCTATTAATTTGGAAAAATACACTGATTTGTATATTAATAATATTAAATGGTTGTTTATTTATTTAACAGGTTAAATGGGTCGTGTCAGATTTTATGACCCACACACGACCCACTTAACTAAACGTGTTATACGTGTCGTGTTCGTGTCACCTGTTAAAAATTCGTGTCGTGTTAGGATTGAGATAAAATAACACGAATAATAAATGGGCCATGTTCATGTTGACCCTAATCGTGTACTTGAGTAGGTTAACCCACTAACACGTTTTGACACCCCTAAGAGTAAGTAAGGCCTTGCTTATTCTAAGACAAGGTTGAATCTCATGTATATATATGGAGTATGATGGGCAACTAAGGATGGATGAAGATGTGTGTGAAGAAGAATGATGCCATCAATACTTATTTAATTAGATTAATTAAGATTAAACCTAGCTTGGAACTAGCATTCACCCTTCAGCTTCTCCACTTTCTCTCTTGTGAAGGATTATTCACAGAGGATTTCAACTTTGAAGCTTGTGTGAATTACCATTAGAGGCTAGTCATTTGAGTAGCTTTAAAGTGCATCAATCATCCTTGAAGAATCAAGAATCAACAAAGCAAGAAGCACTTCTTAAAATAGGCAACACACACCCGTTGTAAGCCTTCTCTATCTTTTGCTTGTTTTATGTGTTATGACTATCTAAATCAATAAGATTCTTGATGGGAATTAAGAAAAATTTTAAATTACTTTTGTTGCATCTTTTTTTATATTTTAATTTCAATTCCCAACAAGCGGCATACTCAACACTCATTTTTCTCCAAATATATTTTTGGTATGCTCGGTAGGATGCATTCTAAAGAATACCATTAACATCCATAAATTTTTTTTCAAATATTGTTAGGTCTCAGGATTTAAGATTTTCGCCTATAATAGCAGGGCATATTCTGAGTATTTCTTATGAATGTGGTTTTACTCCATATAATAATCCATATTATGACGCATATGAAGAATGAAATTTTATTTCTCACGAAGAGACTTATTACCATGAGGCACTATCCACTATAACAAGACCTATTTTGGGAGAGCAGCGTGAATTTTTATCTTCAATGAATAATTTTAGTACTAATATTCCTTTGTTTGATACTTTCAGGATTTAAGCAGAATTAGCTGGCAAATATATGAAGAAGATTATAGAAAGCCAAAAGAAAGCAACTGAAAAACTATGCAATAATTTAGTTCAATAATGGCTAATATCATAGAGAAAGGTACTTCAAGTTTGGCTTATAAAAGTCCTAGGCCAAAGGGTTCGAATATTTCATCAAATCCTTTGAGGCGCAATAATATGAAGGAGCACGAGGGGGTACTCATCCATAAATTATCAAAAGAGAAATGACCATCAAAAGCCTCAAGCTTCTCAAATAGATGCAGAGAAACAATATCTTCCACTATATAGGAAGGAAGAAAAAAGAAATTGTATAAAGACATTACATAATGGTCACTTCAATAGTAGGCCTATGTTGCTACATCAAACATTTACTGTTAAAAAACTCAAGGGCATTCCTTAAGAGTTCCTCAATATGTTCTTAAAAGTACTCCTAAAGACAAAGGCAAGCAACATCAACATATGAAAATTATGGAGAAACCAACTAATTCTCAAGAAAATCTATTAAGACATTGTTGCTTCATTGACATGCCACTTCTAATTGCCACCTTTAATGAAAAGAGGAAAGAAAATGATAGATCTTTATATGTAAAATATTTACGTAAAGTATGGATCCCTAAGAAATACTCGGTTCAAGAAGATAAATCTCTAGGGGTTACAATAAAGAAAGTTTTCCTTAAGATATAGTTTTTTAAGTAGTTCTTGGTAAAAGACAAGCAAAAGCAGGCAAATAATGATAATTTCTATAGGAATTCTCCAACTCCTTGGTTACTTATGAGATTGCGAAAAGAACATCCCAAGCATCATGGAGAATTTAGTCAATAATGACATCGACCACTCATAAGAACACAAGATGAAAAATTTCAAAGGCAAGATGAGTGATCCAATGAGGGTGGTATTTAATTAACTAAAAGAAGATCCCACCTTTTTAGAGGAGCGTTGATCAACATGTACTAAGGAAGTAATTAAAATTCATGGATTTCACCTGTTGAATTACAATTGGTAATAAATTACTTTTACTTGCTTTTTCTAATTTTATTGTAAATTATTGTGCCTTACTAAAAATATGTACCATTATGCAAATTATTATATATTGCTTAGCTTATTTGTCTTCTTTTATATGGAAAGAACAATTCCTATTGACACATAAGATTACAAAAGGAACCACAAAAGGTACAACAAACCTGAAAGAAATTATATTGTGTGAAAAATAAACAAAAAAATAAGACAAAGAGGTGTAAGGTTGATCAACAACCAAGAAGAAGATCTTGGAATAATATTTCCTACTACTCTTAGGATCTATATAAGGGCAAAATAAATTGTCAGTAATTTCTTTTAGTTATTTTCATTTTTTGTTATTCTATCTTAAGTTGGCTCTAAAACTACAATGTTAAAAATAAATAAAAGTAGGTCTTATGGACACTTTTATATTTGATGTCTTATTTATGATGTATAATGAGTAAAATGATAGAGATAATACAAAATGAGGCAAAATACATGGCAGAAGATACATGTAAGGAGAGGAACTTAGTGAAATCAAGTCCTATATATAAGAAAATGTGAGCAAGTAGTAGGCACATATCAAAGTTAAGTAGAAAAAGAAGCAAACTACCTTTACAGTCAGAAGGAGCTTTATCTCTAAAACCAAGAGCCATAGTGATCTCAAAAAAATTCTAATGAAATGGGTTTCAATCAACAACTATAAAAATAAACAGGTACACATGTTTTAATTACATGAATTGTTAGAATTTTAAGAATAAGATAAAAGCCTGATTGAGAGGAAAAAATATAAAAATAAATAAAATATGTGGCTTGTTTATAATTGAACATGTTAAATGGAGGAAAGCAATGAAGCTAATTTACGCGTGTTATTGGTCAAAACATGCGTGAGCGGCAATTATTGGTGCCATAATTATTTTTAGGCCAGAGCCTAGAATAAATAGTGATAAAAGTCCAGTACATTAGCAAGCTCATTATTTTAATTAATTAATTATTGAAATAATTACTATTTACCTCCGGTATTTTTTCATATTATATTAGTTACTTTTAACATTTAAAAATTACATCTTTTCATCTTTCTATTTTATAATTTCATACTAAAAACTCATTTCGTCAGAATTTTTATTAAATAACTGTTAACTAGGTTTAATTTTATATTATTTTCCCCCTGATATTTGGTGTAATATACAAATATTTTCTTATAGTTTACTTATTATACTAGAATCTTCTTGTCTAATTTTTATGCAAAAATCAATTTTAGTATCTATACAAAAATAATTAACTAGTATTCTTTAATTACTTTAATTTCTAATATAACTAAATTTTAGTAAAAATTAAATATTTTAAAGTACTTCTAATTATTAAAACATTAAAAAATTCATATAATTTAACTTTATATTATTAAAATAAAATAGATATTATTTTTATTATTAATTTTGTTAGACTCGAATTGTAACTTTGATAAGAAGTTTGAGGATCAAATTATATTTTTTATATTTTTATTAATTTAGTCCTTTAATTGCATTGACTTTCAAAACACAAGGGGATTTTAATGCAATAAATAAAATATAGATGGCAATTTGTATATTACACAAAAAATCAAGGGGAAAATAGTATAAAACCAAACCTAATTAACTATTATCTAACGGAAATTCTGAGAGAAAAGGTTTTTAGTATAAAATTACAAAATAGAATGATAAAAAAATATAATTTTTAAACATTAGAGGGTAACTAATATAATATGAAAAAATACAAGGGGTAAATAGTAATTTTCCTTAATGGTTTATTTATTTAATTATTGTAACGGTTTGAAAGTGGAAGACCAAAAGTGGCAACAAGAAAGGAGCATGGATATAGTTAGCACCAAGTCAACAACTTTTTTGGCACTCTAGCTTCCCAAGTGACATAGATAATTTAATTTTAGTATTAAAAAAGGAGGGTATGTCCCTAAGAAAATATGAGACTTTGGAAGCTCTATAAATGCAGAATCAACAATCATCAACAAGAACTTACAAAAATAAAGACAATTCAGCACAAATTCTCTGCAAATACGTATTTTCAAAACTTTAGTTCCTAGAAAACTAGTGTTAATTCTTATTTCTGCATATTTATTTATTGATATTTCATTCAAACACTAATCGTTCAATGCATTTATCAGCAAGTCTAATACAATTTCTTCAACTTATATATTTGCATTTATTTCTACAAAATCATAGTTAATTATCATGGTGTCACTTAAGGATCTAACTAAATTGTCAAGGGAGCTTATAAATTCATAGGTTTCTAGTTAGAAAGTTATTAAAGGCACAATAATTACAATTAGTTCATGTATCTATACATATGACACGCTCGATACTCATTTTTCTCCAAACAATATGTTTGGTATCTTTTGATCATTTTATGTTCTTTTGGTTCTTTTTTTTTTATTTTTAATGCATCCTTGGTCAATATTTAGGGTATTTGAGGGTAAGTTTGTACATAATGTGTTAATTAATTACAATGGTGCATTTTTATATTTACCATATTAATTGTATGTTGCATGAATGGATTATTGGGCATGGATCATAATCGAATGTGTTTTGCTTATGTTTTGATGCTTAATTATTGTCATTTAGCCTATTTGCTTAATTAGTAAAGGTTCATTTTTCTAACTTTTTTAATCAAATTTACAATGTGATTGCTTTTCAGTTATTTTTTCGGTTGTTCTTTAGTTATTCTATGGTTGTTCTTTAGTGGTTCTTTGGTTGTTTTTAGGAAAAACAACCAAAACCGTAAGTTAAAAAAAAGTTAAAAAGTCATAAGAGTCATCTACTTAAAAAGACCCTCCCTGTAGTGCGCCTCTCCTTGAATTATTCAGTTAGCAAGCTAGCTGCATTTCTTGTGAGTCGATCCACGCACAGGCAAGCAACGGAGGTAAGATCGACATTTTTTGCCTTTTACCCTGCTATCTCTACTTTAGTTTTTTTATGATATGCAACTTACCTTATTGAGAGCTCAGAGGCAATAGCTTATTCAATACTCCCCCGCCCAAAAGAGACTCTAACGGGAATTTCTAAAACCCCAAGACAACTAGCTCAATAGTAATTAGCTTAAAGGTTCGGAACCTAGGATCTTTCCTCTCCAAAAGAGTAAAAACTAGAGATTCATAAAAGAAAAAAGCCTTAACCATTGGCTTGAAAGAAACTAACTCATATGTCCCCCAGGACTCAATAGCATAACCTTAAAGAAGCACAACTCCAATAGTAACTAGATCATAAGGAGAAGACCTAGATGGGCGAGGTAAGGTTGAAGAAATGGATGGGCTTAGAAAAAACACCAACCACAGGTGCAACAAGCTTTCTATATGCACTTTCACAAGTTAGCTAGAGGGACTATGTACTAGAGCCCTAACTATTAGGACTGAGAGAGGACTAATGTTGACCCGACCTTTCTTGATTAGAAACTGCTTAGCAAACTCTAGGCATCCACAGTTAGAGATCAGAGACTTTTCTTTTGATATGGTCATCTGAAGCTCCTCCATGGCTTCCTGGTAAAGTTCTGCTATGTGCCTATCCTCAATGACAATGTCATCAGCGTGCTTCAGAAACCATTTGATATGGAACCTCCACGAATAAGCTTGAGAACCCCTTTTAAATTGTGGACCCCCAACACATTAACATGAAAACCCCAAGAACCAATTCGGTTCAACCCCTAAGAAAGGTTAGAAGACAGATTTCTTAAAAAGATGATCAAGAATTAGAACCTCAGGAAAACTAAGTCTCTTAAACCCCAATCCTAAGTACGCCACAAGGATAGATCAACTCCTTAATAAGTAAGTATTGCATTCAAACAAGAATACAAGATACAAGCAATTTTGGCTTGAAAGGAAGTAAAAACTTTAATTAATCATAATCTACCAAAGGCATACGAATTTGACATTTTTTAAAGACATATTCAAAGTCTTAGTAAGAATATAACTCTTACTTAATTAATAAGGATTTACATCTAATCTAGGATAAAGATCACCTTCATAACTAAAAGAGATAACTTAAACAAAATCCTAAATAGGTTAAAATACATGTGTGGCCGCCCAAAATAAGCCATAAAACCCTAATTTACATAAGTCATATAGATGGGCCTTATAACATAAGCCAAGTTAGGCCTAAAGTCTTCATATACTCCAATTCAGCTTCTTTGGTCTTTTTAAGCCCAATAAATTGAATTAGATTAATGAGCCTTGAACTTAAATCCAATTCTTCAAGCATTGATGTGTCCTAAGCACAAATGTTTTGGATAAGCTCATTGACTTTCAATTTGAATCGAACAATGATTCCTTATAATACCCGGAAATTTTTATATATTTAATAATGAGTTTTTATTTAAGTTAATTTTAGCTTCATTTTTATTTGGTTTAATTTGAAATGATTTAATGTAAATTTTAATATTAGTCAATTAAATGAATTATTTTTCTATACCCAATTAGTTTGAAATTTTAAGAATTAATTAAGTAAATTATTTGAGAAATGATTATATTTTGGTTATTCAAATTTTCTCCAAATGCATATTTATATAAGTAAAATTATATATTGGAAAATTATAGTAGAAATTGTAAAGGATGTTTATAAAAGAATTTTGGAGAAATTGGTATTTTAATTAATTAGTGGTATTAAATTTTAAGTTGGAAATTTATTATTTAAATTGATTTTGTGTTAGGACTAAATTGGAAATTTATTTTGGAATAAGGATTAAAAGTATAATTTTATTTTTATGGGGTTTTAATGGAAATTTGTGAGTTTGGTATTTTTTGTAAATAAATATGTCGGTCAGGGGTATTTATATAATTCTATATTTTTAATAATTATGATTTAGCCCAAATTAATTAGTTAAGGGCTTAATTGAAAGGATAAAGAAAAGTTTAGGGGTTAAATAAAAATTCTGCAGGATGAAATTGTAAGTAATTGAAAAGGTTAAGGGACCTAGTTGTAATAAGAAAAAGTTCGAGGGCTCAATGTTGATATAGAAGAAAGGAAAGAAGAGAGTGTTGGGGAGAGAGAAGAAGTCGGGGGGAAGAAGAGGGAGGCTCGTTGTCGTCCGTGGCAACCGGTGTTCCGCGTCCGCCTTGGCCTGGTGGCCTGCTGATGCCAGTGATAGAGAGTTAGCAGCGGCGGCAAAATCGCGAGGAGAGGCGGCAGATCCGAGCTCTTCCGGCCATTCGGCCTTCCTACGATCTCGTGGCGATTGGCTCCCCTTGGAGAGAGCTTCCTTTTGGTGGTGGCGACGTCGGTTTTGATGGTCGGATGAGAGAGTTCCGGCGAAGTGGTGGCAGCCGTGTTTTCTGGCTTTTTCGGCGAGCTCCGGCGGAGGATGGACGCTCGTAGGACATATCCCGACTCTCCTCAGCTCAGGCTTCGCAATGGCATCGGTTTCGTGGCGATCGGGCTTCGTTTGCAAATCAACGACTGAGATCGTCCGCAAATCTCTCCGGATGATCGGGTGTCAGATCGGAAAATCGGAAGCGGGGATCGTCTTCAGCGCGTCATTTCGAGTCCGATGGTGAGTTCGGATCGTCAATCGGACTCCGGCGGCTGGAGGCCAGTCGACCGAGCGATCGAGCGTCTCGGTAATTTTTCTCTCGCCCGTTAATTTTGAAATTCTTTGATGTAATTTATGTTTATTAATTATGTTAAGTATTATATGATATTTATGAGTCAAAAATAATAGTTTGTCGGACTGCCTGCCATAGTTGTGTTTTGTGTTGTGTAGCGGAGTTGGGAAAATGGTGAAGTCTGGGGACCCGACTCCCGTTGTCTGGATTGTTGGATATTTGTAGTGTCTTTCTGGCAGGTTCTGGACTCGTTTTACGGGGGGTAATGTCCGTAAATTATGAGAGGTTCTACCGAATTTTCGGCAGATTCCTCGAGTCTAATTTAATTTTAGGCAGTCTACTTTGGGGTCTAAGTTTAGGAAAAATCTACGAATGTCTATTAATTGTATATCTTTTGTTACTAGATAATTCAGCCTTCCCGCCAGCTCCACCCGAGGCGTAGGAGCGGACTTCAAAATGCGTTAGATCTGTGAGTTAAAGTCACATAATCTCTACACTATTGCCAGACCTAATTTGATATGCTATCTTGAAATTCATATTTAATATGATTATTAGTATCGCAATATAAATAATTTCATTTAATTATTATTTACTGAGATAAATTTCAATATTGTTATTAGTAATATTATATCGCTATTTTGATAGTTAATGTTATATTCACACAATTATTATTATTATTTTTCCACATATCGCACGTTTTTTCCTCGAAATTCTGATTCTTTATTTCGATATGTGTTTAATAATTTTGCTAGACCATGATTATTATTATATTTGTTGAATGTGATTTTGGATGAGGCTTTAGTAGAACATGCCACTTGGTGGGTTGTATCAGGACCGCGTGCGCACCGGTAATGATCAAGGACAGGCAATAAGGTTGTTATGGATTTGTTTGCCCTGATCGAGCATTGCTCTCTGGGCTGAGTTCAGTTGTTTGCTGGAGTTAAGGTCCCTGATCGAGCAACGCTCTCTGGGCGCCGGCTTAGTTGGAATTCAAGTGTTCAGGCCGGAATTAAGGTCCCTGATCGAGCAACGCTCTCTGGGCACCGGCTTAGTCTGAAGGCTGAAGGTAAGGACCCTGATCGAGCTTGCTCTCTGGGCGCCAGACCTGTTGGATTAAGAGAGCTGAAAGGCTACTAGAATTTAGGGTTAGGGTTCTACTGAGCCACTCGTCCCGTAAAAGTAAAATATATTATTTATTTATTTATTTATTATGGCATGATTATAGTATGATTGGTATTTATGTGCATGGTTTGATATACTGATTCGAATAATTAATATTTTATGTGAAGACTACAATAGTCTCTAGATTATTTGATTTTAACTCACTCTTGAGACTGACAGTCTCAATTTATTTTTTTTCAGATGCGTGACTGTTAGTCTTCCCGCGACTCTTATTCAGTAACCCGACTCCTTCATCATCGGGTGATGTATTTGATTTGGTATTTAAATTGGTAAATCTTAGATTCTCCGCAGTAGTAATAGTAGACGTATCAGTTGTAAATTTTTTGAGTTTCGGGTCTCGCCTAGTTCTTCTGGCAGACCGATTTAATTGTGTAAAATTTAATGTTACTGTAAATTATGGCGTTAATAATAGTAAAAGTTAATATGAGATTTGTTTGAGTTGTGAGTGTCAGGCTTACTACGGGATTCGGTAGCCTTACGCCTACCCATTCCCTAGTGTCGGTCACGGGCCCACAGATGGGGTCGTGACACTCCTAGTTGAATTAGGGTTCCTTTCGTTGCTTGAACTCCTAATATTATTAAGACTCCTTGCAGGATTAGGATTCCTAGTTGAGTCAGGACTCCTTATTGGATTAGAATTCCTTGAGCTAGTAGGATTTGCATTATCAAGACTCCTTATTGGAGTAAGATTCGTTGTGCTAGTTTGGTTCGTATCATTCCCCCTTTCTTTGAAAAGATTCATCCTCGAATCTTACTCGATTGTTGTGAAAAAAGCAAACATATAATCTCCAAGAACAATACTAACTCATTATCAACCTGCAGATCTTTCACAACTTGGACTTTTGAATCTCAGTAAGACTCCTATTTGGATTAGGATTCCTAGTGGAAATATGATTCCTTTTATCACTTAAACTCATAATGTCATCAGGACTCCTTGCTGGATTATGATCCTTAGTGGAATTAGGATTCTTTGTTGAAGTAGGATTCCTTGTGCTACATGAGTTCTCATCATTCCCCCTTTTTTGAAAAGATTTGTCCTCTAATCTTGCTTGAATATTATGAAAGAAGCAAACATATAATCTCAAGGAACAATAAGAACTCATTGTCGACATTCTCACTCTTCACTAACTCAACTATTGCCTCATCTTTGACAATGGTCTTTTCAATTTTGGACTCACTTAAAGGTGGCAAATTTTTGCCTTCCTCACTATCTTTAATAATTACGTCTTCAAATTCTTCATTGACATCAGTAGAGCAATTTACCTTTTCTATATCATCAATATTAGTTTCCAAAGATGGCTTAGACTCGGCTTTATGTTTAGGATGCTTAGCATAATGATGAACCAATCCCTTTAAATCTTCAAACTATATTTAAGTGAATCAAGGCTGCTCCTTAAAGATTTTATATCCTTTAAAAGTTCATAATTGAAATCTTGACGCGATTGTCTTTCTATCTCTTTGGCTTAGGTTTAGGATTATAAAAATTTTGCTAATACTTTTCATAATAATCATCATTCTTTCATCCTCACAATTTATCATAAGATTGATAAAGAAGATCTCGACGTCCTCTAGCAAACTCCTCCTGACAAAACATCTCTTACATATAATCTCATGTGTTTAACACTCAAAGTAATGACATTTACCCTCATGTTTCACTCAATTAGGCTTTTATCCTCTAATGAGCTCACTACTTGCCTTTTACCACTCAATCTCTACTCTTTGGCACTTATAGAGGTTAAAATAATCAAATACCAAATAACCAAAGTTGTAACGACTCAATAACCAACGAATCAGATTTAGAACATACAAGAACACAAACTAAGTAAAAACTTTAATTAATCATAATCTGCTAAAGGCATACGAATTTGACATGTTTTTTAAAGACATATCCAAAGTCTTAGTAAGAATAGAACTCTTACTTAACTAATAAGGACTAGTGGGATTAGAATTTCTAGTTGAGTCAAGAGTTATTAAATTAAAATTTCTTAAGCTAGTAGGATTTGCATCATCAGAATATAAAGATCAAAAATATAAAGATCAAAGGAAAAGAAATTAAAGATAAGAAAGTCGAAGAACCATACCTTTCAAATCAGAGGATCTCAGACTGATTATGGAAGTAATGAAGATGATGAAGCATGTCGCTTTGAGACTCCCGTAAGTTCCAAGTATGGCTCTGAGGAAAGAAACTCCATATCAACCTTTACTCGACGAAAACACCCAACATCGATATGCTCCTAGAGCTACCATTGCAAGACCCAAGACACAAGTTAGTAAAAAAAAATCGAAAATGCAAGGATTGACAGAAGAATTGGAAGACTTGATTACCTAAATCAAAGGAACGAAGCATATAAGTCCTGAACGTGGAGCTCTATGACTATCCACATTAGTCCGAGTCTATAAAGCATCATACATGTATGCTAGCAAAGCTACTCCCTAAGCATACTCAAGTACCCGATCTAGGTCCAACACAAAGTACAACTATCGGGCACTAACTATATCGCCAACTTCCGAGAAAAGCACCTGACTGAACGAGTAAGAAAGATGTAATGGCTCTCCTAGGCCAGTGACTGTCAAGTGGAGTGTTTGGTGGGAGAATGAATTAGTCTCAAAACCAGCTTAAAGGCGCCCTCGATTACTAGTTCTGATGAGTAAGAAAGGACTCGCCAAACAATCAAAGGCTCAGGCGATGATAATCTATAGATCGAGACCGAACTACTGGACGCCTTATAACATGAAGACCGATCAAATCCACCATGTTAAGAAGTGTGATCATCAACTCACGGTAGGAGAGATGGAAGGTGATGGTCTCGAATCGCCAATGCTCAACTCCGGCATCCACATGAGGCATATCAATGACATAGGGCTCGATGGAAAGGAAGTCTCGGAAGCCCAAGTCACCAATATACTTTTGAATATCGTTAGGATAACTGTGATAAAGGTTGTAAACAACACGTCAATTCCCTCAATGGTACAACTCTACGAAAGGCTTTACATGTAAATTAGGAAATTAAGAAATTCAAACAAACAGATAAATGTTGAAATTCATACTAGTACATTGATTGTACGAGCTTAAATAAATACTAAGACATTCGATCCTAGAATTTGTTGTATCCCACCTCAAATTGCATATGTTAATCATAATGTTATCAAATCCAGACAATGGCTGAGAATCTTTTTCGAGAAAAAAGATTTTAAGATCCAAACCAGGAAGTCTGCATCCTACTCTCGCTTGTTGTAGTCCTGTTGTCAATCCCTCCCGAGGATTCTATTCTTTAAAGGGGACAGAAGACTAACCCTCATTCTAAGCACCTTTAGAGGTAAATGGATGCAATTAGTACTACTTCCCCATAAGGTCTAATGGTTAACGCTTCGATGGTTAGTGGCTTTCTAGGCTTTGACTAATGCTATATGTCTAATAGTCTATGATTAAACTAATATCTCTCCAATCTCTTGATTGTTTGGTTCTTAGTAGTGGGTTAATCAATGTTTGTCCTTTCAGGTTCAACTATCCTATCCGTAACCAATGCTTGGGTATTTTTTTTAAGAATATATTCATATTTGATTAGAATTTCTCTTAGATTCCACCCTGCCTTGTGAGGTGAGTTATTCTTTCTTTTCTACTAGAGGAATGCTCTTTCTTTGATTCATCGGAACCAATCGTACAAAACTCCCCTGCCACGTAAACTATGAACCTGAGTTGCTTTCTTCTCACAGGTGCGGTAGCAATACCAAAGCAAAGAAATAGGGAAGGTGGGGCAATCAAGCCGCTTGGAATAGAAACTCTAGATTGAATAGGAAGAGCAAATGGAATCAAACTTGGTGTGTGATCAGATTTTGCCTCTAGGTAGATGCCTCACTAATGCTTCTATGAACTGCATACGTCAAGCCATGTTGCAGCAAAGAGCCCTATCAAATTCATAGAAATAAAGCAGTTTTAGTGCATGATCAGTAGAGGGTTTTGATTATCAAAAAAATTTATGCCGACTAGTTCCTCTTCCTGTTGTCCCGTGAGGGAGAGCTACCGCAAGTATTAGAGGTTGCGTTAACCGATGGCATTTTCCAATAGCTAAATACTTCGATTTTTCAAGAATAGGATCTTGGAAATTATCTAGTTCAAGCTCTTTACCCCAAAGACCATCTTCAATAGTTTGCATGTCAGTAGTAGGCATCATTTCAATGGTAGGTGCTGACCACTTGGTAGCATTATATGGGGTAGAAGGATCCTGTCGGCAATCTTTTTGGCTTGACCAAAAAGTCTTATGCCCTCCAAGTTGCATGGCATTTTAAACAAAAGAACTTCTTATGCAATTCATGTGTTTCTGTTTTTATGACCAGAAATTTATTCTCAATTTACATTCCAAATTGTTCTCTAGACTTTTATCAATATGAGGTGATTGTAACACAGTGTATAAGACTCATGTTTTATGCAATCTAATCTTTCGTGTGTAAGGCGGAAGCCTCGAAAAATGGTTTTCAAAAAATGGGTGATCAAAAGATAGAATCACTATGCATATCTTAGTTTGGTGGTCTTTCTTTGTTGTTAACTCATCTTCCTGTTCTATTAATCAAAAGCATCCAGCAGCGCCACGCCGGTTTAGAATTCGATTCTAACTTACCTTATTCCCTCGCGCCCCCCGAATGTTTGACTAACCACCCCCTGCCCTTAAAGAAAGAAAATGGAGAAGATTTAAGGCTTGATTTGATGAAAGTAATCACTACAAAGCCCATATATATAAAGAAAGATAATGTAAAATCAAACATTAATGCTTTAAATCGTTTGTCTCCATCATACAAAACCCGTGCCACTTTTCACCTATAGTTGCAACAACCCTTTTACTTTATTTATATAAGAACACAACCAACAGAAGCTCAATTGGTTGAAGAGGAGCAAAAAGCCGCTTTTTTCAACATATGCTAATCAAGTGAGTGAGGTCGAAAGACTTCCTAGGACGGAGGCTTATCTGGACATCTAATCCATGCAGGTATATCAAAGAACTTTATGTTTATAACAAAAAAGTGAAATTAAATTGAATAAACGATGTATAATAAGAAGCGGCTTTTGAATGAGAAATATAGATTGGAAACTTAGAAGTGAGAGGGGAGAAAGAAAGAGCACAGCTAGCTAGATAGGCATTAGCTCGAGAGAAGAGAGGAACATGAACGCGTGAAGTTCTAACTAGTGTAAATATGAAAAAAATAAAAAAATACATCGTAAATCTGATAAAAAAAAATTAAAAATTAGGTATTTTTATTATTTTTTAATTATAACACTTATTTATAAGTGTAAAAAGTTATAAAGATAAAATTTTATTTATATTAAAATATTTCATTAAAAAATAATGATAGGATTCAATATTATTCAAATAGTACAATATTATTATAATATTATATGAAATTTGTCAATTTGATAGCAACTTTCATGAGAACAAGTCTAGAGTGGCCATGTGGAGAGTGCAGCTGACAGGGAGTCTAGACCGTTGGATTACATTGTGCAAATGGTAGTCTCGGATAACTTGTCTCAAACATTGAGCTTCATGAAATGGTACGCCAAGTGAAGCAAAGTAAAAAAAAAATGTGATGTGTATGTATTTACTTTTTAAACATAAAAAGAATACAAATATGTAATTTTATGTATATTTATATATATATATATATATATATATATATATATATATATTATAATATAATTAATATATTAACTAATGTAATTCTTTAAATAATTAAATTTCTTAATTCTAAAAAATAGTATATGATATATATTTGACTAAATAATTTCTAATTTTAAAAATATTTTATTTTATATTTTTAATATTAATTTATATAAATATAATTAACATATTAATTAATAAATTAGAAAATTCTTCTTATCTTGGACGGTATTTATCTTAAGTAAAATAGTACAATATAAATTTTATAAATTAGAATTATTTATAATCAAAATGCTAGCAACAATTACGTAATGTACAAACAAACAACTAATATATATGTAGACCAAATCAAGTTCTTATTTTATTTTTTTCTAACTTAATTATCTAAAAAGATCATATTTTATGTTTGTAATCAAATTTAGCATGTAATTTTCAAATTTTTCAAATTTTAACACGATTTTAATATCAATTTTAATTTCAACTTTTAGTAAAATTATCAATCAAATTTACTGTTATGGCAATAAATTTTGATGACAAGAAAAAAAAATTGATCCCATTATTAAAATATTATTACTTATTAAGCATAAAATAAAAATAAATTTAAAATAATAGAATAAATTTTATATACTTAAATAATAATATTTTAGTAATGATGAGTCAACAACTTTAAGTTGATATCAACTTAGCTTTTTTTTCTTATTATCGTTAGAGTTTACACCATAACAGTAATAAATTTATTGTAGAAATCAATGTTAAAATATAGTGTTGTAATTAAATTTTAGAAGTTATATGTTAATTTGAGAAATAAAGTGTAATTTGGCCCCTAACTTTCTCACACATACTTAATTTAGACCTTTTTAAAATTTATAGATTTTTTTAATCTATACTTTTTTATATTCTACTCAAATTAATTCTATTTTGAAAAATAAAAGAGAGTTAGTCGCTCTCTCTTAAAAAAATTAAAAAATTATAATATTATTTAAAAATTATTTTATAATTTTAATATTAATTAATGTAATTAAATAATAAATAGCTATTACTACCATTATTCTCATTAAAAATAGTCCTAACCTCCACTGTCCTCGGCACTACTACTATAACTGTCTTTTCAACGTCATAATTAAAAAAATAATAATAATAATAACACTATAGCAACATTTATTTTTTTATTATATTTTATTTAAATATCAATATATATTTTTAATTTAAATAATTTAATATAAGAAATTAATATTTTTTTAATTTTTATTTTATTCATTCCCTTTTTAAAGAGTGTAACTCACTTTCATTTTTGTAAAAAATAGAATTAATTTAAACTAAATATATAAAAATTTGAACTAAAATGTCCAAAAAATTTAAAAGAAAGAAAAGCTACATTGAACCAAAACAATAAAATTAGTGGACAAATTAAACTCTATTCTTTAAATTGATAATAAGTACAAAATTCAGGATTATTTTGGCAATTAAGCCTTTTTCCTTAATGACATGGCCTATTTCAAATTATAGAAAATTAAATTGTCATCTCAGCTCTGTGTTAAAATTTTGCTCAAAATCTAGTCGCAAGGACATTGATGATAGCAAAATCAAAGTTCAATGATTTTCAAAGTAAAAATTAAAATTCACCAACATGATGGAGTGCACTAAATTCATGTTGCCATCATGCTAAAAGAACATTACAACTGAGAGTAGAGGAAGAGTTTGACAGGATTTTGAGGTTACAAATAGTACAATTACTTCTACAACATGAGAGATCATTGTTGGAGTCCTAGCATATATAATGACAAGAAAAGTTCCATTCTCGTGTCATCTTTCGCATCTCACCTAAAAGACAAATGTAGTCTGCTTTTATCAAACAAGATGGCCATCTCTATATCTCCAATGGTTTAAGCAGCTTTGGCAACATAGTAGAGCCACATGGCATGATAGATTGATAAGACCAAGCCTAAATACCAGAATAATTATAAGAAGTCTTATACACGCATGCACAGTTTAATTTCGGGCAATGACAATCAAATATGTTCGAGCTCGTTGAGAACAGCTGTTGGCTATTTACTAAAGTTAGTTTCCTAGGTAAACATCCAGCTCCATTTACCATCTCAGGTGCGGAAAAAAGAGGGGAAAAGGTATTATTCCACCTACTAAGTACGATATTTCATCATCACTCGTGTCTTGGAGCATTGCCATGCATGTGTGAAGATCTCAAATGAGAGTCATCCTGTGAGCAGAAAGAAAGATAAAATCATTAAGTATCATATGAAGAATAAAGTTCAGTAGAAAACATGTCATATACTCCCGAGCTCACCTGCAAGTTATAAATGTAAGTAGTTGGAGGCCGAAAATCATATTGCCCCTGCATAAATTAGTAGAAATCAGAGACATCATCTGGATATAAATTCTAAGCAAACTTCTTTTGTCATTAATATCATACCAGGGTATTTATGCTTTGCTGGGTCCCAAAAAAACTATCATGGCCTGGAGCTATTGAATTCAATTGCCCCTGTATATTAAGAACGCAATTTGGCATCATAAAATGTTCATAATACTGCTTTTGTTGGTACATGTCTTAAATCAGAGTTATTCACAACTTACCAGCCCTTGCATGCTCTGTTGATTGACATAGTAACCATCATGAGGTGGCTCCATTAAGTTCAACTGTACCTGCAATTAGCACCAAATTAAAAATGTTCACAACTGACGTTGAAATCATCTTAACTGTAAATTGTATCATCTTAACTATACATTGTATCTCAGCTAAAACAATATTTAATGTGAAAATGTCAACATTCGAAATTGAGTTCATCTTTAACTGTGCATTGTAGCTTAATTAAAACAATATTTATTGTGAAACTTCTATGCATGGTTTGTCTTTACCAGTCCCTGCACGTTCTGTTGTGCACCATAAAAACCATTAAGGGTAATCCCGTCTGTTCCTAGATTTTCCTGCAAGTATTAGAATACATTAAATAGTACTATCATCCAAATCAACAACAGGTAGATGCACAATCCTTTCAATAATTTAATATCGCAGCTATCTAGCTTATTAACAGAAAAAGATAGGTACTATGCAGACGTAATATAATTATATAAACTAGGCTATACATAACGAAGCATTGCATATAGCCTACTAGACGGATGATCCAATACACACACTATTATAATATTAAGTTTACATCAGAGCAATAATCAAACAGGACAAACCATTTGCTGCAAGCTATCTTGTGCTTCCACAAGCATGAGATCCGAATCTGATTGCACCTGATATAGAGAAGCACAATTCTTTAGTGATATATATATGGAACATATTAGCAGTAAATTTAGAACAAAAGCATGTCTACTGTCAACTCTATTCTAGAACCGACCTTCCTTTTCCTGATCGGATTCTTCTTCTTACTTGATTTTGTAGCAAGATTTCCCTGACTCTCTTCCTCTGCTTCACGATGAGCCAAAAATAGGCCACCAGATTCTGCAAGACTATTGTTACTATTATTCACATTCACACAATTTTTCAGTGCTTCTACTAGTGTGCGAAAAGCAATATTGTAACTCGCTTCACATGATGATCCTTCTTCGCTCATTTCAATGGCTAGTTTGCATAAGGCATTATATCGTTGCACCCTAGAAAGTACCCTTTCTGTTCCTTCAGCCATTGGCTGCTTGCTCTTTGCATCTTTTGTCCACCTCTTCAAAATATAATTAGTTGGGATGCTTGAAAGACCACAGATTTGAAGAACAATCAATGCATGCCTGCAAAGAAAACCTTTATATTCAAACAATCGGCATAAACAAGACACCGCTGACTTTGTCTGGTCCCATGACACCAAAAAGTACTCGTTCTTTTCACAGTCTTGAACTCGAAATGTCACATGTGTTCCATCTTCACTTTCCTTTTTGGGATGGCAGCCAACTACACCCAAAACCTCAGTTTGAAATTTCTTGAATATCGCATGTGTGTAAAGGATTGACATTTGCTTCTCCCAAGGAGAAGGAGATTTTAAGGCAGGCTGTTTGTGAGAAGTATCAAAATCTGCTATGGCCTCCTCCTCATGCCTATTTTGCAAAATGACTTTGTATTGTTTCATAAACTCTTTCAATGTTATTTTCCTATGTATATATTTATCAAAGAACGCATTCATACTTTCAGAACGTTGAGTTGCAGAAACTCCAGCAAGAAATGTATTCCCCATGTAAGTAGGCACCCACTTCTTACGATCATCATATAATGACTGAACCCATTCATCATCTTGAAGCTCAAATTGAGTGACCATTGTCCACCACCTCATATCAAACTCTTCATCTGTCCATGACTTAAAAACACACTTGTTGAATTCTGGCAAAAAATCATCATGCCATTTGATTACATGAGCAAGAGTTTCCTGCATCTTTTCCAGTATATGCCAAAGAGAAAAACAGTGCCGGGTATTAGGGAAGACTTCTTCAATTGCTGCCTTTAAGGTTTTGTCCATATCAGTGACTATAACTTTAGGAGCCTTCCCACCCATTGCCCTGAGCCACATCCTCAGTAACCAAACAAATGTCGATGTAGATTCATCTGCAAGAAGTGCACATCCAAGCAATATCGGCTGACAGTGATGATTTACCCCAACAAAAGGAGCATATGGCAGTTTCTCATGGTATTTGACATAGAAGGTATCAAATGAAACAACATCATCAAAGCTCATATAATCTTTCCTACTTTTTGCATCAACCCAGAACAAATTTCTCAAACGCTGCTCTTCATTTAAATCTAATGCATAGAAGAAGTTGGGACTCTCCTTTTTTATGCGCTTGAAATATTCAAGTAGTACGTGGGCATCTCCTTCGTCAAGAGCCAAGTTTCGTCCTTTCTCAAACTGAGAATTTATGTCATTTTCAACAAATGCTACATTTTGACACCCACCAGACTGTCTTGACATCTCAACATACATCTTTCTTGTTCGCTCGCTAACAGCATGCAAGATGTCAATATTGTTCTTTTCAGCTAATTTTACATTCCGATGAATCCGAAAATGATATGCTAGGGCTGGTAAAAGCTCATGGTTATGCTCCTTAACAAATTCATGAATTATCCACTTGCCATCTGGTCTTCTTTTCACATGCATACTTGCTTTGCAATCTGTCTTTTTTACACTTGATCGCCGACTATTGCTAGCATCGGATTCTGGTGTAACTCCATATCTGGAACATGCAAATTTGGCATCTATAAACTCTTTTGATTTCTTTGAACGTCTACTATTTTTTATAGAAGTGGTGAACCCCATAGATTTGGCATACTCTTGATAAAAGGAGTATGCTGCCTCATGTGACTCAAATTCAATTCCATTACATGGCTCAAATTCCGTTTCCTCTCCAAACATTGCAGTAGCCCTTTTGGGAAAATTAGCAACCACACCATCTCCATTTTGTGCCTCATCCACAACATCAACCCTGTTTTCACCCACTGTATCTCCAACAGGCACATTATCTTGAAGGTTGACCATATCATGAACCACATGTTGGTTCCTTCCTCTCATTATTATCAGCTTCCATGAAGAAAATCCACTATTTGTACAAATAGGCTATAATGAAACCTGAAAAGACAATGGAAATGTATAAAAGGGATAAGCACAACATAAGGATAAATTTTATACTACAATTAAATCGAGAGAAAATGAGAACACTTAACCCATAAACCAAATACTCAAAAGTTACTGCCAAGCTCATTACTTCCCTCTCATTATTCATTATTGCTTTCTCAGTTTTTTTCTTACTATTGCCAGGTTAAGCAGTCAATTATTAACTTAAGTGATTTGTAATACACATAAGAAAAATGATTGTATGCTGAGATAGCCCATACAAACACAAAATAGATGAGAAAAATCAGAATGACAGCCCTTATCCTGGCTGATAAATTTAATTAATAACCCCATAAGATTTGTCAGCATTGCTACCTAAAACCTAAGAAAAGCACAAGCACTGGCACTGGCACTGGAGCATCAAATCAAAGACTAACTACAAACAAAAAGAAATGCTTCACAAAGTTATTAGCACACATTTGATAAGAAAACTGAAAATAACTGAAGGACAAAGCTTATTTCCGTGCATATCTAACTAAATTGTATGTGAAAAAGTAGATTTATGCAAACTCATATGCAGTTCCTTGATCTTGCATTTTAATAAGGAATTCGGAATCCAAATATTTCACCAGCTTTATCTAGTTCTTTAGTATTGCATATTAAAGTATATTGAAATTTGAACAAGTGGTATATGAAAACAGAAACCAAGTTCCCTAGTATTTGCATTAGGATATAGGTTTAAGATACAGATATTTGCACAATCAATGATTTCAACTTGTGAAAATATAGAAACAAACATGGTTCAACTATAAAAGTGTACTTGAGATTGTGCCTTGTTCATAGGCAATTGGGACTCATACTCAAACTTATATGCAGTTCCTTGATGTTGCAGTTTAATAAGGAATTCGGAATCCAAAAATTTCACCAGCTTTATCTAGTTCTCTAGTATTGCATATTAAACTAAATCGAAATTTAAACAAGTGGTATATGGAAACAGAGACCAAGTTCCCTAGTATTTGCATTAGGATAAAGGTTTAAGATACAAATATTTGCACAATCAATGATTTGAACTTGTGAAAATATAGAAACAAATATCATTCAACTAAATATAAAAGTGTATTTGAGATTGTGTCTTATTCATAGGCAATTGAGACTCATACTCAAATTCAACCTCAAACAACTTACCATCCTTAGTCATGAATCTAACTAACCAAAGAGATGCTATTTATTGTAAGACTTCTCCAAATGACTAAAAGTTAAAACTTTCGAAAAATTATATGAAACCCAAATCCTTCCATTCTAATCCCCTTATGCAAACACAATTTACTATTTTTTAGGTTAGATCAAAAGGAATTCTGTATTGCAAATAAGCTGAACACCAGATAAGCCCTTGTTCGACCCTTAAGATTTTTCATATTCTCATTCAAGAATCCAACTATAAACGTGAGACTTTCCACATGTAATATTATAGAGAAATTTTCGTAGGCTCCATTTGATTAGCTTTCTTTCTTAGTTAGACAACATAATGTAAACAATTAGTTGCTAAAACATAGTAAATGAGATTGTGGAAATTGCATTTTACCTCCATACTTTTCTGAAAAACAAAACATAAATCCCTCGAGATACTTGTAATAACTATGCCAAAAATATTCAATTTTTCATAATTTTTTGTTTTCACTCTTATTGATGTTCATTTGAAGTTTTAAACTACAAAGTACAAGCTGTAAAGAGCATTGTTAGAAAAATACTGCCAGTGACTTAAAATTATAAGTATTGATTTGTTAATGACTGAAATTTTGTTAAAATTCATAATACAAAAACCAAATCATTGCTCCATTTGATTGAGATCAGATCCTTTTCTTCCTAGGTCCTTAAATGAAACTTGACAATCCCTAGCCCTCACATTAATTATATCTCCCAAAATTAAAAAAGAAGAATGAGACATAATTAAAGACATTTTCATTTCCGTTTCTACTTCAAGTTTTTTATTTATAAAATTTTCTCAGAAACCAAACAGCCAAAAAGATTATATATAGAGAGAGTGAGAAGAGAAACCTCATTTAAAAAGGAGGAATGCACGCGAAGACACAGGGCGAGTCGACAAAATAAAGCAGTGGAATCGAAGGGAAGGCGAGTGCGCGAAAGGGCGCGTTTGAGAAATTTGGGGAAATTTTAAAAAAAATTTAGGGTTTGCGATTTTAGTAAATTCCACTCGCTCTTCTCACTCGCTTCCCCTTCTGCTTTCTTTCCTCTTTCTTCTCCGCGCGTTATTTTATGTTTATGTTTGCTCTTTTATTTTTGCGTTTATTTCTTTTACTGTATTAATTTGGGTTTGCTGCGCGTATAACATATAGAAACCAGAATGTAAGGAAGCGTTGACTTGCTAAACCTTTTTCACCATGCTCATCCTTATGATTGTTTAGTAATGGTTAATTTCTATTTCCCTCATGAAGTTTGGTATGATTCATAAATTGAATCCTATATTTTCTATTACATTAAAATTCATTTAGATCAACAAATCATAGAAAGCCCTAAGAGAAAGAAAGGAAGGAGAGAGAAATAGAAAAGGAAAGTGAAATCTTCATTCACTAGACGTCAATAGATTTACAATAAAATATTTATATAAAACCATTTATAAAAGGCTAGGTGGACATAAAACTAGATGAGTCAATCTATTTTCTAACTGCCCCCTTCAAATTTAGAGTAGATAATTTTTCTACTCTGAGTTTGGATTAAAAGTAGCAAAAACAGAGTAGGAAACGACCTTAGTAAAAACATCAGCAAACTAATCTTAAGAGGAACATGACGAACTTCAATTTTCTCTGAGCTACTTTCTCTCTAACAAAATAAAGATTGAATTCAATATGTTTAAACCGAGCACGAAGAACGGGATTGACAGAGAGCAAAACTGTACTCAAATTATCACACCAAATAACAAGAGGTTGAGAAAGAGATGAACCTTTAATTTAGACAACGGATGTTGAAAGCAACCAAATTTGTTGGACTCCTATGTTCAGCCTTAGTACTTGACCTAGAGACTGTTGCATGCTTTTTAGAATCTCAGCAAATCAGATTAGAACTAAGAAAAGCACAAAAACTAAAAGTGGATTGACGGTCATCTAGATCAGAAGCCCAGTCAGCATAAGAATACCCAACAACACTCAACTGAGCAGATTTATGCAGATGCAAGCCATGATCAATTATCCCTTGAAGGTACCTAAGAATTCACTTAACAGCAACCCAATATTCCTCATAAGGAATTTTCATAAACTGATAGACCTTGTTAACAATATAGGCAATTGATAGTCTGGTAATAGCAGCATATTGGAGAACTCCTATTGTACTCCTATACATTCACTGGAACACCATCATAAGCACTAAGCTTGAGACAAACCATAAGGGAATTAACACCCTTAAAATGCAGCATATGTCTTTTATAATAGATATTTTATGTATTTAGTTTGAGATAAAAGAAAACCCTTAGAAGTTTTGTATAATTGAATCCCTAGAAAATAGTTAATAGAGCCAAGATCTTTCAGTAAAAAGGCTGAGTTAAGATGCTGAGTAAGAAAAGAAATTTATGTAAAACAACTACTCGTAACCATGATATCGTCTACATAAACTAACATATATGTAGTGACTAGTGGCGATGTGAATGAAAATCCTTGTTTACCAACCACACATTGTCTAACCAAATCCAATAGAGGAAGCATCATAAAGATCAATTAGCGAGATTTTTGGATGATATAATAACAACTTTACTTTAGTAGAAAAGAAGCCTAACTGAATTAGAGCATAATACAACTTCTCAAATCAAGCTCAAGGAGCTTGTTTGAGCCCATATAAGGCTTTTTGCAACTTACACACATGCTGAGGACGTTGAGAGTCGATAAAGCCTGGAAGTTGAACCATAAACACCTTTTCATGTAACAATCCATTTAAAAATGCATTGTTGACATCAAGCTATTGAATCTCCCAACCATTATACAGAGCAATAGTAAGAACAACACGTATAGTAGTGGGTTTGACCACAGGAATTAAAGTCTTTATGAAGTCAAAACCAGCTTGTTGATAAAATTCCTTCACAACAAGTCTAGCCTTATATCGAAAGATAGAGCCATTTAGGTTTTCCTTAACCTTGTAAACCCACTTACAGCCAATTGCTTTTCTTGAGGCGAGAAGAGGAACCAAGGACCAATTCTTATTTTTTAGCAAGGCTTCAAACTCAGAGACTATAGCAGCCTTCCATTCAGGTCTATTTAATGCCATTGCAATAGAAGTAGGTTTTTTAAGTTCTACTGTATAGACCTTGGGTTTGTAATACCAGCCCTAGCTCTAATTACCATAGGATGATGATTGAGAGGACTAGAAGGAGAAGACTGAGGACTAGTAGAAGTACCTGCATTATTATCATAAAATAAAACAACAATATTAGTAGCACCACATATATGAGAAGGACATTCATGATGAAAAATAGAAATAGAAGGATTTATAACATCAATAGGTCGTACTACTGAAGAAGAAGAAATAAGGATGAGGGAAGGAGAAGCAGAGGGTAAGAGAGCAGGAACATAAAGAGAAGTAGGAGAAAAGACAAGTTTAAAAAAGGATTATTTCATCAAAAAGAACATCTCTCAAAAGATACATACGACTAAAAGGAGACAAACATTTATAACCAGTATGATTAAGGCTGTAATCTAGAAAGGTGCACTGAGCAGTTCTAGGTTGGAGTTTATGAGCATCATAAGGTCTGAGATTTAAATAAAAGACATACCCAAACACCTTTAAAATAGAGTAATCATGCTTAGTATAAAAAAGCACTTCAAAAGGAGACAAACTAGAAAGAGATGGTAAGGGCAGCCTAAGAGATTAACTACTATTCTAAAATATTCATTCCAAAAAGTAGGAACATGAGAGTATGATAGCAAAGAAATGCCATGTTCTACTATGGTTTTATATTTTTTTTCAGCTATACTGTTTTGTTGCTGAGAGTGAGGGCAAGAAACCCTATGCACAATACTATTAGCTTCTAAAGTACTTGTAAAGAACCTAAACTCTCCACCCCAATCTGTTTGTATAGCCTTAATTTTACTATCCAGCTACATTTCGATAAGAGCCTTAATGTCATGACTCCATCTGTGGGCCCGTGACCGGTTCTAGGGAATGGGTAGGCATAAGGCCACCGAATCCCGCAGTAAGCCTGACACTCACTGACCTAAATAAATATCATCTCATTTAATATTATTAATGCCACAATTTATCGTAACCATTAAATTTTACACAATTAATTCAGTCTGCCAGAAGAATTAGGCGAGACCCGAAACTACAAAGAATAACAACAGATAAGTCTATTAATTCTACTGCGGAGAATCTAAGATTTTACAAGTTAACATACCAAATAAATTACATCACCCGATCATGAAGGAGTTGGGTTACTAGATAAGAGTCACAGGAAGATTAACAGTCACGGATCTAAAAAAAAATAGTAAAATTGAGACTGTCAGTCTCGAGAGTGAGCTAAAATCATATATCTTAAAACAGTTGCAAACACCTCAATAATACATTTATTTAATTTGAAATAAATACTAAGTCATGCAAAAATAAACGTGTCATGTCATGCTTGAATAAAATAATTTTCACACACAACGGGACGGAGTACTTCAGTAGAACACTATGCCCAACACTAACATCATGATCAATCTCAATACTGGCATCTCGACTAACCTCAACTCTAATATCTCGACTAATCTCATTCCAACAGAATTGGTGCCCAGAGAGCGAAGCTCGACCAGGGTCCTTAACTCCAGTCCAGTCACTTAATGTTCGCTATCACCTTAGCCTTTCGGCTCTCTTATTCCAATAAGACTGGCGCCCAGAAAGCGAAGCTCGACCAGGGACCTTACCTCTAGTCTGGTCTCTTAGGTTTCCAAATAAGCCGGCGCCCAGAGAGCAATGCTCGACCAGGGACCTTTACTCCGGCAACCACACTCTACTAAGCCCAAAGAGCGATGCTTGACCAGGGCAAGTCCTAATCTTTTCTTTTTAAATTTACCTATTGACCCTTTTCCATCACTCTCGGATTTATACCGAAACACTCATCAAATTCTTATGTTCTACTGCCGTCCTATCCCGAGTCATCATGCAATGATAAAATCAATGATAAAGGAAGAACATACATGAATAGTAATTAAAAAGCATAATACATATGAATAATAATTAAATTAATAATTAAACTTGCAATAAAATAATCACGATAGCAAATCAAAAATTTATGCATGACACATGCATAACCGATATATGACTTTAACTCACAGCTTTGGCGACCTTCTATCTCTGCTCCGATGTCTCGGGTGGAGCGAGCCGAACAGACGGATTATCTAATCACGGAAAATAATTTATCAAAGATGCTGAAACAATTGACCATTAACCCTAGGTCTAGATTCCTAGGATTGACTGTCTAAGAATCTCAAACTCGGAAGAATTCTACCGAAAATCCAGCAGAACTTCCCTTAAAATACAGAAGTTTACCCCCCGTAAAATGGGTCTAGAACCTGCCAGAAAAACACTTCAAATATTCAACAATTTAATACAAGGGGAGTCGGGTCCCCAAGACTTCACTATTTTTCCCGACTCCCCCACATAGCACACAATTCACGACTATGGCAGGAAGTCCAATAAACAATTATTTTAACTCACAAATATTTTCTAATACACAATACAATTTAATAAACACCTAACTATACCAAAGAATTTCTAAAATCAATGGGCCAAAGAAAAATTACCGAGATGCTTGATCGCTCGGTCGACTCGCCTCCAGCCGCCAGAGTCCGATCGACGATCCGAACACACCATCGGACTCAAAACGACGTGCTAATGACGATACCCGCTTTCGATTTTCCAATCTGACCCCCGATCATCCGGAGAGATTTACGAACGATCTCGGTCGTCGATTTGCAAACAAAGTCTGATCGCCACGAAACTAGTGCCATTGCGAAGCTTGAGCTAAGGAGATTCCGGATACATCCTCTGATCATCCATAGCTCATTGGAGCTTTCCGGAAAAGCCTGAAAATGTGGCTGCTCCGGCCACCATTGGCGTCGCCGTTGCCGCCAAAGGAAAGCTCTCGCCGAGGGGAGTCGATCGCCACCAGAATTAGCCGACAAGGTCTTGGAAATAATGGGTCCTCTTGCCGCCTTCGCTGGGCATTCCACATTGCCTTGCCATTGCGGCACTGTGTGCCTTAAGGCCTTGACGCCACCGCATCGTTATTGTCCACATACCGGCCTGACCACTTGACCGCACGCCTCCTCCTTCTTCTTCCCCGGCCTTCTCTCTCTCTCCCCGATTTCTTTTCTCTTTTCTTTCTTTCAATATTGACATTAGGTCCTTGAAATTTTTTTCTTACCATTTGGTCCCTTAACTTTTTTAATTACAACAATTTCGCCCTGCAAAATTTCCAATTAATCCATGAACTTTTCTTTAGCCTTTTAATTAAGCTCCTAACTATTTAATTTGGGCCAAAATTAGAATTATTGAAAATACACAATTACATATATACCCTTGCCGACATATTTATTTATAAAAAAATCAAACATACAAATTTTCATTAAACCCCCATAATAATAAAATTATACTTTTAATCCTCATCCCAAAATAAATTTCTAATTTAGTCCTAATGCACAATTAATTTAATTAATCAATTTGCTAACTATTTTCCAACTTAAAATTTAATACCACTAGCTAATTAAAATACCAATTTTTCCAAAAATTCTTTTATAAAAACATCCTTTACAAATTCTTCCATAATTTTCCAATATATAATTTTATTTATATATATTATATATATACATTTGGAGAAAATTTGAATAACCAAAATATAATTTATTTCTCAAATAATTTTCTTAATTTATTTCTTAAAGATTCAACTAATTGGGTATAGAAAAATAACTCCTTTAATTGTCTAACATTAAAATTTCACTTAATTCATTCCAATTAAATCAAATAAAAATAAAATAAAATTAATTTAAATAAAAAACTCATTTATTAATCATTATTAATATTATCTTTATTAAAGAAAATTTTTGGGTATTACACTTAATAACAAGAAGAACACAAAACCTTTATTAGATTAAAGAGGAATATTACAATTGGACATTACTGCTCTTATAGTATTATTAGAGACATATGACCTAACCTGTTATGTTAGGGGCCAAATACCGAAACAAGCTTAACACCAGTATTATTTACAACAGAATATGATCACAGATTATCACAAACAGTATTACACGACACAGTAGTATTAGAAATAAAATGAATATAATGTGCATTCAAAGTAGTATTATCCTTCTTGTTACCAGCAACAAGTTGTAACTAAGTGGAGTCAAAAGTATAGGGCCATTCTTAACTTCTCCTCTCAACATAATAGCCTTGGTAGTTTAGTCCTTAATAAAGAAAGTGTCAACGAAACTCAAAAGAGACAGAATTATCTCGAGCAAATTTAGAAACACTCATCAACTTTAGTAATAGATGAAACATACAAGAGATGACTTAAATGTAAAACTCTTGAACAAAAAGGTGATTGAAATGTAAAATGGCCTATACGAGTTATAGACAAACTTGTACTGTTGCCAATATGAACCTTCTCTTGTCCAGTATACACATTGCTCTACATTAAATTGCTAGGATTGTAAGACTGATGACTTGAAGCACGAGAGTATGGATACCACGACTCATCAAGAATTTCTAGCAACAGTAATAAACTAGGAAATTGTGAAGAAGCGGGAGCATGACTGTAGTAAGTCGAAGGAGAAGAAGATCCAAGTTGAGAAGAACTAGTAAAACTCATGTCAAATCGATAATAGCACTTATCAATTAGATGGCCAATTCGATCAAATTGGGGTTTTGCATGAGATAAATTCTAGAAATTCCGTCCTCATCCTTAAAAACCATGATTCTTACCACTAGGAAAACCACCACCAGAGTAATGAAAGTTTCCTTATCCAAAGCTAGGATTTGAGCCATAGTTAGGGTTTGATTGGATATTACCACAACTAGAAAAGGAATTAGAGGAATTGTAAAGTCTTCAATTAAAAATGGACTGAGAGTTAGGGTTTGAAGTTGTAGAGACATGCAAACGGAGAAGAATCCAATAATTTGTTGTATTTCTCAATTTTAGCCTCTTAAGTTATGAGAAGAGACCCAACTTCATCAATAGAGTAACTATCAGATTTAGTGGACAATTAGATAGAAAATGCATCATACTTTGTAGAAAGACCATTAAGAATTGCATCAATATGTTCACTCTCTGAAAGTTCACAACCAACAGAAGCAAGCACATCAACAATCATTTTGATCTTAGAAAGATACAGATTCGCAATATATAACTTTTCTTAATATTTTTGTAATTCAGTTTTAAATTGACGAATCTTTGCTCGTGCTTGAGAAAAAGAATATTATTGAAGTTTTCTCCAAACCTAAGAAGAGGAGTTGCAACCAACCATTCTAAGAAGAACACTTTCTAACATAGATGATAGAAGCTAGGAGAGTAGAAATTGATCTTGTCATTCGCATTTTGAATATTCTTGTAAAGATTTTCCAAAAACAAGATAAATTGGAGACGTATACATAGGTGGAGCACTATATTCATAAAAAATAAAACATTATAATTGATATCCTTTTATCACAAAAAGAATTTGTTGCTTCCAAACAAAAAAATTTTGCAAGCTAACTTGACCAAAAGGGAACGAGAGAAACTAATTGGTTAAAATTTTGTGATAGAAAAAGAAGACATGATACAAATTACTAGACCATGCATACCCTCCGTAGATGAAGAGTCATGCTTTGATACCATGATACAAATCAAGAAATCATAGAAAATCCTAGAGAGAAATAGAAAAGGGAAAGTAAAAGTAAAATCTTTATTAACTAATCGTTAGCAGATTTAGAACAAAATAGTTATATAAAACCATTTACAAAAGGCCATATGGGCACAAAGCTAGATGAGCTAATATATTCCTTAACAAAAACTCTTTTGAATTTTAATAAAATTAACTACTATTTTTCTGTGTTAATCGAATAACTAAATTGGTAATTTAAAATCATAAATTGATCATTAAATTTATTATCAATTATCAAACTCATTCAGAATAATTTTTATCATTAAATTATAATAAAATCTTATTTTCTGCACATATAAATTTTAGTGTCCAATTAAAATGATTAATTAATCTTTTTTTACTTGCTCTAATTTTATTTAAAAACTAAAATTAAATTATATAGTAATTTAATAATATTATTTAAAAATAAGAATTTTAATACCTTTAACTTTATTTGAATTAAATTATGCTAAACAAATAAAACATGTAAAAGAATATTAAATAAATTTTTTTAATTATAAATTAAAAGTAACTGTTGTCCCTTAGAACCAAGAAGGAAAGTTGAATTGGTGACCTCAAATTATGGAAATAAAGGACTTTAGGTGAAAACACAAGAGATTTAAGGTAAAGGTAAGGAGAGTAAGGGTTAGAGAAGATAACACTAAGGATTTATAGTGGTTCGGGAACAAACCTCCCTACGTTCACTCCTCAAGATCAGACTTGAGTGCTTCACTATAATCACTAAGATTATAATCTTTGGATTTTACAAGTTCACCAAACAACTTGGTATTTCAAGGCTCATACTAAACCTCTTTCCTTAGTGTATTAATCTCTCACTAAGACCCTTAATTCTTAAGTATTAATGGTTACTCAATCACTAATTTCTTGTGTTTTTAATACCTAGGCTCACACAATAATCCTTTTAGTTTTAGTTGAACAAAGAGTTTCAACTTGATACACTTTTACAAAGAAAAAAAATGAGTATAGAAAGTTGAGAAATAAATTTGTAAGAGTTTTGGTATTATCTAATTAACACACATAGTTATAAAGTCTTTAAAAGGGGTATTTATACACTTACCAACTCCTTGGAGATGTTATAATAAAGCTGAAACTCTTTAATTGCAAGATTTGATGACTTAGCAAAAATTGCCTAAAGTTATGAAAGCTTTCCAAGTGCGCTTGTGCTTTCTGAAAATAGACGTTGGGGTCCAATGGCTCCATCCACGTGATACTGATAGGGTGGCTGAAGTCTCAACAGTTACTGATATTGCATTAATTACGAAATACTCTCGCGCTTGCCTTGACCGTGCCTAGAAGGCCCTCGCGCTTCTTGTCGCACTATCTTCTGCCAGAATTTGTCTCAAGGCCTAAAGAGAGGCACCCTCACGCTTCTAAAGTGCCCTCTTGCTTCTTGGAGCTTTGACACTTTGACTGCCAATTGTCACGAGACAATTGGCTTGCTGTCATATGGACTTTTTAACGGTAAATTTTTAGCCATATGAAAAGCACACCCGTGCCTTGGAAGCGCCCTTGCACTTTTAAGGTCTTTTTATAAGACTTACATCAAGGCTAAAGAATATTGAGGATAGGCTTGATTTCTTTGATGCTCTGTCACATAGACACTCAGTAATGATGTTAGTGATAATTAATTTGGTTGTTAGAATCAAAATAGAGATCAATTGCACCTTAGGTCAACAATCTCCCTTTTTTTTTATTTTGACTACCAAATTGATTAAAAATCAAAATTGATCAAGTATAAGTGCAATTGATTAGCTAACAACTAATATTCAAGAGCCAAAGGAACAATTTACTTAAAGTCATTTCACAATTTGTTACTCCCCCTTAATAGTTGCATTTGTGCCCCTTTTTATTACTTAAGTTAATTATTGACCAACTCTCCCCCTTCAAACATTAATCAATGTAGATTTTTCTCTCCTTTGACAAATTAAAAAAGGACAAGAAAGATAAACTTGCAAGGAGATAGCCAAAAGACATAATGAAATTGTCACGACCCCACCCGTGGGCCCGTGACCGGCACTAGGGAATAGGTAGGCTTAAGGCCACCGAAACCTGTAGTAAGCCTGACACTCACTGATTTAAACAAATCTCATCTCAAATTAATATTATTAAAGCCACAATTTATCTTAACAGCTACATTCTACATAAATACTTCGGTCTGCCAGAAAAACTAGGCGAGACCTGAAACTCAGAAAATTTACAACTGATACATCTACTATTACTACTGTGGAGAATCTAAGATTTACCAATTTACATACCAATTCAAATACATCACCCGATGATGAAGGAGTCGGGTTACTGAATAAGAGTCGCGAGAGGACTAACAGTCACGAATCTGAAAAACAGTAAAAATGAGACTGTCAGTCTCGAGAGTGAGTTAAAATCAAATAATCTGGGGACTATTGCATTCTTCTCAGAAAACATAGATTGTTCAAATCAGTATATCAAACCATGCACATAAATAC